>NC_142870.1:7268900-7580800 GCF_051225735.1 Oryctolagus cuniculus | reverse complement strand
ACCTGACCATTTGTGAATGACTACAAAGTAGAAATGATGAAAACTTACTGTATGTTTTTCTTTGAAAAAACTTAGAATATGGCTAGGTTTGTAAACTTGTTTAGGAAAATATTGTGCATACAGTTTGTAAAATATTTGGTGTTTGAAATCATCTACTTACTTTCATAAACTAATGTAATACGAGCTTTGTTTGTGAAGAGCAGTTAGAGGACTGGTGTTGTGGTATAGTGGGTTAAGCTGTGACCTGTGGTGCTACCATTACTGCTGAGCGCTACCAGTTCGAGTCCTGGCTGCTCCACTTCTGGTCCAGCTCTCTGCTGATGCCTTGAAGAGCAGCCTAGACCAGCACTTGGGCCCCTGCTACCTACATGGGAGACCTGATTGGAGTTCCAGGCTCCTGGCTTCTGCTGTTTAGGGAATGAGTCTCTTTCTGACTTTAAAAAAGAAGAAGAAGAAGAGTGGTTAGCCTGAAAATGAGGAATCATCAGCAGATCTAAGGAGCTTATCATTACTAAGTATGAGATAGCGTAGCTGCTGTCTGTCAGCAACGTATTTTATAACTCATGGAGATATTATGCCTTTCGCTAAAGAGTCCTTTCCAAATGAGCTAATGATTAATGGGTGACATTTCTAAAAGGTGTCAGAAGATTTTGATGTATATTTTTCTCAAAAATTTTTAAAATTTATTTTCATTTCATGGAGGGCAGGAGGGAAGAAAGAGAAACAGATCTTTCATCTACTGGCTTACTCCCTAAATGCCCACCAAGCTGGGCCTGGGCCTGCCAAAGCCAGAAGCTTTGGAATTCAGTCTGTTCCCCATGTGGGTGGCAGGGACCCAAGTGCTTGGGGCATCACCATTGCCTCTGCAAGAACAGGAAGCTGGAACCGAAAGAGGGCATGGTGGTGCATCTCAAACCCAGTCGCTCTGGTATGGAACGGGAGGGTTCTGAGCAGTGTCCTAACTGCTGTCTGTCCCTGATGTCTGTCTGTTGCCTTTGATATTCAAAACAGTAATGACCAAGTACTTTGGCCCCTGCCACCTGTGTGGGACACCTGGATGGAGTGCTTGGCTCATGGCTTCTGCCTGGCCCAGCCCTGGTTGATGGGCCATTTGGGTGATTTTCAGATGGATAGTCTCCCTCTGTCCCTCTCACCTCCTTCAAATATGTGAATAAATCTTAAAAACAAAGGGGTAAATCTTGAAGCCCAGTAGTGTGATATCTTACTTGATTTTGCTTTCTTCATCTAAAGAGCTTTTTTGTCAGTTATTTATTTCCATTGAAACCATTCAGGTTGTCAGGATGTAAGTAGCATTGTACCAGTATTTTATAGAGGTATAGATGAAGAAAATGTTGTTGAGAACCTAAAGGATTTAACTGTCCATAGTGCTCACAGCTAGTGATTGAATTAATATTTTCTTTTTTTTCCCGTGATGCCAGAAATTTTTTTTCTTTTTTTTCTTTTTTTTGTTTTTTGTCTTTTTTTCTTTTCTTTTTCTTTTACTTTTTCTTTCGTTTTTTTTTTCTTTTTTTTTTTTCTTTCTTCTTGTGTGATGCCAGAATTTTAAAGACTAAACCATTCCCTGGTGAAGATTTGTTAGAAAACGGTGCCTTTTCTGCCCAAATAGTATAATCTCATTGATTTGATTATTATTATTATTATTTTTTTTTTTTTTTTGACAGAGTGGACAGTGAGAGAGAGAGACAGAGAGAAAGGTCTTCCTTTGCCATTGGCTCACCCTCCAATGGCCGCCGCGGCCGGCGCACCGCGCTGATCCGATGGCAGGAGCCAGGAGCCAGGTGCTTTTCCTGGTCTCCCATGGGGTGCAGGGCCCAAGCACCTGGGCCATCCTCCACTGCACTCCCTGGCCACAGCAGAGAGCTGGCCTGGAAGAGGGGCAACCGGGACAGAATCCGGCGCCCCGCCCGGGACTAGAACCCGGTGTGCCGGCGCCGCAGGTGGAGGATTAGCCTAGTGAGCCGCGGCGCCGGCCGATTATTATTTTTTAGTAGATTTTTCTCAAAGGCATAGTGATAGGGCTGAGGGCGGGGAAGGAGGGGGAGGGGAAGGTTGGGATCTCCACCTGTTTGATTTCTCAAATGCCCACAACAACTGGGGCTGGACCAGGCTGAAGCCAGGAGCTAGGAGCGCCACCTGCTACAGGATACGCTGCAGGAAGCTGCACAGAGGCGCCGTGGCCTCGCTCGAAGGCGCTCCAGCAGGAGTGTGGCTTCCGTCGCCGTGCCCATCGCCCACGCCTTGATTATTATTTTCACAAATGAAACTACTCTGATGCAGGACTGTAATATTCAGCCACCCATCTCTCCACACAACCCCAAAACTAGGCCCCAGTTACTTCTAGCTCTAAGGTTTTACTTGACTCCATAGCAACTTCTGGCAGGAAAGAGAATTCTTTAGTAACACAGTCTGGACTATACGTAATGGTTTCAGACACAGGCAATTCCTGATTTAAAAACAATCCCTGCGTAATCCCCTGGCCTTGAGCTTCACCTCAAGTGCTATTTGGAGTACAAAGTTGGAGCTTTAAGTTTTCAAAGTAGTAGAAAAATAAGTGATTTTGGAGCAACAAATACAGAGTCTATATTAAGACCTGTAGGCCTAAAAATTTTATTCTTCAAGCTACCTTCTTTTTTTTTTTTTTTTTTTTTTTTTTTTAAAGATTTATTTATTTGAAAGAGATTCTCTGTCTGCTCATTTAGTCCCCAGACGGCCAGGCCTGTCAGAGCTGGACTCTATCAGGGTCTCCCATGTGTGTTGGGGCCCAACCTCTTGGCCATCTCCTGCTGCTTTGCCAGTCACATTAGTAGGAGTGATGCTCTTATGGGATACCATCGTCGTAGATGGTAGCCTAGCCTGCTGTGTCACTGTGCAGGCCCCAAAAGATTATTAGTATTATTATTTTTAAATTTTGCACCACTATTTGGAATTTACCAATAAGAGGTTCATTTGGGCTAACTGGCATCCTTGATGGAAATTGCCAATACAAGTACTGATGTGAGTTGTTTCAGTCTGGTTGATTTCTTTCCGTAATCTATCTGAAAAGAACTACACTGAGGCAGTGAGAGTTCTGGATGGTGATTTAAGCTGTGCGACAAGTTAGGGACAAACATTAAGCAGGATGATTGGGGTGCCATAGTGTATCATTTAGGGAGTTACAGGCTTCGGAAATTCAGAGTGCTTTCAAAGGAAAACAACTTAGTTTTAGGATTTGTCCTGAGGATCTAGAATGGGAGAGTTGTTGTATTTCTGCTGCAGGGTCCTCAGTGCTGTGACTAGTAATGTCTTTTGGGTTCAGTAGATTTCTTTTTGATATCTTGGGAACATAAGCAAAATTTGATTTGGAATATCTGTTTTATTCTATGGTATTAATTTAAAAAATAATTTTCCCCACTCAGTTCAGTTATAAGCTAGGTTTAAAACTGTTCTTTGCTTCTCTTGTTTTTCTCAATTGATAACAATGAGAGTGCTTTCACTGTCCCATCAGTCATTATGGAATTTGCTGGTTGATTATAAAATATCAGTGGAAGCAGTAAGTAGGAAGTACTGTAAAAGAATTAAAGTAACACAAGAGAAACCACTTGGAGGGTGGGAGAGGGCTCGTGGACTTGTGAGAAGTGACTAGGACTTAATTTCCAAGCAACCTGTAGGTTCATGTGTTCTCTGGGTACAGCACCTTGTTACCCCTGGCACATTTATAGTGAGTTGTGATGTGATGAAGATCAGGGAGTGTAGATCCTCCGTCCCTGCTAAATTAAATGGAGTAATAGAATATTCTGGTTTGTTTGATACCTAGAGGACCTGAAATTTTCAGTGGTAATAGGCACATTTTGGAACCGTTTTTCCTTTTTACTCACAGTTGAACACATTTTATATATAGTTTATTTTGACTAGTGAAGACTAGTGAAAATTATTTTCAAGTAAGGTTATTAGTTAGCAAATTAATTTTGCAAATGTAGAGTAATTCTCTGTATGTGTTTGGGGATTCTAGCTACGTTAGATGCTCTTCAGGTAGGGGTAATTGTTTTGCATCATTATGTCTTATCATAATCTGTTTTTCTTCACACAGTGTTGTAGTTTTGCCGCTGGACTCTTCCCTCCCTTCCCCCACCCCATCAGGATGATATGAGACTTGAAAGAAGACGATGCATACAGGTGACTCAAGTTTTGAAATACAGTAAAACTATGGCTAAGAGAATGTGGGAACTGCTGGTGTATTTTGAATTCGGGAGCTTTCTGATAATTAGCATTGTTGGGGGGATTATTTAGATCAATAAATGCAAACATAGCTGGGATATTTTTGACTTTGAGGCTCAGAAAGATAAGCAGTGATTTATAGTGATAATACAAATACAGCATTGTGGTTGCTAATACTGTAACTTTGTAAAAATTGTCTAATACTCTGGGAATTGAAATTTCTGATAATAAAATAAATATTATATTCACTTTTATTATTGAACCCATATCTAACCTAAGTTCCTATGAGCATACAACATTTTAATAGGACTAGATGTTAGTTTATGAGACTCTTGACAACTAAGTTAAGGATATTATACCCATATTATGGTTCCTTAACAAAATGTGGTCTGGGATTTTGTTACTTCTTTGTTTCTTCCCTACCTGTGTCTCTGTCTTGCTCTTTTTCCCCCACCCCTCCCTTCTTTCTTTTACCATTTGTATTTATATATACGTATAGCAATGTGAAGATGTTTTTGAAAGAATAATTTTGGTTGCTTTTTTATTAATCGAGGTGATCTTATTCATATATGAAAAATAGAGACTATTCCATATGTGGCAATGTTTAAACTGAAGATGCATTGTAGAGTGGGTGAACTTGTATGTTCTTAAATAGGCATTCTGTGAAAACAAGTGATTATATTTTGTAGATGTTGTTAGGGGTAGTTTCAGCTTGATCATATTTATGACATAATGCTTGAATATGCTGTCTTTAAATTTAAAATAAGTAATTACATAAATCTTGAATAGGCATCTAATTACAGTAGTGGTATAGTTGTTAATGCTTTGTGGTTGGTTTTAACTTTTGGTGATTTGGAATTTTTAAAAGGAAAAAAATATCTTTTGACTTTAGAGTGCGATTTTAAAAAGTAATGTTTCATGTGTGCCAATTTGTTTGAAGAAATGTGCTTGAATATGGTATTTATAAGTTATAGATCAAATAATTACATTCTTGAAGGAGTCACGCTTTGTGAGACTATGCTGGTAATTCTGTTTTAAGTCCAAGGTGATTGAGTAATTATCTCCCTAATGCATCTGTCATGTGCACACAGGTGTGCACTAAACATGCCTGTGCATGTTACAGGCGTGCTAGAGACACATTCTGAGTGGCTGATCATTGAAATCAGTGTGATGTTGCTGAATAGCAGCATCATAGAAAATACATAGGAATATCTGCAGAAGCATTTTTAGAATTTGATGAACATTTTGTTGTCAGATTTTACACGTTTGACCTTTTGGTGCAGGAACAGTTTCTCAGCACTGTCAGCTCGCGGCTTGCTCCTTGGGCACTACCCTGCACATGGGCTATACCAAGTAGATGCTCACTTTCAACTGAGGTCAGTAGAGGAACAAAGTATTTTTTTTTTTGATATCTCATAGATTTATCTATGAATGCTAATGCTTTTGGAGATTTCCCTCATGAAGTCTTGAGGTGACAAAGTGGCTACTTTTCCTCACAGGATATGAAGGGTTTCCAAATAGCTCTTTTTCTTGAGAGGTTTCTGGCCTCGATGGAATGAAATAACTGAAGAGCAAGTACAGTTTCATGCAAGTTCACTGGCTAGTTTTCGGAATGCTAGCGCAAAAACACTTTCTGTGCATGAGGTTCGTGATCTGCTGAGGCTGCTTGCTTGGCCTTGTTTCCCTTCAGAGGAAAAGATAACCCAAGAAAGACGCTCTAGCTCTCTTATATATGTACCAGCTGTTGGTGTATTTCCCTTTCTGACAATTTGGAGGTTATAATTGGTTTTGAATAAAAATTAGCATCTTTCTTAGTCATTAATTAATGCAGCAGTTTGCTCTTAGATTACTATGCACACATTTATTCAACTGATAGAATTTTAACACAAAAAAGTTCTTGAGTTTTTTTACTGACAGTTATTTCTAGAACACGTATGCGTATTTGCAAATGAATATTCTGCCTTCCACAGGCCTTGTCTGCTCTCCGGGCATTGTTGGCGGTGCTGACTGTCACGCAGGTTAGGTGGGACGGTAACTGTCTCACACCATGGCAGTGATGCGTCCCAGGTCCAGGGATGCTGAAGAGAATGTTAAGTCAGCGTTGGCTGACTGACCTTTTACATAATACATAGATTTTTATGAGAATGATGTGAGGTGATGGATATGTTAATTAGCTTGATTTTGGGAATCAGATTACATCCACATAGCAAAACAGTTGTATGTCATAAATATATACAATTTTAATTTCCCAGTTATACCTCTGTAAGACTGGAAGTGAAAGAGGAGTAACAGGTATCTTGTGAACACCAAGCCAAAGCCTAACTTTGGATCTCCAGGACATACGTGGATGGGTGTTCCTGTACTTGCTAAATTTGCAGGGCTTTGTGTCATAGTTTTAAATGTAATTAGACCAAGAGTGAAGTAAACTCAGATTTTCTTTCTGAGTTTTGGAAGAAAAATCACTGCTAACAGGCATGTATCCAGCTAACATGTGCTTCGTAGAGGTCCTGTCAAGGGTGCTCCGCCCCATGGATTCCTGCGCTTCGGGGGCCAGCAGGGGCTGGATATGTAAACAAGTAAAACGATGCCGTGACCTTGTTGGATACACTGCTGGGACTTCCCTACTGGATACACTGCTGGGACTTCCCTACTGAGTTCAAGGCCTTTAGAGTGAAAGTGGAAACGCTCGTGGGTGATGACATTCACAGTGATGCTTCAGCTGACGTCTGTAGCTCACGTTACCAGAACCTTTGTTTGTGTCCCAGCGGCTCTCCCAAACACCACACTCCAGGAACTGTCTCCTGGTGCTGCTCCCACACACGCCCTCCCTGCCCTTCTGATTGCCTTGGTGATGAAGATGCCCCGTTCCACCCAAGCACACCATCATCCTGGGAACATACAAGTAGACAAATTCAGGTTCTTCGGGATATAAATTCACTTATCTGGGACTGGATTCGGAAAACGCATTGCCTCAGAAGTTACCGAGCACGTTGACATAAAGGCTCTTGTTTGAAGGGAACCTGCTTAAGCCAGCAGGTTTGAAATTTGTTTGAGTAAGGGACTTCCCTTCTCTTTTATTTTTAACTTATATGTATTAACATCCCATGGAACATCATTGGAAAATATTACTTGGATACAGCAATTGATACCACTTTTTGTTCTGTTGAAATGGACTTCTTTAGTATCTAAAGTTGTTTTCCAACAATGATAATGCTGGTCGCTTTAGAATTTGAAATAGTGCCAGAATACTTAAGAGTATAACTTTTTGAAAATGAATAACTGTAGAAAATTATTTAAAATGTGCTGATTTGTTCATATTGATTTTGTCTTAAGTTTTGTATAGGAGAACTTAAGTGCTTAAACCCATTGGTGGCAGTTTTAAATTTACATTCTATAACTTGTTTTAAAGCGTGAACTTGTGGGACAAAATTGATTACACTCAGTGATTACAGAAATGTGACATATTCATTACAGAGCAGTTGGGATCCAGTGATCATAGACACGTAATCTGTTAAGGTAGAAACCTTAGCCTGTGGGTTGTTCTTTACCTCCTGTCACCTGGGCTTTCTGTATGTCTCTGATTCACTAGCTCTCATTTAGTTCTTGACGTAAGCAGTTTGAGTTTACTTTTACTGATTTACTGAATTTCTTCTGTTTTTTCTTTTCTTTTTTGGTAAGTGATAAAGGTCAGTGGATTTGTTTTGCTGTCATGTTTTTACTTTCTGACTGTATTTCTGAAATCTGTTAGTCTACCAGCTTGTACTCACTCACATGACAGGAATGTGTCTCTTTATCAGGAGATAGTCTGTTGTATATTTATATCAACATTTACATATTTACACATAATTTGTGGGCCTTAAAAAACTTTGAACTTAAAAATTAGCCTGTTATAGATTTATTGAATTTAGAATGGTGCCTATGGTTGCCTTGGCAAGGCTGGACTGAATGATTTCATGGATTTTACAAGGCCCGTGGGCTGAATGTTCCCCCTCTGTGCTTTATATCCTAGTATTGAAATGGCTGCAACAGCTGGAGCTGCGCTGATCCAAAGCCAGGAGCCAGGAGCTTCCTCCTGGTCTCCCACGTGGGTGCCAGGGCTCAAGGACTTGGGCCATCTTCTACTGCTTTCCCAGGCCATAACTGAGAGCTGGATCAGAAGTGGAGCAGCCGGGACTTGAACCGGTGCTTATATGGGATGCCGGCACTGCAGGCGGTGGCTTTACCCGCTATGCCGCAGCGCTGGCCCCAGAACATTTGATATTTATAGGAAAGATAATGGGAAACCTGAGGTTTGACATATTGTAAAGTTGAATTTCTTGGGCGTTAGTGCTTTTATGAAGACCCAGGTGAGTAGATTTAAATTAATTAGTTTAGACTTTCAGATTGCTTTTTAAGTGTATTTTTAAAAGAATGAGTTCTAGGAAGATGACAGTGGAAGTTTTTTCATCTTTCCAGTTTTTTGTAGAAACAGCAAGTAGGATGGCAGAACCAAAAACTGACAAGACTAGGTGAACACTGTTGTCCCCACAGACCCAAATACAAATGGTGGAGCAAGTCTCCCAGAGCTCCGCGATCTGTGTGGTACCGGCATTTGTGCAGAAAAACATTCTTAGGCAACCAAAAGACTATAGGAACATTGAAGTGAGGGGACCATCAAATAGGAACTTAGGGGATTTAAACCGAGTGATGGTTATGAATGTGATGGTGTATGGAATGGCTGTGTCTGGGCAGTGAGAATCAAGGTCAAATACGAATGGCAGAGGAAGAATGAGGTTGCTGAGTGCTTCGTAGTCAGATAAGAGTGAAAAGATCTCAGATCAGATGCTTAGGGGAGATGAAGGCAGAGGAGGAAAGGCTACTAAACTACATCTCAGTGTTGTTCTTACATTGGGAATCAACTCTACCGTTAGACGTGTAATGGCGTAGAAAGGCACACAGAAGGGGTTGTGGGTGTGACACACAGGCATTGCTGCCAAGGCAGCCGTGAGAACAGAACAGAAGTCTGAAGATGCAGTTTGTTCATGTGGAGAATCAGCGGCAGAACAGTGGCGATCATGCCTCGCCGCACACTCCCGCCGCAGACAGCGCGTGCCCGCTGGACAGGCTTTATTTCTGTGCGGTTGTTGCTGTGTAATTGGTGCAAGTTTGGAGCTGCGCTTCTTAAATTTCCCATTTATTTGAAAAATTAATGTATGAAATTACGTGTTAACATCTCATTTTATTTGTTCTTCTCATGTTTGTTACCATACTTAACTATTCAAGTTCAAATTCATATCATTTGCATAATTTAAAATTTGTGTTGATGGGCTATTCTGTTTAGTAGGCACTATCATTATGCTGATTTTTCTATTTATCTGACATTGCTTTGTGGCCCATGATTTAGATCTGGGTTCATTCAGAAAGGATTACCAGGAATAGGGTTAATAGGGAAAAAAATGTGACCTCAGTGAAGGATTTCTGGGAAACGAGTTAGCTGAAAAGTTATTTGTTTTTCATACTGATTCAGTTGAGCTGGTTCACTTGTAGAACCCATTTTTGCATGAATATGGTAGAAAAATGTTTTGTTGAAAGAGACCTGAAATACTTAAGTTCTCACTGTCCCCATTTAATATAGCATGTTTGTAGTTTTTTCTATCTTTGAGGGTTTTTTTCACCTCTCACCTCTCTAGTAAATTGTGTATATGTGTATGCACATTGTATAAAAATCCCTTGAAACATAATTTCCCATGAAATTTTCCTACTTTACAAGAAAGGTGGCATTCTTGGTGAATTTATATAACTGTGCTTCTGTCATCACCACGGTCCAGCTTTAAATACATATTTTAACTGAAAATAATTGAAGTTCCAAGGGGGGCATTGGGCCTAACAGTTAGGATGCCAGTGTGGATGCCTGTATTCCGATGGAGTACCTGAGATTTGAGTCCCTGCTCCACTCCTGATTCCAGCTTCCTGCTCGTCTGTGTTCTGGGAGGCAGCAGGTGTTGACTGAAGTGCTTGTCTCGTTCCTCACTTCAGCCTGGTCCTGCCCCAGCTTCTGTGGGCAATTGTCGGCCGGAGCTCTCTGCCTGTCTTTGCTGCTTTGCTGTCTTTGCTTTGTTATATATAATAACATTCAGATAGAACATTCGTGTAAAAACAGAAATAAATTGCCTATAATCATAGTTTCATTATATTTTTGTAGATGTTTGCTCATTTCTTCATGTATGTTTGACCCCTTCAAAGAGTATTTGAGAAACAAATTGGTATGATATTTTACATTTTGTTGTCTGCTTTTCATACTTAAAGATTTCCCTCATTATTATTATTTTACAGCATTATTTTAAATAATATTAGTATTCTATAAATCAGTTAATATTTAACCTTTTCCCCATTTTTGCTAATTAGCTTATAAATAATATTTAAGTGGACAGCATTGTGACAGTCTTTGTGGTTATCTTTGATTTACTGCCTTAGGTCTAGTCTCTAGAATTTGTTGAATTAAAGGGTATGTTTTTAGGACATTTAATACATACTTTCAGGTATCTTTACAAAATAGAATTTCTGCTACTATTAGCTATATCAAAGTTTTTCTTTCTTTTTATTTAAAGATTTATTTTTGTTTATTTGAAAGAGTTACAGAGAGGTAGAGGTAGAGAGCTGTCTTCCAGCCGCTGGTTCACTCCCAAGATAGCTGCAATGGCCGGAGCTGAGCTGATCTGATCCACAGTCAGGAGCCAGGAGCTTCTTCCGGGTTTCCCACGTGGATGCAGTGGCCCAAGGACTTGGGCCATCTTCCACTGCTTTCCCAGGCTATAGCAGAGAGCTGGATTGGAAGAGGAGCAGCCAGAACTAGAACCAGCCCCCATATGGGATGCCGGCACTTTAGGCCAGGGCGTTAACCTGCTGAGCCACAGCACCGGCCCCATGTTTTTCTATGCTCTAAAATCCTATCTTAAAAAATTCCAGTTTGATAGACAAAGCATAATTTAGTATTTTAATTTAGATTTAAATATTAATGGACTTGACTAGGTCTCTAGATTTGTTACTTTTGTGAGCTTCCTTTTAGATTTTGCTTTGCATTTTAATTTTTCTCTGAATCTATAAGAGTTCCTCAGTGGATCCTTACTATATGCCACAGGCTGTTCTCAATGATTTACGTGCATTAACACATTTACTCTTGATGCTGACTTGGCCTAGGTTAGGTAGCCTGCCCCAGCTGCCGCAGCCGTGAGGATGGGCTGGAGTGCAGATCTGGAGTAGGACTTGTTACTCGGTTAAATGTCAGCCTTGATTACTGCTGATAGTTCTTCCAGTTTGTACTTGTCTTAATTTTCTTCATAGTATATTTTACTTATTTTTAAATTTTTATTGGTATACATAAGAGAAAGAGAGACAGACAGATGAACACACACAGATCCCATCCACTGGTTCACTCCCCAGACGCTTGCAGTGGCCCACCTGGGGCTGACGTCAGGCACTGGCAAGGCGGCCCAGCTCTCCCACCTGAGCGGCATGAGCCTGATTACCTGAGCCATCACTGCTGCCTCCCAGGGTCTGCAGGAGAAGGAAACCGGAGTCAGGAGCCAGAGCTGGCAGTTGGGAATTGGAGCTCTGTGTGTACTCCAACATGGAATGTGAGCTTACTAGTCACCGGGCCAGACACTGGCTCATATAGTACGCTTCTATATACGAGGGTTAGGCTTTTGTATGGAAGGATTAGATTTTACTAGTGTAGCATATTAGCTTCTCACATATCTTTCTTGAAGAAGTGAGAATAAAACCATTAACAGTCTGTTCTTGGTGATGACCTTTTGTGTAATATATTTTCACTTTTAAGGGCTTCCTAATAGCTTCATAACTAGCTTGCTCAGTCTGATCTTTTCTGGAAGTTGTGTGGAAATCACTGTTTTAAGAAGGAACATATGTTTTTAGAAAAGCAAATAGGAATTGTAAAGATTATATAATAACAATGATTTGAATTGTAAATTCAGATGACATGTCATACTCTTTGGTTCTAGGAGTAATTTGATTTTTTTGCTATTTTTAGAAAATGAGTAGATTTGGCCATTGTTCAGAAAAAGTTCTGAATATGTTTTGCTTTAATTTTGAGGTAAGATTCTTTTTTAAAAGGAAGGTCAAAAACTACAAACTTAATATAAAAAGTTAAATTATTTAAGGTTTGGATTATGTAGAATAACTTCTGAAAAGCTGTAATTTTTATTTGACTTTTCTAAGTACTCTTTTTCTTTCTTTCTTTCTTTCTTTTTTTTTTTTTTTTTTGAAAAGATTTATTTATTTATTTGAAAGGCAAAGAATTAACAGAGAGTCAGAGAGAGGTCTTCCATCTGCTGGTTCACTCCCCAAATGGCTGCAATGGCCGGAGCTGGGCCGATCTGAAGGTGGAAGCTCAGAGCTTCCAGGTCTCCCATGCAGGTGCAGGGGCCTGAGTACTTGAGCCATCTTCCACTGCTTTCCCTGGCTGTATCTGAGAGCTGGATCAGAAGTGGGGCAGCTGGGACTTGAACCCGCGCCCATAAATGGGATGCAGCTGCTGGCTGCAGCTTTACCCAGTGTGCCACAGCACTCGCCCCACTCCCTTTTCCTTTCATTGATTGCTACTAGGCTGTTTAATGATGTCTCTTTAATTTGATCTGGGCCCTTGTATCCTTTAGTTATGTGGGGTGTATTGAGTGCAGTGGTTGAGTCACACACACATCCCATATTGGAGTGTCTGGTTCCAGTCCTGGCTACCCCACTTCCGATCAAGCTTCCTGTCGATGTGCACCCTGAGGGGCCTTCAGTATAAACTCAAATAGTTGGGTTCCTCCGACCCACATGAGACACCTGTATTGAATTTTATGTTCCTGGCTTCAGCCTGGGTCAGCTCTGGCTGTAGAGTCATTTCTTGGAATGAACCAGTTGATGGAAGATCTCTCTCTGCTTTTCAAATTAAAAATGAAATTAGAAAAATAAATGGCCAGCGCCACGGCTCACTAGACTAATCCTCCGCCTGCGGTGCCGGCACACCAGGTTCTAGTCCTGGTCGGGGCGCTGGATTCTGTCCCGGTTGCCCCTCTTCTAGGCCAGCTCTCTGCTGTGGCCTGGGAGTGCAGTGGAGGATGGCCCAGGTCCTTCGGCCCTGCACCTGCATGGGATGCCAGGAGAAGCACCTGGTTCCTGGCTTCGGATCAGCGAGGTGTGCCAGCCGCAGCGGCCATTGTGGGGGTGAACCAACGGACAAGGAAGAACTTTCTGTCTCTCTCTAACTGTCTAACTCTGCCTGTCAATAAATAAATAAATAAATGAGTGAGTGAATGAATGAATGAATGGACTGGTGCTGTGGCGTAGTGGGTAAAGCCGCCGCCTGCAGTGCCAGCATCCCATATGGGTGCTGGTTTGAGACCTGTCTGTTCCACTTCCCATCCAGCTCTCTGCTGTGGCTTGGGAAAGCAGTAGAAGATGGCCCAAGTCCTTGGGCCCCTGTACCCGTGTGGGAGACCTGGGGGAAACTCCAGACTCCTGGCTTCAGATTGGCCCAGCTCTAGCCGTTCAGCCTTTTGGGGAGTGAACTAGTGGATAGAGGACCTCTCTCTTTCTCTCTGCCTCTGCCTCTGCCTCTCTGTAGCTCTTTCAAGTAAAATAAAGAAACCTTTTTTTTAAAAAAAAAGAATATATTAAACACATTTGTATTAGAAATAAAAGGTCAATTTATTTAAAAATATTAGCTTATGAAAGTTCTGGGAGTGATAGGGAACCCGATGTATATGCCACCTGTGCTGGGTGTAAAACGTGACGGACAATTTGTTTTTAATTTTTTAAGGAATACAAATTTCACAAGTACAAGTTTAGGATTATAGTTATTCTTCCCACCATAGCCGCCCTCCCACCCACATTCCCACCCCTCCTCCTCCTCCCTCTCCCCTTCCCAGTCCCATTTCCCCATTAAGATTCATCTTCAATTAACTTTATACACAGAAGACCAACTTTATACTAAGTAAAGATTTCAACAATTTGCACAAACATGGACACACACACAAAACTGAGAACTAGTTTTACAGTTAACTCTCACAGTACAACTCATTGAGGACAGAGTTCCTGCATGGACAGTTAGTGTACAGTGATTCCTGTCGTTAATTTAACAATTAATACTCTTATGTATGACGTCAGTGACACCCGAGACTCCTGACATGAGCTGCCTAGGCTGTGGAAGGAAGCCTGTTGAATCCAGACTCTGACCAACAGTTTTTGACCCCTTCTGCCATTAAAGGTGGAAACTCATTTCCCTTCTTCTTGCATGTGGGCTGGCCCTAGTGACTGTCCTAATGAATGGAATACGGTAGAAAAGATGCTGACATGCATACTGCTACCTCTGTGTTGTGCGGAAGCCAAGCAGCCACATGGGAAAACCATGTGTAGCCATCTGGCCCAGCCCCACCGAATGTCCCAGTCAGCCACTGGCCATGTGGGTGAGCAGGCCTCAGCTTTTCCTGACCTCAGTCTTCAGGCCATCTGACCAGCACCAAGTACAGCAGAAATCATTGTTCTTGTCGAGCCCTGCCTAGATTTCAGATTCTAAGTTTGGGGCGACTGCTTCCACAGTAACAGAGAACAGCAGGTCTGTGGCTGAGAGTGCCACCTGCACTGTGCTGCAAGGGTGCTGCGTGGAGGTCCCCAGGCCACCCTTGTTGGGCCTGTGAGGAGGAAGAAGACAGGGCAGCCAGCCGACAGAGTCCACATGCGAGCAGGATGGCCTGGCTCTGCAACCTTGGGCTGGCTTCCTAGGCGTTCAGGGCCGCAGTGTCACTTTGAAGGAGAGCAGGAGTGGTACTTGGTTTATGGAGTTGTGAGGATCAAACAATGAAGACTTGGGAAGGATGGGCATGCTGCTGGCTCCCCCATCGCTCTTCTCCAGTGAAACTCTTTCCTTCATAGCTGTTACCACTGTGTGATCTCATCTGATGGGTTTATCTGTTGCTTCTCTGCCATCTGCCTTCCACCTTGCTTCCCAAGGGTTGGCAGCTTGATTCTGGAAAGGCATTTTTTCTGTCACTGGACTTTGGTGCTGGGAAGAGTGTCTGTTGAGTTCATGCCACACCTTCAGTGGGTCCGTTTTGAGCCGTGAGTGGAGAGACTGAGGTCATGGTCAGAGGGCAGAGACAGGTCCTCACCTAATGCGAGTGCAGAGTGAACCCATGAGAGGACGGCAGGCCACAGGGTTCTGGAAAGGAAACAGACCCTACTAATTGAGAGGCTAGGAAAGGCTTTGGGGGAGGTGTTCTGCGGGGAAGAAGGCTCTCAGGAGCTGAAGATGTGGGGGAGACGTGACTGCAGGGAGAGCGTGTGGGAGCCTGAGCCCCTGTGGGAACGAAGCATGCTTCACAGACGCCAGGGTGCCCCAGGCTGGTCCTCGGGCAGCAGTGGGGGCCGCGGCCAGAGCTGTCAGGTGTGTCTCTGGAGGGTCAGGCACTCCAGTTTTCAGGCGCAGGACCCTGCCCCCAGCTCCATCTGGACTTGACCCTTCCCATGCCTTATGATCCTGGAGTGATCTGTGTGTCACCCTCGGGCCTGGAAGGATCCCAGGAGCTTTCATTCCCTCTTTTTATTAAAAAAGATTATATTTATTTATTTGTGGTAGAGTTACAAAGAGAGGGAGAGGCAGAGAAAGGTCTTCCACCCTCTCGTTCACTTCCCAAATGTCTGCAATGGCTGGAGCTGCGCCGATCCAAAGCCAGGAGCTTCTCCAGGTCTTCCATGCGGGTGTGGGGGCGCAAGCGCTTGGGCCATCTTCTGTTGCTGTCCCACGCCATAGCAGAGAGCTGGATCGGAAATGGAGCAGCCAGGACTCAAATCGGAGCCCATGTGGGATGCCGGCACTGCAGGCGGAAGCTTAGCTCACTATGCCACAGCACCAGCCCCTCTTTGCTTTTTTTTAAGAAGATAAAGTACAGACATTGTGTTTTCAGTTCTGAATTCTGATGAAGAGAAGACTTCCCACCTTTGGAGCCGTGAGGCTCTCCCAGCGCCATTGACACCTGTGCAAGCCAAGCACGTCTCCAGGGCTGTCCACAAGTGGCCACGTTCTGCATATTTATCAGGGGGATGTGTCTTCTCATGGGGACGTGTGGGACACAATGGGAACAAGTGTTTTCACCTTGTTCATTCAAAACCAAGCTTGCTTGATACAAAATCACAATCAAAAAGTTGTTGAGTACCAGCTGTTTGACAACCTAGTGGTTATAGCCGTTCTTGTTTCCTCCTACCAGCAGGGTTATTCTTCAGGCTGTGGCCTGGAGATTTGTGCTCTATATTAAGCATTAATGATTTAACGAATGTTTGTGTTACTACTGGGAAGTAAAAGTTGAAAATTTCTCTTTTCCTCATTCTTACTCTTCGGGCCAGCCCCTCTTAACTCTTCAGTGTTTGAATTTTCATGGTTTCTTCCATCACTGTATGTACAGTGACATGGTTGTAGCTCTGGTTTATCATTTAAGAAACTACCTACTGTCATCTCAGATATCTGACACCAAATAGTTCTGTAGGCTACCTTGTTTTCTGCCAGTTTCCATTTTTTAAAGATTTATTATATTTATTTGAAAGATAGTTACAGAGAGAGGTAGAGACAGAGAGAGGTCTTCCATCTGCTGGTTTACTCCCCAGATGGCCACAATGGCTGGAGCTGCGCCGATCCAAAGCCAGGAGCCAGGAGCTAGGAGCTTCTTTTGGGTCTCCCATGTGGATGCAAGGGCCCAAGGACTTGGGCCATCTTCTACTGCTATCGCAGGCCATAGCAGAGAGCTGGATTGGAAGTGGAGCAGCCGGGACTCAAACCTGCGCCCATATGGGATGCCAGTGCTTCAAGCCAGGGCTTTAACCCAGCCACAGAGCTGGCCCCAATTTCTATTTTTTTTTTTAAATTTTCTTTATTATTAAAATTTTGTAAAATTGATCTAACTTTTCCTTGACCCATTGATTTTGGACAGTTATTCTTGATTTCCCAAGATAAGGAGAGCTTTAATTCCCTTTACATATATTTTTAAAAGGTATTTTTTAAAAAGATTTTATTTATTTGAGAGGCAGAATTAATAGACAGAGGGAGAGACAGAAAGGTCTTGCATCTCCTGGTTCACTCCCCGAATGGTCACAACCGCCGGAGCTGGGCCGATCCAAAGCCAGGAGCCAGGAGCTTCTTCCAGGTCCCCCACGCAGGTGCAGGGGCCCAAGGACCTGGGGCCTTCGCGGGCCATGGCAGAGAGCTGGGTTGGAAGGTGGAGCAGGTGGACTTGACCCTCTGCTCGGATGGGGTCTGGCGCTGCCGGCAGGAGCGGCCTGCTCTTCCTCAGTGCTGGCCCGGTTCCCCTGTAGTCTTACCTCAGCCCTTGCCTAGCAGCTGCTTTTCCATTGCATATGGATCTGTACACGCATACAACTTTCGTCACCTAAAACTGAATTCTATGTTTCAGTCTTAATATTTTCAGAAAATTGAAAACAGAAAACCATTCTGGAAGGACTCCTGGTGTATGGGCCCATAGAGAGGGAGGTGTGAGACTGTCCCCAAGCTTGTTCCAGAAATGGGCAAACTATTGATGTTGGGATGGGGTGTAGTGCAATGTAATTATTTAAAAAAGGATTTAATTGTATGACGTGTGTTCTTTAAATCTACAGTGCTTAGTGATGGTTGATGATTTTTCATCTGTGAGCCACACACGGCTTTTTTCAAAGTAGTCTAAGAACAAATTCCTGCTGACTCTAATCGCCCAACTCGAGCAGAACTTCCCGTGCCATCCTCTTCTTCCCTCCCAAGTGAGGAGATGGAGCACAGGTTAGATGTTCTTCGTGGCTGAGACATGCGGACTGAGAGGCTCATTTAATGTGAACGAATGGGACCCTGGCAGGAAGATTCACTTCCATTCGTTGCTAGGGTGAGGTGGCTTGGCTCCCTCCAGCAGTGTGGGCCCATGCTGTTGCTGCTGTCTGACCCTGCATAGGCAGGTGGGCATTCCTCTGGCTTCGGCCTGGGAGGACTGTTAATCTGAGGTTGAATGGCTGGGACGCAGCATGTTGACTGGTGAGTGGATCATCTCTTCAGAGCCGTAGGTGGCGGCTGGCCATGCAGCAATTAGTTGCTCAGTAAAGCAAGCCACCGGGAATTGACTAGCCACATCCCCTGTGATGCTTGGTGCCAGCTGTCAGCTCTGTGTCTCTGACATGTCTTCAGTTACTGGAATGATCTCCTTTGCTCTTTGTTCTGCACAAAGCTGTCAGAGTCTCATTTACTGGTATGTCTGCACCCCATGCTTTAATTCATTTTGTTTTGTGGTTCTTGAATGCCGTTTTGGTGGGTATTATGGAGCATACGAATCCACATGTTTAATCTGCCAGGGCTCTAGATTTTTTGGATTGAAGAACCTCCTCCAGTTTATGAAAGTGAGCTCCCAGGTGTGCTGTTGACTCTTGCTGTTGGTGTTACAGGCGGTCTTTTGTAAACTCCACTACAGTGTGGCCCTCTTTGGTTCTTACTTACCTGGGAGTTCTGGAACTTTCTTGTCTAGCGACTTTTGGTTTGGGCTCTGTATGTGCAAGCAGTGTTGTTCTCTGTCCTGATCTCGTTGAAATCTTTGGCCCATTACTTCTGACGTTGCCTGTCTCTCTTCAGTGCTTCTCACCCCAAAGCTCTTGAAAAATGAATTTTTTTTGTATTGTCCCTTTTCACACATCAGACCAGATGTACTCCTTAAATTTGTTCACAGGTTTTTGTGTGGTATGAGAATAGACGAGAAAATACTCAGTGCGATTTGTATAGATGAAGATGCTTGAGAATGATGCCACTGTTACTATGTATTGCCTTGATAAATTTAGTACAAAAAGGATTTTTAACTCCCCAAATGAATCTTTGTTTTAGTAACATACTGTTATAACTTTTAGCTGAGTAAAAATTTAGCCAGTCAACTTTCATATTCCTGCCATACCTGGATGAAAGAACAAAAGTATGTTTAATGTGCAAAGTATTCATGATATTCTGAGTGATGCTTTTGTTTTGGGAAGGGAGAAAGGAAGAGTAGGCAAGCATTCCCCAAACGTGCATTACGTTGTCCAGAAGAGTAAAAGACCATTCCAGCATTTACAAATTTGAATGCTTAATCCATGTTTAAATAACAGTTTACCTTCTGACTTTGTAACTCACAGAGTTTGAGAAGTGAGGGGGAATAAAAGCATCAGCATTGTTCCTAAGTTGGAGAGTATAGACACCTGCTATGCTTAATCTGTTGTAAAAGGTGCCCAGCAAAATTATATTGTGGCACCCTCACTTTGTGGAGTGAGATTGTGGCCCACAATTTTTGGAATGTTTTTCCAAATAAGATGCTTGAAATTAAGATAAAAGAAAATTTACTTTGATTTTTCCAAAACTATTGTTACATTGTATAAGTATTTCTCCTCAAAATACAAGATTACTGGTGTGATATGATTTCTGATTTGAGATAATCTTGGAAAATACATCACTGGGCATAACAGTAGCATTATGATTGAGAGGATGAAGATTGTGTTTCTGTATCTTGAGCTTATTAACTTTGAATGAGAAGTAACAGTTACTCTGAATATATTTCGTGTTACAATATAGGGAAGAAAACATCCGGATATTATATTTTTTAAAAATGTATGATTACTCATACCTACAACACTTGTTTTCTTTACCAGGAGTTCTAATTTATATATTTTATGTGAACGTTTTAAATGTTCGACTTCTGATTCTAAAAGTAGTATTATTGATTCTTTCTTACACTCCTTAGGAAGAGTTTTTGCTGAGCTGAACAACATTGACATTCAGTGTTTCATGCCACACGGCATCTGTCACCAGGCAGGCGGTGTTTCCTTGTGTCTCTGCTCCCCAAAGGAAAGTGGGAGCGCCAAGGTTTTAATTTTTTCCCCTTCAAGGACAGGAGAAATTTGTGATGTGAAAGTGTTTAGGAGGTGGAGCAGAACAGTCCTTGTTTTTATGGAAAATGCCCTTTTTACTCTTGTATGTTGGAAGACAGGCTGGGTTAGGAGCTCTTTTTCAGTGTGGAGGAAGTAAGAACCTGGGAGAAACTACCAAAATACTAAAGGTTTGTGGATAAGGGGATGAATGAAAGTTTAAAAATCTTTCTCTTTTATTTCTCCTCTTGTTTTTATCCTTTTTAATTAAAGGAGGCTCCTAAGGGTTCCAGTGGTTCACAAACAGACCAAGTAACGTTCAGAGTTTGCAGTAGTAAGATTGACTCTTTCAGGGAATGGATTGAATACTCTGGGCGTGAGCGTGGTTTTCAAGCCTTTCTTAAGCCTGATTAGTAGATATTTATGACAGCAGGGGCAAGATTCTGTCCTGGGCATGTTTGAGCATTCACATGGAAATAGATGTTTCATATGGATAAGAGACTTACTGATACCTGGCTGATGATTGATTTTTTTCTCATAGGTAGCTGTTAGATGATAATTTGAAAGGGCTTTGGTTTTATCTGTAGTGTCGGACCTCTATCTTATGTACAATGTTTATAAAAATGTAGTTTTTCTTTTAAAAAAAAATAGAGTGAGGGGTTAGTATTGGTTAATCATTGAATTTCCTTCCAGCTTTATAAAGTTGTTGTTGGTCCCTTTTCACCCTTTAAGAAGCAGACATTTTCAATCTTGTTTTCTGGTTTTCATCCAGAATATTTCAGTAGAGAAAACATAGAAACGGAAGACAGTTGTAGGTGCTGGGTGGTGGGGGCAGGTTGGAGATGGTGGAAGGTGGCTTCCGTTTTCTTAGAGAAGAAGATCCCAAGAATCTCATGCTCAGAATTTGCTCTGTGTCTTAATCTATTTTTGCAAAATCTAGAAGTCTGGAGACATTACAGGCATTCTGTGGAAAATACATTTAAAAATCACTAACATGGCGTAGGAAGAGTCTGTATTCCATTTAGGAGGAGATAATTGCTAGGGTAGGTGGGACAACTTGATATATTTTAAAATACAACTGTATCTTTTGTAAGGTGCAGATGGGAACTGTGTCTCCTTGACATGTTTAAAGTATTTCTCTGAATATGTGAGATTAAAGAAATCCTCTCAATCACTTAGAATTGTCAGACACTGATGTTCTTTATCGCTGTAGCTGTTAGTATGTTCTGACAGAGTTGAATTTTAAATGTTTTATTCATTATTAGAAATTGTACATATGGATATAATAATGTGTTTATGTTATGGTTACATCTTAATTGAACTTGGTTCCCATATAATGGATATTATTTACTGGTCCAGATTTGTGTATTTTAAGCCCTGTGATTTAATGCTTAATCTGGATTTTATTATTTTGAAATTATACATTGTATAATGAGCTGTAATTGCATATTATTGCACATTAAGGGATGTCATGATAAAAAGCAAAAGTTATGTTTCTTGAACCTGAGCAAAGCTTATTGGAGACGTTAGTGAGCCATGCTTTCTGTTGTGCCCACCCCTTATTTAGTGTGGTATTTCCAGTAGAAAGCAAAATGCCTTGTAGGATTTCTCAAATGGTCGTGTTTAAGAATCTGGTTGAATGTATGGAAATGCATTTACATAATGTTTTGAGTAGGTGGGGGGAAAAGTTGAAATGCTGATGGCAGCAGCTGTTAGGAAAACTCCTATCTGTGTAGTAGAAACAAATGCGGTGCTGTTACTGTATTCTGTGTGTATTGCGATTGGATTGCCTTTAGAGTGAAAAGTAGAATATGATTTTAATCCTTTATAGTTCAAGTTAATTTTGTTCTAAACCTGAAAGTGTTAACAGCAACTTGAAAATGTGACAAAGCTCAATTTTATTTCTTGTTTATTACTTGTTTTCCTATTGGACAATTGGAAGTAGCTCTGCCCTGGCAACTGAAATCGGCTATTTGCATAACCTCGTTTGATTGGCTAGCGGCCTGACTAACAGTTCCAATCATATGGTGTCGGTTTGGTGGTAGGCTATGCTAATTAGCCGCTGTTGCTGGGGTTCAGGATGGTTTCTGTGTGCTGTTCTGCTGCATTGTGTTGCCTGGTGAGAGACATTGATAAATGAGTGTTTAATGATCTGCAGCAGTTCCCACTCACTGCGGGCAGGCGGATTTTAGAACAGAAGTGGAAATAAGGATTTAATTGCTCTGTTAAATACCTGTAACTAAAATATGGGTGTTAAATTATAGAAATTAAGTGGTATAAAATCTTTATCTGATTTAATAGTTTATAACAGAATCAGGAAATGCCTTAGCTTTGTTTTTCTCTTAAAATACAACTCTTAGGTAGCAGTACTCACGCAGGCATTCTGAAGTTCTATTTAGTGAAAGTGATCTTTTTTCTTCCAGATTGAAATAGTTCTGTCACAATAAGTAGCGTATTTGATTTTCCTCATTATTTTGACCTTTTGGAAAGATGTATGTTTTATATAAATTGATGCAAGCTTTTTTGGGGGAATGTATCTTGTGCTACCCATGCAGCGTAGGCAATAGGAGCATGAACTTGAATTCCCTGTTCGCGTTGTCCTTTTCAGTTTGAAGATCAGTTTGCTATTCAGCACCTCCTGCTATTACTACCTTCCTAATTTAAGTCAGATGTTTTAACTCTTACGAGTACTGCTATCTTTAGTGTACATTAAGTTTTTATTTGGTGCTGCTTGGTGGGAGGTTCTTCGGGAAATGGAAAACTCAGTTCTTTGCTCGAGGCCTGTAAATGAAGAGTGAACACACGCAATGTGAAGTCTGACTGTAAGATGACCATACAGGAGTGCTGTGCAGGTCTGTCTGGAGGGGAGGAAGGGCAGCACCAGCCGGCTGTCAGCCTGCAGGGACGTGGAGAAATGGATTGAGTAGTCTAGGAAGGTCTTCGAGGAAGCATAGATCTTCCGTTAAGGTTTTAAATATGATTCAGGATTCAAATAGCCGAAGAGTTAGGGGCTGGAAGAACATTTTAGGGTGAGGAATAGAAGAGCAAAAGCAACATTTCTAATACTGGATTCTCAAATGCACTTGGTTGCAACTGCGTTGTGTTTTAGGTGCTTCAGCGCGTGAGCCTCCAAGGAGGCTGGAGTCACTCGTTTCCTTCAAGTGGGAGGAGGCGTCTGAGTGTCCAGCCAGCCTTCAGCGCTTTACTTGGTTAAACACAGAACTCTTTTACCTCCCTCCCCTTGGCCCTAGAGCAGTGAAACACAGTCACTGAAAATAAATCTTTGTGAATTTAGATGTTTTTATTAGATTTTCTAAAAAGTTTACCCGTTTAATTGTTCTGTTCTTTATTTAAGAGCCTAAGTTAGACAGATGAACTAATTGGGACACTCTTATAATCCTGCAAAGAACAAAAACAAAATTAAACCTTAACATGTGATTATCAATTGGGCATAGTACTGGAAAAGTAGTTTCAAATAAATTTTAAGAGATGCTTTATTCAGACACAGAGTCTGAGAGAACTGATAACTTAATGGAGGTGTGTGAAGTATGTCTGCACGTAACTGCGACAAGGTGGAGTACTTGTGCTGCCAGAGGCAGACATTGGGAGAGGGAGCGATTTTTGGTGGAGATGGTATTTCACACGTCTTACAAAGCAGATAGGATTTTCACAGGTCGCGTGGTATGGAAGATGTTGCAGCAGCTGAAGGTGGACGCCTGTTTAGAAAGTTGAGTTTTTTAAGGGAAGGAAGGAGACTGTTGTTGAGGAGCTTACCTTAAAGATTGTATAACATAGACTTCGAAATTTTTCTTATAAAAACTGGAGAATTTTTGAAGTTAAAAAAATATTTATGAAAGAGAGAACTCCTATCTGCTGGTTTATTTCCCAAATGCCTACAACAGCCAGAGCTAAGCCAGGCTGAAGCAGGAGCCAGGGACTTCATATGGATCTCCCAAGTGGGTGGCAGGGATCCAATGCACTTGACCATCACTGGCTGCCCCCCTGGGGTGAGCAGTAGCAGGAAGCTGGAATTGATCTCCAACCCTGGCATTTGATACGGAGTGCTGATATCCCACACTGTGTGTTAACCACTGCACCATCCCTGATTTGGAATTCTTTACAGCATTGTCTTAACCAGTGTAAATAAAAAAGCACATGCCCAGTGTGTTTGCAAATTTCAAAATAGACATTTCTTCATTTTTATATAGGAAAAATATATTAATTCCAATGTGTTTGGTTTAAGCAGTAGGAATACCATCTGAGATGCGTAGACCGTAGGAGAGACAGATTGGAGGGGCGAGGATGTGCACTTAGAGGAGTAAAAGTTTTGAATGATTAAAAAAATTTCTAACCTGATTGTGTTAAATTTGGCATTTAGTGAATTTCATGTGACAGCCATATAATTTGATTAAATTTACAGGTATTGTGCCAGAAACTTTGGACACAATTGAGATAACAGACATATTTCATCCCCTCAAAGTTTCTGTATGCCTTAATGTAATCCTCCTCCTCTCCCCTGACCCTGTCCCTAGCTAACTGTAGATATGCCTCTTTTTTTTTTTTTTTTTTTTTTTTTTTTTCTGACAGGCAGAGTTAGAGTGAGAGAGACAGAAAGAAAGGTCTTCCTTTGCTGTTGGTTCACCCCCCAAGTGACCACTGCAGCCGGCGCACCGCGCTGATCCAAAGGCAGGAGCCAGGTGCTTCTCCTGGTCTCCCATGGGGTGCAGGGCCTAAGCACTTGGGCCATCCTCCACTGCACTCCCAGGCTACAGCAGAGAGCTGGCCTGGAAGAGGGGCAACCGGGACAGAATCCGGCGCCCCGCCCGGGACTAGAACCCGGTGTGCCGGCGCCACAGGCGGAGGATTAGCCTGTTGAGCCGCGGCGCTGGCTCTGTAGATATGCTTTTTGTCATGAATCATTACTTCACCTTTTCTAGAATTTTATCTAAATAAAATCAAACGTTTTCCTTTTCAGGCTTTTGTTTTACTTAGTATGATTTTTTTAGTGTCTTTGTGTTATATATAGTTCATTTCCTTTATAGCTGAATAAGTAGTTCATTGTGTGGCTGTACCACAGTTTATCCGTTTACTTGTTGATGGACATTTGGGATGTTTGCAGAGTTGTTAAGGACAAGGCTGTTACGAATATTAATATACTACTCTTCTTATGGATGAATCTTTACTTCTCTTGAGTAAACACTTTACAGTGGAGTGACTTGAACATGGTGGGCATATGCTTTAAGAAAACTGCTGGTTTGTTTTCCAGTGTGGTATCACCATTTTGCCCTCCCGCAGCGGTGTAGGACAGTTCTGGTTCCTGTCTGTCTTGCTGTATTTGGTGGTCGGTCTTTATCATTTTAGACCTTGCACAAGTGGCGTAGCGATGCTTCATTGTGGATACCAGTCAGTGACGGCTGAAGCCGGCCATCTTTGCGTGTGCAAATTTGTCCTCCACGCCCTCTTGAGTGAAGTGCTTGTTCGGATCTTTGGTTAATTTTTGTTACTGTGGCTTGAGCTGTGCGTTCTCTTACTTATTTTGGATGTGAGTCCTTTACTGAATGTGTGGTCTGCATGGCATTTTCTCTGTCCTTTGGCTAACCCTTTTTCTCCTCTTGGAATTGTCTTGAAGATCAAATGTTTTAAAATTTTTATTAAGCCTAATGTATCAATTTGTTCTCTTATGAATCATGCCTTTGAAAAAGCTTTTCCCTAATTGTCCCAGCACCACAAAGATTTAGTTCTGTGGTTCCCCCCTAGATTTACAGGTTTAGATTTTACATTTCAGTCTGTGATCCATTTGGAGTTAATATTATAGACGGTGCTGCAGAGTAGAGATCAGAGATCACTTGTTTTTGGACAGATGCAGATCTAGTTTGGTAAAACTGTTCGAAGAATTGTCCTTTCTCCACTGAATTGCTTTGTACTTCTGTTGAAAATCAGTTTTCCGTATATGTGTGGGATGGCTTAAGAGGACTTATTAATGTTTGTCTTTGATATCAGTGCTGTAGTATATTGATTACTGTAGCCTTATAATACGTGTAGTAGTAAGGTAGTGTTAACCCTGCTGCTTTTTTTTTTTAAGTTTTTTTTCTTTTTTAATTTGGGAGTTAAAGTTACAGATAGAGAGGTCTTCTATCCACTGGTACACTCCCCAAATGTCTGAAATAGCTGAGGCTGGGCCAGGCTGAATCCAGGAGCCAGGAGCTTCATTTGGGTCTCTCCACATGGGTGTAGGGCCCTAAGTACAGGGACCATCTTCTGCTGCTTTCCCAGGCACATTAGCAGGGAGCTGGACTTGAAGTGGAATACTTGTACTGATAGTTGGTGGTTTAATGTGCTATACCACAGCACCGCCTGGTCTTTATCTTTTTTTATACATTATTGCTATCATTTTTAAAGATTTATTTATTTATTTGAAAGGCAGAGTTATTGGGGGGGGGGGAGGGAGGGAGGGAAGAAGAGAGGGAGAGATCTTCCATTCACTGGTTCACTCCCAAATGTCCAGGAGCCAGGTGCTTCTTCCAGGTCTCCCACACGGATCAGGGGCCCAAGGACTTGGACCTTCTTCTACAGCTTTCCCAGGCCATAGCAGAGAGCTGGATTGGAAGAGGAGCAGCCAGGACTCAAACTGGCGCCCATATGGGACGCCAACACTGTAGGCGATGGCTTTACCTGTTTTGCCACAGCGTCAGCTCCTAGCAGAGTTCTTTAGACTACAGTATGCTTTGATATTGATATAGCCATTCTGCCTTAATTTTGATGTTAGCATGATAATGCCCTTCCCAGCTGTTCACTTATGTTTTAATTTGGGAGGGAGAGAGAATGACAGCAGGCCACATAGAGATCTCACATCCACTGGTCACTCCCCTAATTCCCTGCAGTGGCCATGCTCAGGCCTGAGGTAGAGGCAGGAGCCAATCCAGGTTTCCTAGGTGGGTGGCAGGAGCCAGAGTCAGGAATTGAACCCCCTGGACACTCAGATGTGGGACTGGGGCATCTCAGCTGCTAGGCTAAAAGCACCTGTCTCCTCTCCTTTTGTTTATGTTTGAAATGTGTTTCTTGTAGGCAACATAAAAATGTGTGGGTTTTTTATTCTTCCCAATCCAAAAATCTCTGTTTTTCAGTTTTGATATTTAGACCATTTGCATTTAATGTGATTAGTGGTATGTTTGGTTGAAATATATCTTTTAATTTTCTGTTGGTCCCCCCCCCCCCCCCCGCTGCCGCCTTTGGCCTAGCTGTGTGATATTTGTGACTTGATATTTTCCCTCCCTCTTTCTGCTGCTTATTACTTCTTTTTTTTAAATTGAGGGGCTGCTCCTTACCTTGTCACAGTCTGCTTTCAGTGATCATTTCACAGAGGACACTACATTCCTTGCAGGTGTATTGGCTTTATCATAATATATTTAATACATTTGAAATTCTCTCATCTTAGTCTTTTCAGTGAGTTTTCATAGGTTTTGTTTGTGCATATGATATTCACACTGTCTTACTGTTTAAACAGTTAAATGAAAAAACATTTAAAAAATCATGTAGCTTTTTAAAAATGATTTAATTCTTTGGTGTGTGTCCATAGTTTTGGTGTAATTTTTCTTCATTCTGAGCATTTGTTACATTGTTTTGTAATGCAGGTCACTAGTGACACATTGTTTCACCTTTTGTACTTGTGGAAATGTCTTTTTTGCTTTTGACAGATACTTTCACCAGCTGTAGAATTCTAGGTGGTCAGGTTTTTTTTTAGTAATTTACATATTTTACTCTACTGTCAACTTACTCGTATTGTCTCCCTCTCTTTCTCTCTCTCTCTCTTTTTTTTTTTTTTTTTTTTTTTTTTTTTTTTTTTGACAGAGTGGACAGTGAGAGAGAGAGAGAGAGACAGAGAGAAAGGTCTTCCTTTGCCGTGGGTTCACCCTTCAATGGCCGTCGCGGCTGGCGCGCTGCGGCCGGTGCACCGCGCTGATCCAAAGCCAGGAGCCAGGTGCTTCTCCTTGGGCCATCCTCCACTGCACTCCCTGGCCACAGCAGAGAGCTGACCTGGAAGAGGGGCAACCGGACAGGATCCGGCACCCTGACCGGGACTAGAACCCGGTGTGCTGGCGCCGCAAGGCGGAGGATTAGCCTAGTGCGCCGCGGCGCCAGCCTCGTATTGTCTCTTACTAGAAGTCTCCTGTTCTGGCTGGCACCCTGGTGCACTAGACTAATCCTCTGCCAGCGGCGCCAGCACCTCGAGTTCTAGTCCGGGTCGGGGCGCCGGATTCTATCCCGGTTGCTCCTCTTCCAGGCCAGCTCTCTGCTGTGGCCCGGGAGTGCAGTGGAGGATGGCCCAAGTGCTTGGGCTCTGCACCCCATGGGAGACCAGGAGAAGCACCTGGCTCCTGCCTTCGGATCAGCACAGCGCACCGGCCACAGCGGCCATTTTGGGGTGAACCAACAGAAGGAAGACCTTTCTCTCTCACTCTCACTCCCTCTCTCTCTCTCTCTCTCTCACTGTCTAACCCTGCCTGTTTAAAAAAAAAAAAAAAAAAAAAAAAAAAAAGGTCGTCTCCTGTTCCTTTGGGTGTAGCTCTCCTCTCCCCCAAGCTCCTTTAAAGGCTGTCCTGCTTGTGTTCATTGTTGGGCAGTGTGTGCTGTGCTAAGTCGCTTTCTTTGTGCTTGAGGTTCCTACAGTTCTGGGGCTGTTGATCTGTAGTTTCTGCCAGATTTGAAGAATTTTTTTTCGGCCACTATTTTTCCAAAGCTGTTTGTTCTCCCCCTGTGTATCTGGGCCTTTACTTACACGTACGTTAGGGTGTGTGAGGTTATCCCAGAAATCAGTGAATGTCTGTGAAGTACTTTATTTCTCCAGTTTCGTGTTTTCTGTTTTGACACCCAGTCTCAGTGGTTAAGTCGTCATTTGGAATCCTGAAATAGCTGTTCCTGCTGTGTCTTCACAACCCGTAGTCTTCTGCAGTGGCACTGTAGTCACTCCTGTCCATTCTGCTCTTATCTTTCCGATTGTGTCTTTTCTTTCTGCAAATTCAGTTTGGGTGCTTAGATAGCAGTTTCCTTACCTAGCTTTAGATATTTGATTATGTGGAGTACAGTTAGAATATCTATTACAAAGTCCTTGTGTGTTAATTGTGACAGTTCTGTTGATTCTGGGATTTGCATTGATTCACACTCTGTGCCCCGCCGCCATCCCACCGGGTTGTGTTTTTCCTGCTACTCTGCACGCCTGATAAAGTTTTGATTGTGTACAGCTCTTTATGAGTTTTGTTGGACGTTGAGTCCATTATATTCCCGCAACTTTTCTTGATGTTTATTCAGAAATAGACAACTTGGACATCTTTTTACTCTTCCATTGCAGATTTTGTAGGTGTTTTGGCCAATGATAATTATTCCCACTGGGGAGAAAATACTGCCCTGTGCAATTTATCTGATGCTCTGTGGGTCTTGATGCTTCGCAGTCTGCTTGGTGGGTCTTTGACCTCGCTTCTGGGGTTTTGCTGGCAATCCTGGGCCTCCCCAGGCTTCCAGGGGATGCATCACCCCATCTCTGCCTCCATCCTCACTTGGTGTTCTCCCTGTGGATATGTGTCTGTGTGCCCAAATTTCTCTGTTTTATAAGAACACTAGTCATGTTGGATTAGTGCCTACCCTGATGACCTCATCTTAACTAATTACATCTGCAGCTAAACTGTTTCCAAATAAGGCCACATTCGGAGGTACCGGGAGTTAGAATTTCAACATATGAATTTTAAGAGGACACAGTTGAACCTTGTAGCCCTCCTCCTCCCTGCCAAGGCGTGTTTTCTTTGTGTGCCACTTCTGTGTTCTTGGGTGTGTACCTGTCTTCTCACAGCTTGCTTTGCCACCTTTTCCTTTCCTCTGCTTGTCTTGCTTAAAAAACAGTTGCTAATTAGATGTAATTTAGGAGATTTAAAAAACTGTGCTGTTTATTGTGAATATTTATGTAGGTAATTCTTGTTTGTACAACATTACTTGAAACGTTTTAGAAGAATTGGATGGAGTCTGTCCCATCCTCCCCTCCCCCCCCACCTGTAAGACTTCGTAACTGGTGGTTACTTGAAGTGAATTCCCTAGTAAGTAGTGTGTGTGAGCCATCGAGTTGGAGGATTGAGACATTGTGAGAGACATGCGCGGCTTCAGGAGGGACTGCAGGTTTAGTGTTTGGAGTTAGAGAATTCATTTGGGTGGAGTTTATAGTAAATCTGGCATAACTTGGTTAACATTAATTCAGCCAATCAAGTATGGAACCTTTTCCTGGGATTCGAAGTATACCTGCAAAAATACCAGTCTGCCTCTGTCCTATGGACCTCACTTTGCTGTGAACAATTAGGAGGTGAAAGAAGAGAGAGAATGAAGATGAAGGGTTTTCCCAAGGAACCTAGAGAGAAGGTGGAGAATGATTCACCATGCTGGGGACAGGACGGGGTTTTTAGAAAATGAGAAGCCTGGATGAGTGAGAGAGGATTGTCCTGGAAATGGAGAGCCAGGAGAAGGTATTTGTCATTGCAGAAGAGAGAGAAAGTAGTTTGCTTCTTGGGAAAAATGGGGAAAAGGTCTAAGTAGAAATTTCAGATTGCAGACAATTCAAAATTAATGGTGAATTGGTAGACATTCTTGCTGTGCCACGAAAGGGTGGCAGGTGAGAGAGAAGAGCTGGGTGGAGGGGGACGAGCATTGCGATTTTTCTGGTAGATGATGTACCAGATATGTTTGAAGAAAGATTGAAAGTAGAGCCGGCGCCGCGGCTCACTAGGCTAATCCTCTGCCTAGCGGCGCCAGCACACCGGGTTCTAGTCCCGGTTGGGGCGCCGGATTCTGTCCCGGTTGCTCCTCTTCCAGGCCAGCTCTCTGCTGTGGCCAGCGAGTGCAGTGGAAGATGGCCCAAGTGCTTGGGCCCTGCACCCCATGGGAGACCAGGAAAAGCACCTGGCTCCTGGCTCCTGCCATCGGATCAGCGCGGTGCTCCGGCCGCGGCGGCCATTGGAGGGTGAACCAACGGCAAAGGAAGACCTTTCTCTCTGTCTCTCTCTCTCACTGTCCACTCTGCCTGTTAAAAAATTAAAAAAAAAAAAAAAAAAAAAAAGAGAAGTGGGAGGTGACGCGATGATGGCTGACTTCCCAGAGGAGGAAGGCAGGGCACAGCGAGGTGAGGACAGGGATCAGCAGCTCAGCTAGCACGTGGGGTCAGGGTCAGCCCTGGAGCTCCCAGCGCTGGGGCCTGTTCTCTGTGGCACCACCTCCTGCTGCCTCTACTATGTTGTTTTAAAGAAGCCCTTCACTTATTTTATATGTAGTGTTTCTTTGAGGGAAATTAATGTTATGAAGTTGCAACATTAGCCTCATTTGTTACATTCTATAACTTTTCTTGCCTCTCAGTTTACTCATTTTACATAAAATGGATGACCCAGCCCTGTCTTACTTTAGCCTCTCCAGAGAAGTAATGTCTCTGGAAGCATGGCCTGATAACTTCTTGTGGAACACATTGAAGTAACTGCAGTACTGTTACGATAAATACTGCAGTGGGTGCGACTCAGAAAACAAAGTTAATACATTGCATTAGGAGAAATTCATAATGAAAACAGATATGTGGGAATTTTTTATCATTTCAATATATTGTTTTTATCCTATTTAATGAAAGTCACTGATGGGGAAATTGGCACTGCTTTCCAGATTTTAACATATTCCTACATCTCCACTATATAGGGATCTCTACTGAGCCTTGGAAGAAGTTAGGATCACACAGTGAATTAGTGGAGCTGAGGCTACAGTTGGTTTATTCTGTCCAGTGTGGTGTTTGCTGAGTGCATGTTATAAGCTGACGTTACCAGAGAGATCAATAGTGCTAAGTCCTGTGCTGGTACTACTGCTTATGGCTGACAGGGTGTAGTCTCCAGAAAGGCGGCAGTTTTGTTCTCGACGTACTTATTTAATTTTTTTAAGATTTTATTTTATTTGAAAATCAGAGAGAGAGAGAGAGAGAGACATAGAGATCAAGATCTTCCATTCGCTGGTTCACTCCTCAAATGACAGCAGTAGCTGGGTTAGACCAGGCTGAAGCCAGAAGACAGGAGCTTCATTTGGGTTTCCCAGTGGGTGGCAGGTGCCTGTGTACTTGGACCATCTTCCACTGCTTTCCCAGGCGCATAAACAGGGAGCTGGATCAGAGTGGAGCAGTGCACATACAGGATGTGAGCATCTCAGGAGGCAGTTTGATCTGCACCACAGCTCCTGCCCCCATGTGTTTACTGTGGTCTCCAGGTATGTGTTAATTCTGTGTGCATTAAGGTAGGTCAGCTGGTGTGGCAAACATACTTACCTAACGTTTTAGTACATGTTTGTTTCTAATGACTGTCACATGAGAAGGTATCGGCACTGTTCTCCAGTTATTTGGAGACCAAACTGTTGACTTATTTCCTGTCTTAAATATAACATTATCCAAAGGTTGTTCTGGGTTTTGAGTCGTTGAATGGAGGTCGCCTGGAAATTTTCTCTTGGGAAGTTTTGGTGGATCAGGCCTACTAGTGCTGTTACTTCTGTTGACATTCCATTGACCATCTGTGGTCACGTGGCTCTGCTAACTGCAAGGGAGGCTGGGGACGTAGTCTGTGTCAGTCAGGAAGAGAAATGCTTTTAGGTATCAATTAGCAGTCTTTAGATGTGGAAATGTAGTGACTATAAACATCACCAGCAAGACATTGGCATGTGGTGTATCTCAAGTCTGCATAATTACTTTCTTAGCTTCCCTTGATTTTGCTGAATTATCCCTCCCCCATCACTCCACACTGGTCCCGTTTTTGGAGGATTGTGTCCTCCATTGTTCATTTACATGTGATATTCAGATCGCTTGGTTGTGGTCAACAGAAACCCATCCCTTTCTAACTTGGGCAGAAAATGAATTGATTGCAAGGTTAAAAGTCGTTCCACAGAATAGAATCTGAAGCTGGAGACTGCTAGAAAAATAAGTGCAGTCCAGAGTGGCAGGTTAAGGGACACAAGCAGGCCTGATTGCTCCATAGGTCAGTCCAGGCAGGGGCTGTACCTGGTGTGTGGCATGGGATTGCTGCGTGAACCTCAGCCTTCCTGCCCCCGCTGGGGACGTTCTCTCTCTCTCTCTCTCTCTCTCTCTCTCTCTCTCTCTCTCTCTCTCCCCACACCTGGTAGCAGTGACCTCCCAGGATGCAAGTCCTGAGCAGAAACACGGGGCTGTCCAAACTTCTCATTGACCAAGCCTTGGAGATTGTACTAGGAGGCATGGCTTTCCTGCCTCCCACGATTCCTGTCTGCAAGCTATTCAGACATCAGGTGCCCCCCAAATGACAGATACCTGCTTGAGAGCCTTTTTTATCAGGAGAAGTATTTTGTAGGGTAGGAAATTGTGTTCCTCTTGATTTTGCTACTGACCATTTGGGGTAAGTTTGTTTGTTTGTTTGTTTGTTTTTTTAAGATTTATTTACTTATTTGAAAGAGTTACACAGAGTGAAGGAAAGACAGAGAAAGAGGTCTTCCATCTGCTGGTTCACTCCCCAATTGGCCGCAACAGCCGGAACTGCGCCCATCGGAAGCCGGGAGCCAGGAGCTTCTGGGTGTCCCACATGAGTGCAGGGGCCCAAGCACTTGAGCCATCTTCTACTGCTTTCCCAGGCCACAGCAGAGAGCTGGATTGGAAATGGAGCAGCCAGGTCTTGAACCGGCACCCATCTGGGATGCTGGCATTGTAGGCGGTGGCTTTACCTGCTGTGTCACAGTGCTGGCCCCTGGAATAAGTTGTTAAATCTCTTGATTGCTGTTGCCCTCTGCATAAGTTGAGACGGGGGATTTAGATGTCTGACAGTGTCTGTTCACTTATTCACTGATGGAGTAAATACTTAGTGAGTGTCTCTCATGTGTTGGCAAAAAGAATTGAGTACCAGACCCTTACCTGTTGTGGTGGGCCGGTGAGCAGAGTCGTCGTTCTAGTACAGTTGGGGTGACGTGTTCCAGCAGTCCAGCCCCGGATGCTGTAGGACCTCACAGGGAAGAGTGTTGTGGCAGGGGATTCAGGGCTCACTCTGCTGCTTTCACTGGTTCACTGGTTGTCTGCTTTAAGCCTTTGTGTTGTTGCAGTTGTGGGAACATAGCAGTACAGGAGACCAGTGCCCTCCCTCCAGGCACTAATTGTGGGGCTGTTGTGGCCGGCAGCTTGCTTGGTGCTGTGGCGACTTTGAACAGCCCGCTAAGGATGGAGCAGGGCAGCAGTTCCCTTTAGGACTGTGGGAAGTTTCTTAGACAAGATGACGTTTGCTCTAGTTCCTGGACTTTGAGCTCGAGATTTCAAGGAGCATACGAGAAGCGAACAGGGACTGCTGTGCTGGCACTGTTGCAGAATGGCGGTGTTAGTTCATCAGATGGAAGGGGTGTCACGGGAGAGCAGGAGAGCAGCAGGGGGGCCAGTGCGGTGACAGAGATGTCGACTCTCCCCTGAAGCCTTTGGGTGTTTAACGTGTCATGGATTTGACCCTTTTTTCAGGCCATGAGCTTCGATGGCAGTGGGGAGAATGAATGGAAGGCACGGGGTCTGCGTAAGGAAGTCTCTGCAGAACCCCCCCCCCCCCCAACACACACACCCCGGGCCGGCATCTCGTGAGATTTTCACAGAGTATGGGCATAAGCAGCTGGGGTTGTGAGACATTCCAGAGGCCAGAGTCACAGAATGTGGTCAGACTGGAGGAAAGGGATTGGAGAGGTGGAGCTGAAAAAGTGATAGAGGGGTGGGGATGCCGTTTATAGAACTGGGTCAAACTTGGCGCTCCTGCCCGCTCCCAAGCCTAGGCAGACGTGGTTAAATATAGTATGCCGTGCTTTCCAGCTGAGGCTGAAGTTAGCTTTGGAATCTTTTCTATGATAGTGAGCGCTCCAGCCAGCCACTGCCGGTCGGGGCACTTCACTGCTGAGGGCCATGCCTGGGAGGGGGTGTGGGGGAAGGATCTCACCACTTCTGGTCCCCTTTGGCCCTGTTTTATTTTCTTCAGAACACTCATCGCTTTCTGCAGTTGTCACATTCCTTTTTTTCTGTTGTTTTTGTTTATTGTCTGAGGATTGCACCCCCCGGTAAAACACAGTGCGTGCCGGAATGCCTGAATCCCACCTGTCGTCTTCACATTCACATCCTGAACGCTGAAAATAGTGTTGAGAATGACACTGTCCAATAGAAATACAATAGAAACCATTTATGTTATTAAATAATTTTTACCAGTCATATTTAGAAACAAGTAAAAAGTATATGGAAATATTATTTTAATTTGAAATTTGAACAGATGATAATGAGATCATTCACATCCTTTTTTGGTCCCTCTCTGAATCTTGTAGTTATACATCTATAGCACGTCTCAGCTTTGACAACCTCGTGTCAGGTGCTCAGTAGCCACGTGTGACTGTTGGCTACCACATAGAATGGTGGAGGTCTGAAGTATAGCAGGGATTTGATAGGTGTTAAATACATGAATTTGAGACGAGAATTAAAGGCTGCATATAGAATCGAGGAAGGAGTCTGCTTTCCTGGTGAGGCAGTTGAGCGTATTGATGTGCTCACGCTAGAACTGGGAGAGTGAGCCGGAGAGAGGAGGATGTGGGACACTAGCTGGAGGAAAACGGGCCTGCGGAGGTCGCCACTGGGCCGGAGATCTGCAGCCTGTTGCTGCCTGTGTCTTGCCGTCTCGTCTCTTTTGAAGAGCGTCTTCAGTTACATTTTAGAGAACTAAACCCAAGTTATTTAGCATAATTTTTTTTAAAGATTGATTTTATTTGAAAGGCAGAGTTACAGAGTGAGGGAGGGAGAGAGATATCTTCCATCTGCTGTTCACTCCCCAAATGGCTGCAACGGCCAGGGCCAGGCCAGGCCAGGCTGAAGCCAGGAGCTTCTTCCGTGTGGTGGGTCTCCCTTGTGGGTGGCGAGGGCCCTGGGACTTGGACCAGCTGCTGCTGCTCTCCCAGACACGTTAGCAGGGGGCTGGATGGGAAGTGGAGCAACCAGGGCTTGAACCGAAGCCTATACGAGAAGCCGGCATCGCAGACTTTTTACACCACAGTACTCGCCCCTAGCACAAACTTTTAATTGGATTGGATTTACTGTTCCCTGCATTTTAGATATTAGATAGTTTAGGGTCATTTTAAAAGCCCTTAAGTATTTTCCTTGATGACTTAAAAGACAAAACAAACATTTATTTTTTAGTCAGGAGGTTGGAAAAATGCTATTGGCTTGTATCAGTGTTTTTACTTTGGGTACCATTCCACTAGAAAAAAGTACTTTCTGTATTAAAATGTTTATTGACTCAGATTTTTGTCATTGTTTATGTTGGGAATTATTTGAAGTCTGTGTATTGCATGTGTCTGAACATTCTCCCAAATGGTGCTGGTTAGGACGCCACGTCCGTGTCAGAGCGCGAGCCTCGGTGTCCTCCGGCTGCACCTTGGCTTCCTACTGATGCTCGCACTTAGTGGCAGGGGTGGCGGTTCAAGTAGCTGGATTCCTGCGCTCTGCTGGGAGACCTGGGTTGAGTTCCCAGCTCCTGGCTTTAGCCTCCAGGTTGTAGAAGACGTTTGAGGAGTGAACCAGTAGATGGACTCTCTCCTTTTGTGTCTCTGCCTCTCAAAACAAAACACCAGAGACTGCCTCAGAAAGGGTGCTTTGGAGATGTGGGAGGGAGGGTGTTCTGTTTATTTTGACAAAGGGACAGCGATCCTGTGCGTTATTTGCGAGGGACTCGGGCTGTTTGGACAGGTGATGTGTGTTTTTCAGTATCACGTAGCTGACCTCAGGAGCCAGGACTGCAGAGGCGCTGGACCTGCGTGCCCCGGGCCAGCTTCATTTCCCTGCCAGTGCCCTTTCCTTTCTGATGTGACGTCTTGGCTGTTGCATGCCTGCTGAGATGAGAGCTGCTGGGACACACGAGGAAGCTGCCTTTGGGCTCCGAGTGCAGGACAGTAGGAGGGTCAGCACCCGCTTTAGCCCGGTCTGACTTTGTGATAGTCACCACCACTCTTCCCGGTCGCCTGACCTTCCCCGCCTACACAGGTTTCCCAGTCCTGTCAGTTCTGACCTCTCCTTTTTCCTCTCCTGAAGGTCTGGGTCCCATGTCTGGCCTGTGGAAGTAAGCACCTACCTGACCTGTGCAGTTACTCCGTTTGCATCAGCACTGTTGTTTCTGTACGCCAGATGCCATGCTGATTGTTAACTCTTCAGTTTTCTTAGGACTCTCGAGATTTAAGTACTGTTATTAACCCATTCTGCAGATGGAAAAATAGACACACATTTCACTTACGCAGTCACGCAGTGGCCAGCTGGTGCTCCTGAGTGGCCAGACTGAATCCAGACATTTCAGAGTCGTCGTTACTGTAGCCAAAAGCATAACTGGAGCTGACACCCTGCAAAGCCTGTTCACAAAATCCAGATTCCTTCCTCAGGCTGCCACTGAGGCTCCTCTGACCCTGCCTACCTTTCTGGCCTTAATCTGCTCCCCCATCTGTATGGTCTGTTCTGCAGCCGAGCTTGAGCTGCTATTTAAACCACTACTTGAAAGAGAGCCGGTGGTCCAATAGGCAAAACCGTTGGAGGGCTAGCAGAGAATGTGCTGGAGAGCAGCTGCGGCCGCCGTGCAGGAGCTGCAGCCTCCAGAGGTAGCGTCAGCCCGCTATGTTCTCCCGGGTGTTTTTGTGAGCTGGTCACAAGACTCATGGGTACTAAGTAACTAGCTCTTCATTTTAAAATTTTTGTTATTATTTGAGAGGCAAAAAGAGAAGGAACATATGCTGGTTCACTCCCTAGATGCCCACAACAGCCGGGAACTCAGTCCGGGTCTCCCACAGGGATGGCAGGAACCCAGTGATTTGAGCCATCAGCATTGCTTCCAAGGGTCTACATTAACAGGAAATTGTGAGTCAGGAGCTGGGGCCAGGTACTCTGATACGGGCTGCAAGTGTCCCATCTGGTGTCTTCAACTCCTAGGCTGAAGGCCTGCCCACTCTGATTTTTTGGGTAATTTCTAAAATTTGATATAAAGTTTATTTTTTCTTGGACTCTTTATTTTTTAAAAATTTAATTGTGCAGTTTTGAGAAGTACAGTGTGATACTTCAGCAGGTTTATGTGTGTGTAATCTTCAAATCTGGTAGCTAGCATTTCCATCTCCTTAACCTTCAAGCTTCTTAATGAACATGTGATTGTTGCACTTCAGATTGGTTCTGGGCATCCTAATTGCGCTCCTTTTTGGCCAGCGGTCTTTTCACCTGAGTTTGGGAAGGACATTCTCAAGCAGGATGCTGTTTCTTAGGCACCTGCTGGCTCTCTCCCCGTCGTCTTTCCTCTGCAAGGGCTGCACAGTCTTGTCTTTGAGGAGGGTTTCCCACAGGTCGCAGTGGCAAAGCAGGCGGACCTAGAGATGCAGTCCGGGGAGTGCTGTGTGGGCACTATGGACTGGGGGCTGCCACACTTATGGCTGCTCGGGGCTCTGCACCTCAGTTTCTTCCCATGTAGAATGTAACAAATACTGCCATAATACGACCAAATCCATGGGGCTTTGAGGGTATAAGATATGCTGGTAGCAGTCTGGCATGGGGTAAGGGTTCAGTGAATGTTATTACTGAATCTTTACTTTGTAACTGCAAAACTACCCAAAGACTCTGATTAATGGTCCTAGAAACTTTTTTTTTTTTTTTTTTGACAGGCAGAGTGGACACTGAGAGAGAGAGAGACAGAAAGGTCTTCCTTTGCCGTTGGTTCACCCTCCAATGGCCGCCGCGGCCGGCGCACCGCGCTGATCCGATGGCAGGAGCCAGGTGTTTCTCCTGGTCTCCCATGGGGTGCAGGGCCCAAGCACTTGGGCCATCCTCCACTGCACTCCCTGGCCACAGCAGAGAGCTGGCCTGGAAGAGGGGCCACCGGGACAGTATCTGGCACCCCGACTGGGACTAGAACCCGGTGTGCCGGTGCCGCAAGGCGGAGGATTAGCCTAGTGAGCCGCAGCACCGGCAGAAACATGTTTTATCCATGCTGTTACTGAGGGTATTTTTTCTGGTTTTCTTTGAGGTTAAAGATTAAATCTGTTATTTTACTACTTTCTTTTTGTTGTTTTTGTTACTACTTTTTAAGAAAAGATGTATTAATTTATTTTTGAAAGAGTTACAATGAGAGAGAGAGAGAAAGAAAGAAATCGATCTGTCTTTTGGTTCACGCCCAGATGACCACAACCCCCAGGGCTGGGCCAGTCTGAAGCCAGGAGCTTCAACTGGGTCTCCCATGTGGGTGGCAGGGGTTCAAGCGCTTGGGCCATCTTCTTCTGCTTTTTCCAGGCCATTTGCAGGGAGCTGGTTGGGACGTGGAGCAGCCGGGACAAAAACTCGTGCCCATATGGGATGCTGGCATTGCAGGCAGTGGCTTTAACTGCTATGCCTCGACGCTGGCTCCTATTGACTGGTGATTAGTAAGTTTGAAAGTGTGGCCATGTACTTACTGGTTTGTGAGAATTAAGTTTTTTCTTCTCCTTTCCCCTTGCATCCCCCTTCTAGTAGGAGTGAGGGACCCTGGTGTTTTAAGCTGTATTGTTAAAGTGCTTTCTTTGTATGTTAAGGATATTGGAACACAACATTTGGTGGATCATTTTGGTTTAGTGTAGAACTGAGATACTGCTCAGTGAGTTAACCACTTTCGCATAGTATATAAGAGAGAGGAAAGAGGGAAAATTATAAGCTTTAAAATTATGTGCTTGTTTACTCTCTAAATATACGTTTAATGAAGGGCTACTTTTCTAATAAATTTTAGAATCATTGTTGAACAATTAATTTGCCTGTGCTTAGCTTTTAAAATGTCTCTGGTCAGATGAATATCTTGCCCTGTAAGTAGTTTGTAATGGAAAATTCCCATAAATATACTGTGTTTTAATTGGAATTACCATGCCAAATGAGTGCCTCATTGGATAAATTTAAGTATTAAGCTGCAATTCAATATAGGTGCTCAAGTACTTAACTGAGCTTAAAAATGTCTTCTGTGTTGAACAGCTGTTTAGCTCTACCTAAAAAAGAGTAAGTAAGGAGTATGTGCATGGTCCCCCTCTTGTTTCCCTGGGAAGAAAGAGGGGGAAAAGTAAAAAAAAAATTCCCCCCCACAGCTGCCGTTGCTGTGTCTGCTGTTGAAGAAGACAGCAGAGGTCAGGGAGGCTCGAGGCCCTTTCCTTTCCCAGGAAGCCTTATGTGCGTGAACCTTGGTAGCACCTGGAGACCCTTAGAGTCGCATGGCTGTGGCCCGTGCAGGTCCCGGGCCTGCGGGAGGTACCATTTCTACCTGCTGGAGGAGTGCGGTCAGCTCCGCACATGCAGTGGTGCGGTGCTGTGGCCTAACGGGCCTGGCTCTGACACGACTGCCATCCAGGGAGCTGCAGTCTCGGTGGGGGACGGCAAGTCTTCAGTCATTACGTTTGTTTATATACACACACGCACACACACACACGCATTATGTGTGCATATTATTTAAAAATTTGATTGTTTTTACTGTCTTTGTTTAGATTTTTAAAAAATGAACTAAGTTGGAGTCTTACCTATCATTTGTTAAAAATCTCTCCTTTAAACTTGAATCAGAGGCCGGCGCCGCGGCTCACTAGGCTAATCCTCCGCCTAGCGGCGCCGGCACACCGGGTTCTAGTCCCGGTCGGGGCGCCGGATTCTTTCCCGGTTGCCCCTCTTCCAGGCCAGCCCTCTGCTGTGGCCAGGGAGTGCAGTGGAGGATGGCCCAGGTGCTTGGGCCCTGCACCCCATGGGAGACCAGGAAAAGCACCTGGCTCCCGGCTCCTGCCATCGGATCAGCGCGGTGCGCCGGCCGCAGCGCACCGGCCGCGGCGGCCATTGGAGGGTGAACCAACGGCAAAGGAAGACCTTTCTCTCTGTCTCTCTCTCTCACTGTCCACTCTGCCTGTCCAAAAAAAAAAAAAAAGAAAACTTGAATCAGAGACTCCAGGTCAGCATGTAACATTTCCTGTCTGTGGTGTTTGCCAGGGGAAAGAGGACTTTGGGCTTGTGTGTGATTGGATGGGATGAGTCCTGTCGTTTCGCATGTGAGGAGATGCACTGACTGTGGGCTGTGTTGACACAGGTCCCAAGGCGAGCAAGAAGAATCTCTTCACTCCAGCCCCATGGATTTCCACACAGCACACTGAACCTTCCAGATGTGTTTCTTGTTTTGTCTTGTAAACAGCTCTGCGAATCAGAGGCAAGGCACAGGCGTGCAGTGTGCGCATGAGCAGCCGCAGCCTTACTTGCGTGTTCCTGTTGTGGGTGCTGTCCCTCAGCGGTCGCACAGGCGACTCTGACCGTGCAGAAGCTCTGATGACTGAAATGGCGGGGGCCTCGACCTGGAGTTGCCCATCAGGCTTGCCGGTTTCATGTGCTGATGACTGCTTTTATGTGTGTGTGTTTTGAGATTTATATATGGGGGTTGGCACTGCGGTGTAGCGGTTAAAGCCGCTGCCTGTGGTGCTGACATCCCATATGGGCACCTGTTCAAGTCCTGGCAGCTCCACTTCCGATCCAGCTCTCTGCTATGGCCTGGGAAAGCAGTAGAAGATGGTCCAAGTTTTTGGGCCCCTGAATCTACGTGGGAGATCCAGAAGAAGTTCCCAGCTCCTGGCTTCAGATCAGCCCAGTTCCAGCCATTGAAACCAACTGGGGAGTGAACCAGCGAATGGAAGACCTTTCTCTGCCTCTCCTTCTCTGTTTAACTCTGACTTGCAAATGAATAAATAAATCTTTTTTTTTTTTTTTTAAACAGGCAGGGTTAAAGAGTGAGAGAGAGAGAGAGAGACAGAGAAAAAGATCTTCCTTTTCCATTGGTTCACCCCCTAAATGGCTGCTACAGCTGGTGCGCTGCGGCCGGCGCACTGCGCCAATCCGAAGCCAGGAGCCAGATACTTCCTCCTGGTCTCCCATGCAGGTGCAGGGGCCCAAGCACTTGGGCCATCTTGTGCTGCCTTCCCAGGCCATAGCAGAGAGTTGGACTGGAATAGGAGCAACTGGGACAGAATCCGGCGCCCCAGCTGGGACTAGAACCCGGGGTGCCGGCAGCGCCGGCCTCTTTTTTTTTTTTTTTTTTTTTTAAAGACTTCTTTATTTGAGAGGAGAGAGAGGGAGAGAGATCCTCTTATCTTCTGGTTCACTCCCCAGATGTCCACAAGGGCTAGGGCCCAGCCAAGCCAAAGTCAGGAGCCAATGACTTCTTCCGGGTCTCCCAAATGGGTGCAGGGACCTAGATACTTGGGCCATCTTCCGCTGCTTTGCCAGGCACATTAGCCCTACCATCCACTAGTTCATTACCCAAAAGCCTACAACAGTGGGGGCTGGGCCAGGAATGCAATCCAGGTCTCCCACAGGGGTGGCAGGAACCCAACTACTTGAGCCATTACTTGCTGCTTACCAGAGTACACATTAACAGGAAGCTGGAGTTGGGACAGAGCCAGGACATGGACCAAGGCATTCTGATGTAGTATGTGGGTATCTCAAGTGGCTGCCTAACCCACTGTGGCACAACACATGCCCCATTGTGAACTTTTTGAGCAGTTTGGTCATGTCTGTAGAAGATTGAATATACTCTTTTGGCTAGGGGGATGTGTGTGGGCGGGGGGGGGGGTTGGAAAGTGTGTGTGTGTGCGCGTGTGCGGGTTGGAAAAGTACCTGCGTTCTGTAGTGACATATCTTGGCCACTAGAGGGTAATAAGAAATCAGTTGATTCTTCCCTGACATGAGATCAGTTACTAGCTACTCCCTATTAGCTATGCACATAGTCCCTTTGTAGTTTCACTTTAATTTATATCAGTATTAATGTATTTAATTAATATAGTGGAGTCATACCATACACTCTGTGCTTGAGATACAGAAGGGAGCAAGATGATTGATGAGATGCGACTGTTCTTTATTTCTGACTCCTAAGTCCCTTGTTTTCAAAGTATTTTTTCACTCTTATCCTTTTCAACTCCCTCCTCCCTTTCTCCACGGTTTCTTCATAGTCTAAGCACTGCTGATGGACTGAGTTTGTTCTTTGAGTGCACAGTTACTGAGTCCTGCCTTGTTCCGGCGCTGTTCTCGGTGCTGGTGATGCCATGGGGCACACACCTGACTCACTCTCGGACTGGGCTCCTCACGTGCCTGTATTTCAGCTGTCCCTTCGACTTCTGTCCTCTTCACAAGGGACCTTGCAGGTTTCTCCCTTGTAAGCTGGGCCACCCATCACCCCTCTCCTTAGAACCTTGCCCTCGTAAGAGCTTCTGTATTTGGATACTATTGTTTTACCTGAATGACCTCCTTTTTGTCAGTTATTCTTTCATTTAGCTGTTTGTCTTTAAACTCTGATATGCATTAATAATGGCACAGGAATGATCCCCTGGCAACGTTCTCACTAACACGCTCAAGTTAGCTAAGTCGTGCACATTGCGACCCACAATAGCTGTTTGGACTTGTCATTTTACTCAGTGTCTTCTCCTAGGCTCATTTGCTATTCCCTCTGTGTGTCCCACTATCTTTTTGGGTCTTACCATGTCCCAGTGTTTGAGATCTCTCCGTGAAATACGTGGCTGTTGACTAAATGCTGCTCCCTTTTAATACTATGGTCTCTACCTATTACAGTTTTTTGGTAAACAATAGTTACTTGACTGAAGTGAGAAAACTACTTTTTTTTTTTTAAAACTAAGATACTTAACAACAAACCTTCTATGAATTTGAATTTTTAGGAATTCATAGAAACGTGCTCATGGTAAAAATGATCCCTACAGTTAAGTAGGATATAAATAGTGCATGAGACCCAGCGTGCATGCATTGCCCCCAGCTTGCTGTTTACACTATCTGACAGTAATTACAAATATTTTGGTATTGAACTCCAGACAGATAATGATTTTGAAGATTGTTTTATATTAAGTATGTTTATTATACGTTGTAACATCTGATATCGTGATATGTATTGTATGTTCCCGGGCTAAAATGTAATAGCTAATTTTTTGTTTAGTTTAATAATAAAGATTATGTGTAACATGGTAGATACCAAGTTGAACCATACGAAATTGTGTTTTATAGACCAAACTGGGTCAACTATCAGCAATTTCAGAGGATTCCATGTGATATTTTATTATCATTTTTGCTGTAATCTAAACTGTATCCTCTTTTCCCATTACATTTAAATTAAAAGGGAAAATAGAAACTTAGAGTGCAAATCATGTGATTTGCTTAGAAAGTGGAGTTGATAAGAGAGAAATGCCTATATCGTCTGTCTTGTTTAAGTCCTTCATAGGAAAGGCTGGCTGAATGAGTGGCCGTATGGGGGAAATTAGATTTCTGGATGTCATGCATGGCACCTGAGCTAAGAGAGGGGACAGTGCACATGGGGTAGGCACACCTGTAGGCAGGGTCACTAGTGTCCCTGAGCTAAGAGAGGGGACAGTGCATACGGGGCCTGCACACCTGTAGGGAGGGTCACTAGTGTCCCTGAGCTAAGAGAGGGGACAGTGCACACAGGGCCGGCACACCTGTAGGCAGGGTCACTAGTGTCCCTGAGCTAAGAGAGGGGACAGTGCACACAGGGCCTGCACACCTGTAGGCAGGGTCACTAGTGTCCCTGAGCTAAGAGAGGGGACCATGCACACGCAGCAGGCACACCTGTAGGCAGGGTCACTAGTGTCCCTGAGCTAAGAGAGGGGACCGTGCACACGCAGCAGGCACACCTGTAGGCAGGGTCACTAGTGTCCCTGAGCTAAGAGAGGGGACAGTGCACACAGGGCCTGCACACCTGTAGGCAGGGTCACTAGTGTCCCTGAGCTAAGAGAGGGGACCATGCACACGCAGCAGGCACACCTGTAGGCAGGGTCACTAGTGTCCCTGAGCTAAGAGAGGGGACAGTGCACACGGGGCCTGCACACCTGTAGGCAGGGTCACTAGTGTCCCTGAGCTAAGAGAGGGGACCGTGCACACGCAGCAGGCACACCTGTAGGCAGGGTCACTAGTGTCCCTGAGCTAAGAGGGGACAGTGCACACAGGGCCTGCACACCTGTAGGCAGGGTCACTAGTGTCCCTGAGCTAAGAGGGGACAGTGCACACGCAGCAGGCACACCTGTAGGCAGGGTCACTAGTGTCCCTGCTGCCCCTTGCAGAGGCTTCATTCATCTTGCACTTTACTAAGCAGCTGATTGTTACTAGCTATGTATGGTAGATGGTATAATAGCTTCAAATCCCAGAAATGCAAAACAAAAATGATTTATTAGTCCACATTCAGACTACCCCCACAAAAATTTAAAAGAACATTGCATTGTCACCTAGCACACCAATCTTATACATAGGAATATGTTTTGGGCTTAATATTGGGGAAGAAAGTCTTTTAGTGTGTTACGTAGTCAGAATACAGTGACTGTATTAGTCAGACAGCTTGTCTTAGGTGCTACTCAAAACAGCATTGGCTTCATTCAGTGGCTTCCTAGAGATTTAGACTCTGAAGCCCTAACTATATCTACTGAATCAGAATCTACATCCTAAACAGGAATCAAAGACAGTTTGTAAGCTTACTAAAATTTGAGAAGTGCTGTTTTAGCTCATGAATGGCATTGTGGCTCCCATGAGACAATGCCAGTGTAGCCCCCAGAAAGTAAGTACTTGTTGAATTTAATGCATGATTACTGAATCTAGGTTGAGAAAATGAACTAAGATTCTCATCATCGTCGTCATCATTGAAGAGCTGCCTTTCTTGATGTAATCCTTTCCTGGCTATCTGGCTAAAAGGATTATCATCTGCCCTTCCAGAAGCATCCTGGAGTCAGAGTCTGCCCATACCAAGTGGTCAGTTTGATGTCTTATGAAAATACGTAGTATAATTGAGAGCTTATGAAAATAGAAATTGAGGGGTTGGCACCGTGACACAGTAGGTTATTCCTCTGCCTACAGCGCCAGCATCCCATGTGGATGCCGGTTCTAATCCCAGCTGCTCCTCTTCCAGTCCAGCTCTCTGCCGTGGCTTGGGAAAGCAGTGGAAGATGGCCCAAGTCCTTGGGCCCCTGCACCCACATGGGAGACCAGGAAGAAGCTCCTGGATCCTGGCTTCGGATCGGCACAGCTCCGGACGTTGCAGCCATTTAGGGAGTGAACCAATGGAAGAAAGACCTTTCACTCTGTCTATCCCTCTCACTGTCTGTAACTCTACCACTCAAATAAATAAAATCTTAAAAAAAGAAAATAGAAATTGATAATATATATATAAATTAAGGAAGCAAATAAGTTTTAGTGCGTAAAGAAATGTGTAATCCAATGTGACGTAAGGTAATTAGAAGTCATGTGTATGTGGGAACATAAAAAGCTTAGTTGAACACAAGGTAAGAAAGGAACAAAACAGTTGGAGCAAACAGAAAGATTGTTGGTGTTCTCACATAATTAAAACCCAGCTGCATGCTGTTTATAATAAGAAGCATACCTAGAACATAAGGAAACAGGAAGATTGAAAGTAAAAAGATGGGCAAAGCATACTACGCAAAACTTGAAGAAGACATAGCTTGATGTAGTCACACTGATATCAGCAAAGCAAAAACATTATTGGAAATGAAGAGAACAGTTTATAATGATGATAGATTTAATTAATCAGAAAAGTGTAGCAGCTCTAGATTTGGGTTGTCCAGTAACATAGCTTAAATGGGAGAGTTTTAACACACCTGTTGGTAACTGATGGAATAAGATGAGAGCAGAAATAAAACAGTGCGCATGCGTGCGCACACACACACACACACACACACACACACACACTCATTCTTCCCCTCTGTTATTTGACATTGAGGTTTCTGGTTTTTTTTTTTTTTTTTTTTTGGCTGTAAAAAACATTGGGAGCAAAGTTGCTCCATGTAATTGAATCAACCGAATGTGTTTTTTGTTTGTTTATTTAAGAGGCAGAGTTACAGACGGAGAGACAGAGAGCTCTTCCTCCTCTGCTTCGCTCCCCCAAAATGGCTGCAATGACCAGAGCTGGGCCGATCCAAAGGCAGGAGCCAGGAGCTTCTTCTGGGTCTCCCACGTGGGTAGCAGGGGCCCAAGCACTTGGGCCATCTTCCACTGCTTTCCCTGGCACACTAGCAGGGAGCTGGACTGGAAGTGGAGCAGCTGAGACCCGGACCGGCGCCTGCATGGGATGCCGACGCACCGCAGGTGGAGGCTTAACCTACTGTGCCCCAACGCCTACTCCGTGTTTTTCATTTCTGAATAGTGAAATGATTAGAAAGGTCATGCTATCTGTCATCGCAGGTCCTCTGCTCTTTCACTCACTTAGCAGGTATTTACTAGTCACGTAGCGTGGGTCAGTTAGGGTCTCACAGCACCCGAGTCATGGGGAGAGACAGAAACTGCGCTCCGAAAGCTGCGCTCAGGGCAGGTGGTACTCAGACTGGAAGGGGTGCGGAATTCAGATGTGTGTCTTAGAACACTGTAGCCATCCATGTGGAAGACACACAGAGCTACAAACAGGCAGAACAGAGAAAGCTATTGGATGCCTGCTTTGATCATCTTAGACCTGTGATGATGAGGATGGGAGAAAGGGTTGTATTTGAATGCTCTTGTACGAGATGGAACCAGCAGAATGAGTGGCATGAGGTGAGCTAGGGAGGAAAAAAATTCTAATGCGATTCCTACCATGTGATTCTGGTCAACTGCATGGTGTTTGCTGTGGGAGAAAATAGAAGCAGAAGTGTCTGGAGGCAACTGAGCTTTGCTTTCTTCAGTTTGCAGAATCTGTGCAATGTTCAAGTAGTGGGTCTGCTCTGCAGGAACAGGCGCCATGCCCATGTCCTTAACTACATCACAGGATGCTCACAATGTGGTACGGTTACTAACTGCATTGATTGTCAGTGCTGTTCTGAGTACTCCCATGTGTTAGAGCACTTAGCCCCAGTCTCCACTGCAGGTAGGTATCACCGATACTAGCAACTAGCAGGAAGGTGGGTGTGCACAGCCATGCAGCCCCGGAGTGGTGTGGAGCTGGCACGTCTCCCCTGGCAGCCTGGTTGAGAGCCGGTGGTCTCACTGTGGAACCCATGCTGCTGCTGCATGTGTCAGAACAGTGGGCATCAGAAAAAGTGTCCTGGTGCTGGACAGTGTGGGCTGTTGAGGGGTGGGAGCTAGTTCGTCCTGTGTCTAGATTTTGGTGCTTTGTTTTGGCTGAATGTAAGAACACAGGTCTCTCTCTGTTCTCTTGCTGAAGGAAGAATTACCTTTTATTAGTCAGCTACCAATACTTTTATGGACGCCATTTCTACCATGGATATTATGGTCATGGTTCTGGTCTACCCATGGGCTATTTATTAAGATTCTTATTATTTTTATTTACTTGGTGGCGAGCTTGCCAGGTCTGGGTTCTCTGAGGACTGTGTTGGAGAGGTCCCTCAGAGGAAGCCACCATCCTTGAGTTGAGAATTGTAGTTCTGTGCTTGTGTGTGTGTTTCTCCAACCTTTCGTGACCTGTAACAGTAGGATGGGGTTCCCCTCTGGTTTGGAGGATGCTAGGAATACCTGGCAGGTGCAGAGCAGCATCTCAGCGTTGTTTCGAGTTGATTTGTGAGCAGCGGATCCGTTGGAGTCTCCCTTCTCAAGAATTCACAGTATCACTCACATAATGCTTCTCCGTTGAGAAGTCTTGTGTGTGAAAAATAAGTATGAAAGGTTACTGCTGGTGCTTTACAAAAAAGGTTTTCTTAGTATTTCCTTGGCACAGATTTATAGATAACTTGTTTAAATCACTATATTTTTGCCATTTAAAATATATAATATTTATGTTGAGTGGCATATAACTGTAGCTGTAAAGGTTTTTTTAATACTACTGAGCATTTTAATGTCCTTGTTTAAAAGAAATACCAGAATGTCAAGCAATACAAACATTAGGAAATGAATATCTCCTTAAACCCCATGTATCTTCTTGTAGGAGGAGAGACTTCAGCATGCAAACCTTCATCTGTTCGGCTTGCACCGTCATTTTCATTCCATGCTGCTGGCCTTCAGATGGCTGGACAGATGCCCCATTCACATCAGTACAGTGACCGTCGCCAGCCAAACATAAGTGACCAACAGGTTTCTGCCTTATCGTATTCTGACCAGATTCAGCAACCTCTAACTAACCAGGTAAGTTCATGAAGCATAAGAAAGGACCATTGGAGTGTTAGTTTATATCCTAAAAATTTTGAGACATTAATTGGGCAGAATGCTTTGTTTGTTTTAGGTTGTACCTGCTATATGGGATTCTGAGTTGACAAATCACTCTGTATTAAAACAGTTTGTTGATATTTTCTTTTACTTCATATTTTACTTTATTACCAAACAGTCATAAACATATCCATGGTCTCTGATTCTGGAATAGAGGAAAATGTCATTTCCAAAGGAAGAGAAAGCTTACTTTTTATGGAATATTGGCAAAGTAAAAGCCAAAAAATCAAACAGAAAAAGCTAACTTACAGGAAAACAAGATTCAATTACAGCACATTTAAAGAACCAATTTTAGTGTTATTATACATTACTTGAGCACATTGAAAAGTTCATGGATAATGGAATAGAAACATGCATTTCCTATGAATTTTTGGAAGTATCCTCATACAAAAACAAAAGTAAAACTCTTTAAAAAAACAGCTATGCAAGTTAACCATGCTATTCATTCTAATAGACTAGAAATTCAGTTTTCCATAAAGTAGATGGTATTAATGAGAATAAATGCTGGTACATCTTAATAAAGATAGATAAACATCTTAATAAACATACAAACATAGACACAATGTGTGTGTTTTAAATATCTTTATGAATGAATGAACTTGACTCTTTGCATTGATTTTTGGTTTGAGGAGAATTTCCTTTATGTTTTATTTTTTTAAATTTGAGAAGGATGGAGAGTTGAGAGAAACCCAGACTCGCTTGTGCAGTCCTCAGCTGAGTGCAGAGACCAGGCTGGAGCCATGAGCTGGATGGCAGGAACCGACAGCTACTTGAGCCAGCGTGGCTGCATCCCAGGGTCTGCCCAGGAGCGGGAGCCAGCTGTGGCGTGTGGGCCTCTGAAGCAGTAGCTGAACCACTAGACCAAGGGCCTGCCCTGAGGAGGATTTTCTTATTAGCTATACCCGAAAAGAAGTTTCTTTCCCCACAGGGTTGCATGTGTGATGAACACTGAAAATGACTGCCCTTCCATTGCCAGTATTTAGGTGGCTGATAACAGGAAGTAATGATCAAAAGCTTCCAAAGTTTCTCACGTTTCATTAGAAGGCATCATCTTTCCTCTAATTCAGTGATACAAGGTACTCCAACAGGTTTAGGAAACGGACTTAAAAAAAGAGATTGATTTATCTATTTGAAAGGCAGAGTCAGAGAGAGAGCCCTTCCGTCCGCCGACCCACCTCTAAATGGCCGCAACGGCTGGAGCTGGGCCGATCTGAAGCCAGGAGCTTCCTCCAGGCTTGGGTGCAGGGGCTCAGGCACTTAGGCCAGTGTCCAGATGGGTGCTGGCACTGCAGGCAGAGGCTTCTCCTATACCACAGTGCCGGCCCTTGCATTATGCTCTGAAGAAACAAAGCATGGTTGGATTAATTTTCCAGTTGTTTAGAAGTAGCCTGTCAAGCAAAGTGCTATTTGTGATGGACTTTTCCAGCTGAAGACACTGGGCCCCCCTTGTGGCTTCTCCAGTGTGCAAGCAGTCAGCTTCGGCATCCAGCCCAGGCTTCCGTCTTCAGATACTGTACTGTTTGACATCTAACTTCTGGGAGCCTCAGAGGCCGAGACAAACTCCTAGTCTGTTAAAGTTATTTTAGTAATTTAGTTAGAGTGCCAGCCTTTATATGCAGCTAACATCTTGTTTGGGTTTGGATTATTTAAAACATGAGAGATATTTCACTTCGTATATGTACTTTAAGCTGTAAAACATTTAAAAAGATCCATATGGTATAAGAAACTTGCCTTTTAAGTAATAATAACCAGCCAAATATTTGTACCAAAATCCTCAAGTTCCTGAGCTGATAACTTACATTAGAAGATAGCTTTCTCAGAACTGACAAAGTGGCTGACGTAGTATGGCCTACAAGGCACAGGCTGTGGGCTCCTGTCTTTGAGTCGGGTCAGCGTGGACCCTTCAGATCTGTTCCTTGAGTGTGAAATTGGTACCCTAGACCGCACCCCCTGAAGCACCTTGTAGTACAATTTTCTGTGATTTCACTGTGACTTGTATTGATTCTTGTCATCCTGTCAGTGTCTTTCAAGTAAGATTTCTTGTATATCGAAATGAACTTCATTATTTTTAGAAAGATTTGGGTTTTTATTTATTTGAAAGGCAGAGTAAGAGAGAGAGAGAGAGAGCGTTTCCAGTTGCTGGGTCACTCCTTGGATGGCCTTGGTGGCTGGGTCTGGGCCAGGCTGAAGCCAGGAGTCCATAGCTTCTTTGGGTCTCCCTCCTGAGTGGCAGGGGCCCAAGTACTTGGGCCATCTCCCCTGCTTTTCTGGGTGCATTAGCGAGGAGCTGGATCAGAAGTAGAGCAGCCAGGTCTTGAATCGATGCCCAAATGAACTGACTTTAACTTTTAATTCTGGTGGTTAATCTTTGTTATATGAAAAATTTTGTCCAAAAATAAATTTAGGAGACAAGATAAATGTAGTAAAGGTAGTGTGGAAGAGCAAGGCCGGTGTTTGGAATGCCGAGTGTCTTTGGGCTCCCCCGGTTTTCTGCCAGTACCCTAGACATGTGTGGTAGATGCTAGTCAGCTTTAGTAATAGCTCTCAAAATAGCAAGGCCGGCAGGATATAGTGTTTCTGATTCTTTGTTACATATGAGATATGAGGTCAACAGAAATGAAATGAATGAAATAGATATTAGCAAACTAGAAATAACTTTTGATAAAAGTCCTAGGGCTTTCATTGTAGAATATTCTGGAAAAAAGGAGTTAAAGGTTGTTTTAGCTTTTAATACTGACATAAGGAAGTGCAGGTGCTCTTTCGCTTTGTGGTCTGTGTGAAGAGACCGGGCAAGAGATGTGAGCACTGTGGGCGGGTGTCCAGTGCTGGCAGTCGGGGAGCTGAGGCCGTAGGTGACGTCTCATCCAGTTTCCTGTCTGCACGTGGCTCTTGTGTTGGGCCCTTTGTGTATCATGGGCTTGCTTTTCAGCTTTGGAAGGGAGGGAGGAGGGGAGCCACTGACTGCATCACTCTGTTCTCTTGAGTTGTGACTGTAAGAAGCAGGAGGTGGGGAACACACCCAGCGCTTAAGGCGGACCTTGAGTCTTGGTATAGATGTGGAATTGATATTTAGAAAAGTTGTTTTCTAATTCTGGATTTGTACTTCTGTCATTGCAGCAGTACAAAACAAAATTTGGTTGATTAGTATGAAACCCCAGTAGAAAGGGAGTGCTGTTACTTAGTAGAAATTAAGTTGTCCTTTCCTTGTATTTTGAGCCCTCTGTACAAGGTAGTGTTTGACGCACTGAAATAGACTCTGGTCGTGTGCATGGTAGGCATCTGCTTGATACATACAGATGCCCCCAAAATAGTAACTTCTGTTGCCAGGACCGAAGTAAAGTGCTGGGCAGCAGCCACTGGATTTGGCCTTGCAGGTGGATTTTGAGCAGCAGGCCAAGGCTAGTGCCCTTGGGAAGCGCTGACATTTGGGCAGAAGTGTGATCACAGGACACGGTGCTGCTGATGTGGCTTTGTGTGTGTACTGTATGTGTGCCATTATTTTCTTCATTGGAATTTTGGTGTTCTCAGTGAGCATCATTACCCCTGGATGTAGCCACTGATTATTTTTTCATTTAGTTGCAATACCAGTGGGACTGTAAATGGGTCAATTAAGAACCTGAAGATTTTGACTTTTTTTACCTAATTAATTTTATAGGTACATATGCTTATTTCATGTATGCCTCAATTATTTTGTCTAGCAAATAGCCTAAAAATGACTTACCTAAGATAGAAGCCTAAAATTGGAAGGGAGCTGCTGGCCAAGGGCCGGTTCCGGCAGGGCTTGGCAGGGTCACCTGAGCCGCCTCTGCTGGACTCCTTGCTGGCTGTAGGCGCGGTGGTCAGGTCACTTCACTCAGAGCTTCAGCTTTCTCTGTGAGCTGGTGGCTGGAATAATACTTCCTCATGGTGCTGTTGGGTTGCATGCCGGCCATGTAAAGATGTGCATGCTAAAAACAGTGTTTACTAAATACTTGGCCACTGTTATTTTATTATTGACAAGTTAGTTAGTTGGCTTCACCAGTGGTAATACTTCCTGTCAGCTTTTATTTTGGAAGTAATGAAAGATTTCACTGGTTAAGATGTTGTGAAACCTCACACTGAGGCCATGCTGTAGAAGTCCAAACAGGGGCTTTGTTTGCAAACAATGTCAGGAACTTCAGTAACTTAAGCAAAAAACAAAAATGGAAACTTTGTTCGTTGCCTTAAATGCTTATATTGTTCATTTTCATAACATGAAAAGAATTGACATGTTGATCATTGATATTTTTCTTTTGATAAAGGAATATATAAAATATCCTATGAATTTAGCTTCACTTATTGTTTCCTTTTAGAAAAATAAAACAATGTGTATCTGAAAAATTAAGTGACTCAGGTTGATTCTGATGATCTGTTCAGACAAATAATTAACAATCCTGGAGGGTTTCCATCCCCTCAGACCTTATTTGGAACTGTAAGATCCTAAGATGCTCTCTTGGGAAGAGATATTATTAACTTCATTTGATAATCCAATGAGTTTGCCACCGGGATAACAGCTTTGTAGGCTGAGATCCCTGCAGAGAAACTGCGGTTAACACTGGTGGAGGAGGCAGCACCTAGGTCAGAGGTAGCGGCACTGCAGCTCTTCAGGCGCAGGGATGGTGCGGTGTCCTGCTCTGCCCTGTCGGAGCCCTCCCTTCCTTTGTTGTTAGTGTAGGTTAGCTTAGCAGAGACATTTCTGTGAGGTCTTGGTATGACGGGTTTGTTCTTACTCTGCTCCTGAAGTTGACCCGAGTGTCCTTTGAAGAAGGCCTGTGGTGTGGACTTCTGGCCCAGTAGACTTCGTGGTATGAATGTGTTTAAGAGCTGGAGGCAGGAACACGAGCATGGGCGAGGGCGCCTTGAGTGGAGGTCGCAGGTTTTGAGGATCTCTTGACTGCTCAGAGCCCCTTTGGGAACCACATCACTTGGGCATGGCATTTATGGGAAGAATGGGCCTTGGACAGCGGTCTGAGGTCATAGACAGGCTGATAGATTGTTGAGAGGGTGCTGTCTTCATTATCGCAGTGCACATGTGAAGCAGGAGCCCCTCCCTGCCTACTGGATAATGGAGGGAACTGTGGTTTAGGGATAGGTAAGAGGGAGAAAGGTGTGAGGGAAAGGTTGGGGTACTCCTGTGGGTGGGATGTTTTATTTACTTCATTGTATGGGAAAATGATGGTAGGGCCTGATGGTGTCAGGAGCTGTAGTTCTTCAGCCCCAGAAGTTGGAAGGAAGGGGGCTCTACTGCCAGCTTGTTTTGGGGGGCTAATTGGATCTTGAAGTTCTGTTTTAGGAAACTGGAAGTTGCTTCCAGTGGCTGTTTTTTGTTTCTGTGTTTTGTATGCCTGTTGCAAACCAGGTCAGATTTGTAATAATTCAGAAGAAATTTTTCTGTAGGCTAATTATGTAGTTAGGAAGCCCTGTTTCTCTCCTCTACCCCGTTTTAGAACGAGTAAAGGTTTTTTATTAGTGCTTTAGACTGACTCATAATTGTACATATTTATGAGATGTGATAGTGGTACTTCAGTACAAGTATACAATGTGTAATGACCAGATCAGCTATTGGCATATATACCACTGCAAACACTGATCATGTCTTTGTTTTAGGGACATTCAGAATCCTTTCTTGTAGCTATTTTGAACTATAAACAGATTATTGCTGACTGTAATCACCCCACTGTGCTTACGGAACACCAGAACTTACTCCTCCTCTTCTCCAGGCAGCCCCTCTAGGCAGCATTGCGTGTGGCTCCTGCATAAAGGGCATGTCTGTGATTCGCTGTTTAAATTTCAGGGCAGCAGGTTGAAGCCTTGGGCAACTGTGTGTGTTATCTTCTAATTCCATTTATTTATTTCAGTCGTCATCATTTATTTATTTCAGTGGGATCCAGATGAAAGAGATACCTGACAGAGAATGTATAATCTTGTAATTTAGAAATCTGTTTTTTTTTTTTTAATTTATTTATTAATTTATTTTTTTAGTAGTAACATGCAGGTTACTGAAGAGGGAATTATGCCAGTGCAGTCTGGTTAAAGAGTTAGTCTTTTCTGTCTATTTAAGGTGATGCCTGATATTGTCATGTTACAGAGGCGGATGCCCCAAACCTTCCGTGATCCAGCAACTGCTCCCCTGAGAAAACTTTCTGTTGACTTGATCAAAACATACAAGCATATTAATGAGGTAAGACTACTGATTGATTCCAGTGGCGTCTATCTTGCCACAGGTCAGGGGTAAAGAGTTATTTTGTGGCCTCTTTAAACATCCTAGACTTGGTTTATTCCTACAGATTGTCATATTGGTGGTTATTTAAAAGGCCTGGTTAATGGTTTATAGATACTATAATTATAACTATGTTAAAAGGTATACTGACAAGGACTGCTAAAAATAGATAATAATAGATACCTAATCTTTTTCAAAGGTGTATGTAATATGCTGAGTTATCATTTTTTTAAAGATTTATTTATTTTACTTGAAAGTCAGAGTTGCGGGGCGGGGGGGGGGGGGATCTTCCATCTACTGGTTCACTCCTCAATTGGCCGCAAAGGCCGGAACTGCACCAATCCAAAGCCAGGAGCTTCTTCTGGGTCTCCTACGAGGTAGCAGGGGCCCAAGGACTTGAGCCATCTTCTACTGCTATCCCAGGCCATAGCAGAGAGGTGGATCGGAAGTGGAACAGCCGGGTCTCGAACTGGTGCCCGTATAGGATGCCGATGCTTCAGGCCAGGGCACTAACCCGCTGCGCCACAGCGCTGGCCCCTGAGTTATCATTTTTATAACTGTTCTCCAAAACAAGGAAGAGAAGGAATAATGGCTGTAGAGTACTCATGAGTTGAGAGTTTTGCTTAAGTTAGGTCTGTGCATTTCTTTCCACTGTGGCCATGAATGTCAGAAGCTCTGAGAGACATTTAAGACTCAGTTACAGGCATTTGGCTAGTTTCTTCGATTGGTCTGTATTTCTGTAGTTTTATTGTCTTCTAAAACTTTGTGTATGTTCTTTTCTATCTTTTCATGATGGAAGAAAATAAAAACAGCAAGCACTTTGAATTACTAGTCTTATAATTGGATATTTGCCACCAAAAATGATTTTCCTGGTAATTTAGACCTTTGATTGACTGCCATTTTCTTCTGGCCTCACTCAGCTCTGGGATTAGTTATGAAATAAGCCTTTCGAGAAGAGAAAAAGAGGAGCCCCTGCTTGCTTTTCTCTTCAGTAGGAGCCCTGCTTTGACATGGAAGACCTCTGCTATCTTTAGAGCCACTTAGCTAAGAAGATGTTCTTACATCACCGTATTATTATATTAGCTATATATTGTGGCAATGAAAAATCACAGTGCACTCAGTAACATTTCTGGGTTAGATTTTATGCATATATACATATACATATACATATATATATATAAAATAAAAGATATACCAAACTTCTTAGAATTACCAGAAATACATAATAAATTATTACCAATATGGTAATATGAGTTGGCTAATATCTGATAAATTGTTGTCAACAAAGCATGAGATTTATTTATGTATTTATTTGAATGGCATAATGTCAGAGAAGGAGATATGCACACACACACACACACGCACAAGAGACAGAGATGGAGACAAACAGCCACGGGTTCTTACTGCTACTGTTTCACTCCCTAAATGCCCATGACAGCCAGGGACTGGTATAGGCTGAAGCTGGGAACCAGGAACCCATCTGGATCTCCCATGAACATGGCAGGAACCCCTATACTTGGACCATCACCTGCTGCTTTCCAGGTGCATTAGCAGGGAGCTGTGTCAGAGGCATGGAGGAGCTGGGACTCAGACCAGGCATGCCAGTGTGGGATGTGGGTATCTAAACAGTGGCAGTGAGATGGACATGACTTTTATGTTAATCTTATTATTGACTTGAGAAACTGAACCTGTCTCAGTGGGCCTTTTTTATTTCATCTACATCAGGGATGGGAAGTGCTGGCCCACGGCCTGTATAAGGCCTGTGAATGGACTTTCCTTGCCAGAGCAACTACAGACGGGACTCAAACTTCCATGCAATGTGGCATGCTAATTTTTAAGTTGATAATTTTGTGTGGCCCACAAATGATGTTATAAATACTCAAATGGCCCTTGGCAGAAAAAAGGTTCCCTACCCCGATCTACATTGAGACTTTCATTTTTAGTCTTTTCCATACGATGGGCACAAGAGCACTTGGGAATGTGAGGCTGTGAAAGGGGGTTTCTGCGGTCTGACGTTTGCTGTTGTATCGCAGACAGATCTGTCACTGTACCTCGCCTTGCATAAATTAGACCTTAATCTAACAAGCAGAGGCTCACCAGCCCCTCTGTTCTTTCTGAATGGGATGCTTTGGGCCAGTCATTTGATATCTCCTGTTTATAAAATAAATAGGCAGTATAATTATAAAGTGAATCTCATTGAAAACATTGTTCATTGATTATATCTAACAAATATTTATCAACTGTAGAAAGCTTTTTCATCTTTTGTATTTGTTACAAAAAATAGCGACTCAGCAGTTTCCTGCTGATAGATTTATCTGTATGAACTTGACACATGTTCTCTACCTTAAGTGGTTTACATTATTTACTTAACACCACGTGTTCTCATTTCAGGTTTACTATGCAAAAAAGAAGCGAAGACACCAGCAAGGCCAGGGAGACGATTCTAGTCACAAGAAGGAGCGGAAGGTTTACAACGATGGTTATGATGACGACAACTACGATTATATTGTAAAAAACGGAGAAAAGTGGATGGACCGTTATGAAATTGACTCCTTGATAGGCAAAGGTTCTTTTGGACAGGTAACTTAGTGGAAAATGCTGCATTTCATGCATTGGAAGGAATTCCTAGTGAATCTTTCCTCAGTGGTACACTTCAGTATTTTTAAAATGATCTAAAAAGGGCTTTCTAAATATTTGTGTTATCATAGTTCTCCATAGATGCTATGATTGCATCAGCTGTAAAAACTCCATTACTTTTTTAAACTTTATATGACTACCAAGTGCTTATTTTACTAATGAACAAGTTGTTACTATTTTTATTTACATTTTGATTTTGTTTATTTGAGAAGGGGAGAAAGCACACATGCTCCCCTTTCCACAGTTCATGCCTCAGATGTCCCCAGCAGCCGGTCCACGCTTAGGCCTGGCGGCCAAGAACTTAATCCAAATCTCCCGTGTGGGCAGCAGGGACCCAACCACTTGAACCTTCACTGCCGCCTTCTAAGGTCTGCGTTAGAAGAAATCTGGAATTGAGAGCAGAGCTGGGCCTCAAACCCAGGTGCTCTGAAATGGGATCTGGGCCTCTCAGTTGGTGTCTTAACCACCAGGCCAAATGCCCAGCCCAACTTAGTGGTGGATTTTAATCTTTCATTTGAACTTTTTATAGTTTGTGGATGATTCCTCATTGTCTGCGTTAGAGATACTTGCCTTCCTGTCTGATAGACCTCTTCACAGAGAAAAGTATTCACATTTCCAGATGGCATGGTGGTTGCCACCTAACTTTTCTGGAGGTTTCAATGTCTTGGACTGTGCCCTAAGTTTCTCTTCTACCCCATCTTCGAATTATGTTTGCCTCTGATCGGTAGCTAGGCTCCCGTCCCCAGAGACCAGCACTGCCGCTGCGCTTGGGCTAATTCTGATGGAAAGGATCATGCCAGGAAGGGGTTCACAACAGACCTGTTTTATTTTCTTCATTCTTGGCCTCTCTTTTTCACCTGCTGTTCTTCCCTCCTTACCTGCCACCCGACCTCTGTGTGAAGCACAAAGCTCTAGATGACGTTGGTCCCTTGGATCATAGTATCCAGACCAACACCTCCAGTCAGTCCCAGCTCCCCAGCTGTTCCCGTTGGTCACTCCTGTGGCATTGACTCAGAGCTTGCTGCTGTTTCAGGTCAGCGTGATCTGTCGGAGAGGCAGGTACTGACCTACGATGCAGAGATTGTTGACTTTCAGTGATGAGGGAGAAGGGGCTCACAGTGACTTTTCCTTTTCCTTTAAAAAAGATTTTATTTATTAATTATTGAATGTCAGAGTTATAGAGAGAGAGCTTGTGTTCACTGGTTCATTCTCCAAGTGGCTGTAATGGCCAGAGCTGAGCCAGTCCTAGCCAGGAACCAGGTGCTTCTTCCTGGTCTCCCACATGGGTACAGGGGCCCAAGTACTTGGGTCATCCTCCACTGCTTTCCCATGTGCTTTAGCGGGGAGCTGGATCCTAAGTGGAGCAGCTGGGACTTGAACTGGCACCCTTATGGGATGTTGCCATTGCAGATGGCGGCTTAACCTGTTGCGCCACAGTGCCGGCCCCCTCAGTGGCTTTTTCTAAATTGCCATTTGTTTTGGGTGGGGGTGGTGTTTTGTTTTGTTTTGTTTTGTTTTGTTTTGTTTTGTTTTTTACTTGTGGAGCCTGCATATGCTTACTCCTCTGTTTCTATCCCAAGAGAAGGTAAAGGTATCTGCCCCTTTTCATCCTTTGAGGGAAAATTCCTCATGTGTAAACTGCAACCACCCAGGACAGAAAGTCCTACAGGCCATGTGCAGTCTGAACTTTGGAGAATCTAAGCTGTTAAACATGTAAGAAAATATGAACAGGCATGTTAGAGGTCCTGTCACTCTGAGGTGGCCCTGGGATCGTGAGCATGACATGTCTGCGCCTTCCCACAGCGTGAAGGAGCTGTGGCAATTGTACATAGTCTAGGGGTCTTTTCCTTGATTTGTAGCCTCTTTTCTCCCGAGTAAGGAGTTTCTCAGTGCTTGTGGAGTCCTTTAGTATGAAGGGATTCCCGTTGTGTCAGATGCAGCTTCTGCCTCTCTGTCCCAGCCTCTCAAGAAACAAAAGCATTTCTTATGACCAGCGCTTAACCAAGAATGTGAACACCCTAGATCTAGAGATTGTCATCACCACCTTAACATTGAGCCAGTGTTTGGGCTGTGACTCTCAGCTGTACATTTCAGTATACTGTGACTTCCACCTGAAAATTCTGGCCATACATTCGAATCCCTTAGTTGAGTTGTCCTTGACTGACTGCTCAATCTCCATGAATAGTTAGGTTTCCCCCCTCTCCTTGCACCTTAATTTTCTCAGAGTATAGCACATCTTTGAAAATTTGGGCCTATTTGACATTACACTCCTCATGAAGTCAGACTGAGTGTGTCCTGGGCTGAGATGTTGTGCAGTGTCCATGTGTTCTGGTTCAGGACCTATCACTCACCAGAATAATACCTTCATATTGACTTGGTCAGGCTTTCTCTCAGATTTTGCCAGGTCCTTGTCAAGTAAGGGACTTCTCCAATTCTGTGGCTAGTTAACAATCCTGATTATACACACACACACACACACACACACAAAATGACCTGGGACTGATAACTCAGCTCCAAACCAGTAAACAGAATCCTTGTGGCTGGGTTCTGGGTGTTTATTTATTTTAAATCCCTTTTGAATTTATAATTCAGGATCAGAAAACACTGCTTTCACATTTAGCCAGTTAACTATTTGTCAAGTCAGTCAGTACTGGGGTCCCTCTGAGTGGCCTTTGTCCTGGACACCATTAGGATGTCAACACTGAACTCCAGCTCTTAGGCAGTCAGTACCTCAGTGACTCAGAAGACAGAGGTTTACGTGGGTAACCTCCGGTAGAAAAGGTGTGGGAGGATTGGGCGAAATACAAGCTACTGCTGTTGATCTGTTTATAACCTGTCGTTCACACTGTATTTAACCTTGATGGTTATAGATCTTGGAGTATTCTCTTCCTCAAATTAAATGGTCCCCAGCCTATACATTGGAGTCATTTGGCCTTTGACCCCCACCCCCAGACTTTTTGAAAGTACAGGAAAATGTATCTGGAATGATCACCTGTTCAGGCTGTATCTGCTATTAGAAGTGTAGTTTACATTCAGTCAGTTAAAATGCTACCTTCTGCTTAGAGAGTCTTGAAACTGTCATGAGCTCTGAGTGTGAGAATACACTATAGAATTTTTCTGGTGATTTGTATTACTTTTTTTGTAAGTGTAAACTAAACTTTTTTTTAATATACCTGTGTTATATGCAAAAAATATAACTTCAAGCTACGAAGTTTCTGCTTTCTGAGATGAAATTGAACGTATTAAATATCTCGTATATACTCTTGGGTTTTAAACTAGGTTTTTCTCTCATTAGAAGAGTAGTTGGATGAACTGTTTTATAGTGGTACTTAGTAAGAAAGACAAAAGACCAAACCACTTGTCAAGATTCATAATTTATTTCTGAAGGAGGAAAACAAACTAATTTTTTTTTGAAAAAATTGCCTATTATGGATATTTAGAAGTATTGAAAGGCTGAGAGAAGAAACTCAATTCATAAGGTTGACTGAATATTACTGTATAAATAGATCATACATTGAATAGAAACAAATAGGATGTTTTCTACTTCGGAAAGTCAGAAGAAAGAATTAGAAAACAGTTAAGTGAGAAGGAGGTATGGTAGCATTGAGGTGAACTGTGAACTGCTGCGGAATTGTTGCATTGATGAACTAGGAATGACTCATCTTTTCCTCTTTTAGGTGGTAAAGGCCTATGATCGTGTGGAGCAGGAATGGGTTGCCATTAAAATAATCAAGAACAAGAAGGCTTTTCTCAATCAAGCCCAGATAGAAGTGCGACTTCTTGAGCTCATGAACAAACATGACACTGAAATGAAATATTATATAGGTAAGCAAGTAGGCAAGCAATGCTGTGTGCCCCAGCCTCGACCGGATGTGTGAGTTCATGGTTATTTTTGTATCAGAATATGTGGATTTTATCTTAAAGTGGTTCATTAAAGATTTTGTTATTTTGGTTAGGGGGCACACATCTGTTTATGTAAATTACTTATCTGGCAGTAGTATTCCACAGCTCGGGGAATGTGCGTTGCAGACAGTGTATGATTTCGAAATAGGAGCCAGTGTCCTCCTGCACTGCACAACTGAACAAGAGCCATTGTGGGTGTCGGTGATGCCCTTTCATCCAGAGGGTCCTCTTTCTGAAAACCTGGGCCATTTCTGATCTGCCTCAGACACTAGACAGTCATCCCTGGCTGTGGGCCCCTTTCTGGAATATCTGAACCAGCTTCTCCCCAGGCTATTGTCAGTTTGGCAGCATTTGAAGCTGTTAGAGTTACCACAGCAGAAACGAGGTAACAGCCCCACTTCCTGAATGCCCGCCGTATTCCTTTTGCTTTTCTTCTGTCGCCTGTAATAATCATAGCAGTCTTATAAGGAAGATGGGGGAATCCTGAAATACTGTACAAGAAGTAGTATACCCAGGGTCACAGGCCTTGAGCTGGGATTGGGCTCTACCCCGTCTAACTCCACACCCACATTTGTTCCATTGTCGCACAGTCTTCCTTCTAAAAACAACAGGGCCAAAGGATACATGAACAAAACATCTAGTTATACCTTCTTTCCTACTATTTTGAATCAAATCTAAGATGTCAGTGATTTTAAGACACCATTATTTTGGCTGGCGCCGCGGCTCACTAGGCTAATCCTCTGCCTAGCGGCACCGGCACACCGGGTTCTAGTCCCGGTCGGGGCGCCGGATTCTGTCCCGGTTGCCCCTCTTCCAGCCCAGTTCTCTGCTGTGGCTAGGGAGTGCAGTGGAGGATGGCCCAGGTCCTTGGGCCCTGCACCCCATGGGAGACCAGGAGAAGTACCTGGCTCCTGCCTTCAGATCAGCACGGTGTGCCGGTCATGGCGCCATTGGAGGGTGAACCAACGGCAAAGGAAGACCTTTCTGTCTCTCTCTCTCACTGTCCACTCTGCCTGTCAAAAAATTAAAAAAAAAAAGACACCATTATTTTATGTCCTACCATGAAGAGTATCACTGCCATGTTTACGTATAAGATACCATCAACTTTAAGATACAGAACTTAGGATCAGTAAATTACAGAGTTCCTGCTGGCACAGGTACTTAGTAACTCATGTTCAGAAATACTGTTTCTTGCTTGATAAACTGAAGTTTACATTTTATTTACCAGACTCCTTTATAAAGAACAGGGAAGTTCCTCCAACTGGTTGAAACCAGTAGCAGAGGTTTAAAGGTACAAGCTTCTGGGATTTACATCAGGTTTCATGTGTGAGATTTGCTTCCTTCCGCATCCGCAGCAGGGATGAGTTGCACCATTCATTCCCCTCTGTGAATACATGCTGTAAGCCCTAACAGGAACATTGTCTTCTGAGACTTTTCTCATCACGTTTGCCGAGACTCTGCTGATCACCATCGTTTGTGAGTTAGTAGGGTAGAGCCTGTTTCCATTCAAGGAGGCATTCCAAGGATGCTTGACTGTGAACGGGTCTCTGGATGCCACCATCATCTTCCTCCTCACACTTGGGTGTAGCGGGCAAAATGTTAATAGCATTACTATAACATTTTCATTTTGTGTTATTTAAAGAAAATGTGGCTGCCGTGGAGTAGGTTTTCAAATCCATGTCAGCTACTAAGTAACAGGATAATGGTTTTCATTTTTGTGTTTAAAGTAATCAGTGCATGTGATTCTGAAAGTTGTAGTATTTTACCTAAGAACGTTGAGAGCTCTTTGGAGATGATGTTAGCCTAGGCTTCTCTCTGAGTGACCAGGGTCATGTGGACCCCACCTCTGGCGTCCGTCTCCAGCTTCTTGCTAATGCCGCCTCTGGGAGGAGGTGCTGATGACTCAGGTAGTTGGATTTCTGCCTCCAGCATGGGAGACCTGGACTGAGTTGCTGGCCCAGACTCACCTGATGTCCTTTGGGGACTGAAACAATGGATAAGGGCTGTTGAACTGGCACTCATAGTGGATGCTGGCACCACAAGTAGCGGTTTTATCTGCTACACCATAGTGCTGACCCCTCTACCTTTCAAATAAATAAAAAATAAGCCTTTAAATAATTCTGCTTCTTTACCATACAACATTATTTCTTACCTGGGCTATGTAATATCTGCCATGGTCTCATTAAAAGAAAGTTCAATTTAGGTAGGGATCAAATTCTTGCCAACTCCCCTTCTCTCCAAAACTCAATTTAAAAAAAATAAAGACATAAGTTTGTGTTGAGCTTTCTTTGACAGTGTGTTGTATTCAGGACATTGGAGGTACTTGGTAAAAACTTGGCATTGTGAGGTGACACCGAAGGAACTGAAGGAGGATTAGCAGGAAGCTCAAATTGGAAGTGGAGAAGGGATTTGAGCCCAGGCACTCTGACACGGGATGCAAGTGTCCCAGGCTGTGTCTCGACCACTAGATCCAACGCCTGCCCCGTTCTTAGTTTTAAATCTGTGAACTGAAGTGACTAAGAGTGTATATTGTACATTCTTGTGTCTGGCAGTGGGATAGACTTACATAGCCGTGCACTGTTTTTATTGTGTCGCTTACCCCAACCCCAGATGACCTGTATCACGAGTGGTGTGAAAGCTGTGTTTATTACCAGGAAACACAGCACTTGCACAGTGCTCAGTTTGTAGATACTGAATACTGTTGTGTGAGTGAAACACCCAAACGAAGGAACCTTCCTTGACAGATGATTGCTATGTGGTTCCAGTGGAGTTACAGGTGCTCATTTTGGTATATGGAAGAATGTAGTGAAGGGCAGCATTTTTCTGTATTGAAATAACCTAAACTGCCAGCCAGCACTGTGGCGTAGTGAGTAAAGCCACCGCCTGCAGGGCCGGCATCCCATATGGGCCCCAGTGTGTGTCCCAGCTGCTACACTTTTGATCCAGCTCTCTGCTTTGTTCTGGGAAAACAGTAGAGGATGGCCCAAGTAGGTGCACCCACATGGGAGACGCACAGGAATTTCTGGCTGCTGGCTGCAGATCGTCATAGCTCTGGCTGTTGTGGCCATCTGGGGAGTGAACCAGCAGATAGAAGACCTCTCTGTCTGACTCTGCCTCTCTGTGACTCTCTGCCTTTCAAATAAATAAATAAATCTCTAAAGAAAAGAGAAGACATAACCTAAACTGGTGTGAAATCAGTGCTAATACTTTCTAAGACGCAGCCTTTGGAGCAGTTTTAGTGAGGATTAAGCCTTCTTAGGGGGTCAGCAGTTGTTGATACCATGTTTTCTATTATTTACTCATTCACAAGTCTATTCATTTCTTCTTGTGGTTAAGTTTTATTTTGAAGCGTGGCCAAGCATCAGTCATTTTTGTTTGTTTGTTTGTTTTGTTTTTTAAGATTTATTTATTTGGCTGGCACCACGGCTCAATAGGCTAATCCTCCGCCTGCAGCGCCGGCACACTGGGTTCCAGTCCCGGTTGGGGTGCCGGATTCTGTCCCGGTTGCCCCTCTTCCAGGCCAGCTCTCTGCTGTGGCCAGGGAGTGCAGTGGAGGATGGCCCAAGTACTTGGGCCCTGCACCCCATGGGAGACCAGGAGAAGCACCTGGCCCTGCCTTTGGATCAGCGCGGTGTGCCGCTGCAGCACACCGGCCACAGTGGCCATTAGAGGGTGAACCGACGGACAAGGAAGATCTTTCTCTCTGTCTCTCTCTCTCACTGTCCACTCTGCCTGTTTAAAAAAAAAAAAAAAAATTAGAGAGAGGAGAAGCAGAGAGAGAAGTCTTCCATCCACTGGTTCACTCCCCAACTGGCTGCACCAATCTGATGCCAGGAGCCAGGAGTTTCCTCCAGGTCTCCCACATGGGTGCAGGGGCCCAAGCACTTGGGCCATCTTCCACTGCTTTCCCAGGTCATAATAGAGAGCTAGATCAGAATTGGAGCAGCTAGGACTCGAACTGGCTCCCATATGGGATTCTGGAGCTGCAGGTGGTGGCCTCACCTGCTATGCCACAGCGCCGGCCCCAAACCTTCAGTCTCATATAAGATTTTTTCATGTGCCAATTTCATGATCAGAATCAGATTCCTTGAACATGAACTTCTATACCTTCCAAAGCATGATTTTCAAACACTGGCACATTTGCCTTAAAGTAAAAATTGTATGCTAATTTGGTGATCGTTAGAGGAAATGACTGGTTAACACTATTAGTGCACACAGTTATATGCTCATAGATGGAAACCCATACAAGAGAAGGCTGCCTCATACACAGAGCAGAGTGTCTAGTCGGTGAAACAGTGCAGGTTGTGAGGTAGCAGCACTCTCAGGAAGTAAAAAATGTTCTCTTTAAAAGGAAGTTAAAGTTGCTGAACTATCCTCTGGATTGTTTGTTCATTTGTTAGCTTGCTGCTCGTATCCTTTAGATCTGACTTTGTGTTTTGGTGTGTGCGATTTTGGTGGTATTTCTTGTTTGTGTTGCTCATTAAGAGATGTTGCACCCAGTTGATTCAGCAGAACAGTTCAGATTATTCTTAATAAAGATCTCCAAACTTTAACTTGGCTCTCACTCTGCACTTGACATTGTGATGCTACAGATTGAGAGTGCATGTGAGTGTAACACTCATTTTATATCGAGTGTATAATTTAAAATGAAATTTTATTCTCTTTCAGTGCATTTGAAACGCCATTTTATGTTTCGAAACCATCTCTGTTTAGTTTTTGAAATGCTGTCCTACAACCTCTATGATTTGTTGAGGAATACCAATTTCCGAGGGGTCTCCTTGAACCTTACGCGCAAGTTTGCACAACAGATGTGCACGGCACTGCTTTTCCTGGCAACTCCAGAACTTAGTATCATTCACTGTGATCTAAAACCTGAGAACATCCTTCTTTGTAACCCCAAACGCAGTGCAATCAAGATCGTCGACTTTGGCAGTTCTTGTCAATTGGGGCAGAGGGTAAGTATGATTTCAAGACTTGGCAAATTAAAATACCATGAGGTGTGACAGTGCGGTTAGATGAGAAATGTAATTAATGTGTATACAGTTTGGAGGCAATCACAGGATGGTTATTTATCTTGGAAATGTTACATTTGAATCACCTTATGTTGATACCTGTTTTGGGAGAACTGCCTTTTAAAAGGTGAATAGTCATACTTTGAATCTGAAGGTAATGATTTTTCAAAGTGAGTATATTTTAAACTGTGTATGCTAAAAGATTGAAAGAGAATACAAAGTGAGAGAATGAAACGTTAGATGATTCCTAACTGTATTTCCCAACGAGAAGTTTTAGTATAAATTTGGGGGATATTCTAGTACTACAATGGCCAGTCAAGATAAATGTTTTTCCCCTAGGACTGATGGGTTTAAAAATAGAGTAATTTTTCATTGGTCATGGTGCCATCGAATAGGAATTAAACAGTGATAGACATTCCTATTTGGATAAGTTTATATCTTATTTCTCCTGTAGTAATTTAGAATTTATATAAATTCTGACACATGTCCAAGCTGATTTTCTTTGGACTGCTAAAAACAGACATGTTGATGGTGATAAATTGTCTAGCTGATATAGGAAGTCAGATTTTTCCGACTTTGAAAACTATTCTAACAGTGTGTTTTGCATGTAAAATAGAAGTTCTCTTCTTGAAAGAATCATACTTGTTAACATTTTACCCATTTTCAGCAATTAGATTTCCTTGAGAGTATTTAAACTGTGTTTCGTTAAAGTAGCTAGTATTCAAATGTTACTGCTTCATGTAGTCTTTTCCATTCTTGTTTTTGCTAGTTGGAGTTTTCTGTCCTGCCCAGCTCTTGTCCAGGCCACACACAAAGCAGGCTGATTTAATCGCCCAGGTTCTGGCCACTGAACAGGATTGTCTGTCATTTTCTGCAGGTTATCTTAGCGTAGGAATGCTATGATCATTGAAATAATTTTTATTAATTGCACCAGGGGGCCGGCGCCACAGCTCACGAGGCTAATCCTCCGCCTGTGGCGCCGGTACTCTGGGTTCTAGTCCCGGTTGGGGCACCAGATTCTGTCCCGGTTGCTTCTCTTCCAGTCCAGCTCTCTGCTGTGGCCTGGGAAGGCAGTGGAGGATGGCTCAAGTCCTTGGGCCCTGCAACCCACATTGGAGACCAGGAGGAAGCACCTGGCTCTTGGCTTTGGATTGGCGCAGCGCGCCGGCCGTGGTGGCCATTTGGGGGGTGAACCAACGGAGGGAAAACCTTTTTCTCTGTCTATCTCTCTTACTGTCTAACTCTGCCTGTCCAAAAAATTAAAAAATAAAAATTGTACCAGGGAGCAAAGTTTATGGTTTCAAATGCCTATGAAAAATCAAGAGGTTCTCATACTTAATACTGGATAAGAATACATTATAAATGGGGGAAAAACACGCTGTGTTGAGAGTAATTTTAATACAGTTTAGACTTGGGAAATTTTTTCCCCTCTTTAAACCAAATCATTTGTTCTGTCCTAATATCAGAATTTATTGTCAGCTGAACTGTGTTGGCTGTCCATTTATGTAATTTGGTGAGTTTTAAACTATGTGCGTTAAATTGCTTGGAGGGGCTGGCACTGTGGCATAGCAGGTAAAGCTGCTGCCTGCAATTCTGGCACCCCATGTGGGTGCTGGTTCGAGTCCTGGCTGCTCCACTTCCGATCCAGCTCTCTGCTATGGCCTGGATGGCAGTGGAAGATGTCCCTACTGCTTGGGCCCCTGCACCCATGTGGGAGACTTGGAGGAAGCTCCTTGTTTCAGATCAGCCCAACTCTGGCTGTTGTGGCCATTTGGGGAGTGGGCCAGTGGATGGAAGATGTCTCTCTGTGTCTCTCTCTCTCTCTCTGCCTCTGCAACTCTGCCTTTCAAGTAAATAAATCAATCTTTTAAAAATATTTGCATGGGAAATAATTTCCAAAATACCTAGTAGTGGCCCTGCCCCTGGATCTGTTGCCCCAAGAATCAGAAGGTAGCAGGGCAGGAGTGTTGCGTGAAGTAGTTCCTTGCCGAATTTTGGTGCACAGTGTTATGTCACAGGCCCTGCTGTAACCACACTGAACGGGAAGTGATGGACTGTGGGTGATGGCTGTGCGATAAGGCAGTCTCAGTAGCAGAGGGTTCATGGCTGAGAGTGACAGGGATTTGACTTTGCAACTTGGAAATAGAATATACTAACCCATTCCACAATGTTTGGAACTGGAAGTATTTTCAGATTTTAGAATTTTTTGGACTTGGGAATATTTGCATAGCCTCTACCAATCAAGTAGTGCTAATCTGAAGATACAAATTGCTCCCAAATTCAGAATTTCCTGAGCTATGGTGTTGGTGCTAAGAAAGTTTCATATTTTCAGATTAGGGATTTTCAACCTTTTTTTTTTTTTTTTTTTTTTTTTTTGACAGGCAGAGTGGACAGTGAGAGAGAGAGAGAGAGAGAAAGGTCTTCCTTTGCCGTTGGTTCACCCTCCAATGGCCGCCACGGCTGGCGTGCTGCGGTCGGCGCACCGCGCTGATCCGATGGCAGGAGCCAGGTGCTTCTCCTGGTCTCCCATGGGGTGCAGGACCCAAGCACTTGGGCCATCCTCCACTGCACTGCCTGGCCACAGCAGAGAGCTGGGCTGGAAGAGGGGCAACCAGGAGAGAATCCAGCGCCCCGACCGGGACTAGAACCCAGTGTGCCGGCGCCGCAAGGCGGAGGATTAGCCTAGTGAGCCACGGCGCCGGCCAAATAGTCTTTCTTCTTAAGATTGAGTTGGTCGAGGCTGGCACTGTGGCGCAGCGGGTTAACGCCCTGGCCTGAAGTGCTGGCATCCCATTTGGGCACCGGTGCTAGTCCCGGCTGCTCCTCTTCCTATTCCGCTCTCTGCTGTAGCCTGGGAAAGCAGTGGAAGGTGACCCAAGTTCTTAGGCCCCTGCACCCACGTGGGAGACCCGGAGGAAGCTCCTGGCTCCTGGCTTTAGATTGGCATAGCTCTAGCCATTTCAGCCATCTGGGGAGTGAACCAGCGGATGGAAGACCTGTCTCTCTGTCTCTACCTCTCTCTCTGTAACTCTGTCTTTCGAATAAATAAAATAAATCTTTAAAAAACAAAAAGATTGGGTTGGTCAGCCCGTGGAGGCCCGGGACAGTTCTTAACATCCTGGCTGCAGTCCTCACTGATCCCAGGGACGGTGAGAAGTTTCATGGCAGATAGCCCGGCTGCTGTCCTCACTGGTTCCTGGGGAGAAGCACAAGTTCTCATAGCTGCATGGTTTAATGTTAAGAAAGAAAGTGTAGGAGGAGGATTTTGTTTCTTTTGTTAATGACACTTCTAGATACACATTTATAATGAGTGAGTGAATTGAATCGGTCTGTTAAGGCATTCTCAGATTATTTCACTGAAAATAGTCCATTTCAGGATTTTCTATCTCTACATTGTCTTGAATTGAGGTAGATGGGGATGAAATAGAAAAGAAATGACAATACAGAAATGACTCCCAGTTGACTCTTTAGGTAACGACATTTAGAGGATTTACCTGTGAGCTGGAGTACTAGTGTCTGAATTGTAAATCAGATTGTATTGAAGTTATTTGGCTCATAATTCTGAAATGCTTTCTTTACGTTAGTGTGGGTAGAGTTTAGCTGTTAATAGTAAACCAAGTGTCAGTCCTAGCCGAAAGGAATGATTAATATGGAAAAAAATCATTCTAAATATATATTCTTCTAATAAGGCATAATTTTTTATTAGGATAGGTTAAATGAAAGGGCTTTAATTTTTATATATTTTGCATTTCAAATAACCAGTCCCTTGAAAATTGCTGACTCTTTAAGCAATATTGATAGTCTAATGTTAAAAATCAGTAATTAAGTCCGTCCTTACTAACGTTCTCTGCTAAATCAGGCCAGTATTCTGAATCCAGCATTGAGCACAACTATACACAGCCTGAGTGATTGCTGTTTGGAAATCTTTCAGATATACCAGTATATTCAGAGTCGCTTCTACCGGTCTCCGGAGGTGCTGCTGGGGATGCCGTACGACCTCGCTATTGACATGTGGTCCCTCGGGTGTATCCTGGTCGAGATGCACACCGGAGAGCCCCTGTTCAGTGGCGCCAACGAGGTGGGTCGCACGCCGCTTCAAAAGTGGCTTTGTTTTTACCATTTCTTTCAGCCCTTCATCTGTGATAGTGTAACCCAAAAGTTGTTTACCGGCCAATCATTCAGATGAGAGGTCACTGTTGAACTTACTTCATGTTACCCAGTCTGTCATGTCATTTATCATACAGGTAGAAGTGAAAACATGTTAACTGCTGATGAAGAACAGTGAATTAGAGTGTGTTTAGTATTTTGCTGTGTGCTTTGTGGGTTTTATGTTGAATAACAGAAAGCTTAATGATAAGAATGATAGAGAAAGGGGCACCCTGAAACGTGGGTAAACGTCAGTGTACACTTTGAGCTGGGATTTGGAATTACAGTAATGGTTTACAGACTCAATGGACACTTGATCTGCATAATTCAGCACAAACTAGGGTCTCCCCGCTGTAGGGCTACAGAGACCATGCAGTTAGTTCTGTCCCCGGTTTTCAGCTGTGTTTCGGAGACTTTGGTTCGAGATAGAGGCCAGGAGGTAGTACAGAGACCTAGCTCCCCACAGTCAGAAGAACTGAGCTTTCAAAGGAAAAGTGGCCTCTGTCGGTGCTGCTGAGTGTTTTCCTTTATAGATGAGAGTGAAGAGGCCAGCGTGTGGACTGAGGTGTGCTGGACACTGCAGCGTGAGCAGGGGTCCAGAAGCTTGTCCTTTCCCTTCAGTTCAACTTGAGCAGCTGCCATTGTGTTTGTTTTTGTTTCCTTCTTGTATAAATGACTTTACCCTGCAAATTAGTATCTTGGGTTTAAAGAATATTAAAATTACCTAAAACTGGAGTGGCTTTCCACGTGGCTCAGTGTAAAACCCGAGTCCTTGGCACAGCTCACACAGCCTGCTCTGTGGTCTGGGGAACCCTCGTCCCAGGTGAAGCCCTTTGTGTTTGTTTTCCCTTGTTTCTGAAACAGTCTTTTCTAGATGGCAGCTGTCTGCTCCGTCCCTGACATAAAGTCTCCCTCCAATGTCGCCTTCTCAGGAGAAGCCTTGTACAACCCCCGTTTAAAGCCGCAGGATCCCTTTTCCCATCCCCTCTTAATTTTCTCAAGAGTTCTTAGTCATCCTCTGATAAAATATATTTAATTACTATGGGCCTTCCCTATCCTACGGATTCAATCAACATTGGATCGGAAATATCTGAAAAAATTCTGTCTGTAATGAGCACATGTAAACTTCTATCCTTGTCATTATTGCCTAAACAATGCAGTACAACAGCTAGTTACATACTGACATTTGATTAGGTACCGTATGTGGTACAGGAATGATTTAAAGCCTGCAGCAGGGTGTCAGCACCACGCCTTGCCATATAGGGGATGTGAGCACCCACAGACTTTGTTACTGTCCTTGGGGTGCTGAAACCAGCCCCCAGGACCTCTCGGGGTGACTGTTTCTCTGTATCGTTGTTCTCCTTCCCACTGTAATAGAGACTTGTTTCTGTCTGTGTGACTTGCTGCTGTATTTTGCTGAGGGTTGTGTCTAGAAAATAGTAGACCCTCAGTAATGGAGTGGATGATTCTGCACTTTTTAAGAAGAAGTTGGGTGCACGCTGTATTATGCGTGTGGGTTTCCATCTATAGTGGTTTATAACTAAAATGGGAACCTTCCGCCTTCCGCCCACCTTTCCTTGTCCTCGTATTTGTGACCCCTGACGTACCGCATTGACGTGTGTGTCTGAGTTTTCTGCCTTACCTTTTGTGGAGCGTTCACTTTCTGGGGAGCAGAGACTTGATGTCTCTTAGGTTCGTTGCTATGTGTTCAATGCCGAGAGGAGTGCCTGACACATAGAAGATGCTGAATTTACTTTTTTATAAATGAATAAATGAGTGGATGAATTGATGAGCATCAGTAAGATTACAGTAGCAATTATAGGCTTTATTTTTATTTTTATTTTTAATACAGGTAGATCAGATGAATAAAATAGTGGAAGTTCTGGGTATTCCACCTGCTCATATTCTTGATCAAGCACCAAAAGCAAGAAAGTTCTTTGAGAAGTTGCCAGATGGCACTTGGAACTTAAAGAAGACCAAAGATGGAAAACGGGTAAAGTTAGAGCTCCTTAATGTTTAAGCCTGTTATTTCTTCACCAGGGCTGTCCTTTTTTATAGCTCCTTTTGTATTTACTTGAAATCAGGTTTCAAGTTAACTAGGTAGACTTTTTATTCAAAAATTGAATACAGTTTGAACTATCTGTATGGACTAGTGTTTGCTTAATGCTCAGAGTTTTCTCTCTCTCTCTATCTTTAAAGATTTATTTTATTTTTTTAATTTTTATCTTATTTTTTTAAGATTTTATTTATTTATTTGAGAGACAGTTACAGACAGTGAGAGGGAGAGACAGACAGAAAGGTCTTCCGTCCATTGGTTCACTCCCCAGGTGGCCGCAACACCCGGAGCTGCGCCTATCCGAAGCCAGGAGCCAGGTGCCTCTTTCTGGTCTCTCATGTGGGTGCAGGGGCCCAAGGCCCTTGGCCACCCTCTACTGCTTTCCCAGGCCATAGAGGAGAGCTGGATTGGAAGAGGAGCAAACGGGACTAGAACCGGTGGCCATATGGGATGCCAGCGCTGCAGGCAGAGGATTAACCTACTGTGCCACGGCGCCTGCCCCAAAGATTGATTTATTTTATTTGAAGGTAGTTAGAGAAAGAAAGAGAAAGAGATCTCCCATCTGCTGGTTCACTCCCTAAATGGCCCCAACAGCTGGAGCTGGGCCAGACTGAAGCTAGGAGCATCTTCCAGGTCTCCCATGTGGGTGGTGAGGGACCCAAGCATGTGGACCGTCTTCCGTTGCTCTCAGGCACGTTTGCAGGGAGGTGGATCGGAAGAGGAGCAGCTGGGACACGAATCAGAGCCTAATGTGGGCTACTGGTGCTGCAGGTGACAGCTTTACCCACCACACAGCACTGGCCCCCAAAGTTCTCTTTTAAGCTTCATTTTAAAAACCATATACCTGTATTTGAGATATCTGATCATATCACTTGCTGGTTTCAACATTAGAATCAGGAACTTTGCCATTCGTCACTCATAGCTTGGCAACTTAATGAAGTCACAACTGACAATATACCACAGCTGTGGACAGAAGTTACAATTTGTAGTGAGTTTTGTCTTGTTTTAATTTAGCTGGTGAAATATGTAAGAAGAGAATTTTGAGCCATTTTTTTTTTAAGGATATAATTGACTCTGATCCTCTGATAGATTTCAGATTGCTAGCTCAGTGACCCAGATAGCAGGAATTTCACATCTCTAAAATCTTCAGAAGTAAGGTATTTTAAAACACTGGGTTAATTTTAGAAATTTTCTTTTATCTGAGGGCTTTTTTCAGATGTCTACACTGTCTCAACAATAGAATAAATGATGGCAGTGTTGCGTCTTGATTTTCACTTTTGTTTCTGTATCTAAGTTTGCATATATATTTGTGATCTGGTTTGGTTGCAGTACTGGATGACTACTACATAAATAAGTGACTGACTGTGGCATATGTGTTTTATATGCGTGTACACACACATCCTCTTGGGCCTCGGTGCTGCATTTCAGCATTTCGGGGACTTTAACTTGACCCCACTTTACTGCTTTTGGCTCTTGCATTTTAGTGATGCTGCCACCAGGTGTCATTTTTAGTGAACTGAAGATGCTGGTGATTTGCTTTAACTCATTGACACATAGCTATGGAATTTTAACTGTTGATATCAAACAATATACTTTATAATATTCAAAAACATACATGAAATTGTATTTCACAGCTGATTTGTGACATATTGCCTTCTGCCTTATTTAAAGTCGAAGGCAGCACAATTTCCAGTTGCTAAATTATGCCTGCTTCCCATATCGTTAGCTTTATCCAGATAGCGTACAAGAACATAGCGCGGGAATGCTTAGCGTCACTGCCGGTCAGGGTGGCTCCTGCAGTGGAGTCGGTGTGGAGGGTTTGAGACATCCTCTGTGCTTTCTCTCGCTGTGGTAAAGGCTGGGACTACTTTCTGCGTTTTTGATCTTACTTACTTATTTATATTTTTGCTCCTACTATTTTTTTTTCTAAATAAAACTTTGATTCCATTCCATCTCTCAAATGTCTCTTAAAAAACAAAGTCAGGGCCATCGCCGCGACTTACTAGGCTAATCCTCCACCTAGCGGCGCCGGCACACTGGGTTCTAGTCCCGGTCGGGGCGCCAGATTCTGTCCTGGTTACCTCTCTTCCAGACCAGCTCTCTGCTGTGGCCAGGGAGTGCAGTGGAGGATGGCCCAAGTGCTTGGGTCCTGCACCCCATGGGAGACCAGGAGAAGCACCTGGCTCCTGCCATTGGATCAGCGCGGTGCGCCGGCCGCGGCAGCCATTGGAGGGTGAACCAACGGCAAAGGAAGACCTTTCTCTCTCTCTCTCTCACTGTCCACTCTGCCTGTCAAAAGTCACAAACAACTGTGGACTGTTGCCTACCATTTCATCCCAACTGAACTGTAATTATATTTAATTAGTTCAGGATATTTCAGAAATGAACAGATCAGTCTTTCCCATTTATATTGAAAGTAAGTATCTTAATTAATATGTATTAATGTAGATTAACTGTATTTTTGTGAGGTTTCCCTTAGTTTCACTTAGCAATTGACTTAAACTTAATTTTTGAGTATGAAATAATTAATATCTTAACAGAAACATTTTTGTAACAAGAAATGCAGTCTGTATTCAGACATATTACAAAGGATACATGAGGGATTTTAAGCAAAGATATAAATAAGTGCACACACATTATCATTGGTTATCTTCGTGTACTTTATTCACATAGTGATTATGTTTCTATTTGTATCATTTTGTGTTTCAAAAGTACACATCAGAGTTTTCCACAAATGAAATCTATACCTACTATGTGTTCTTTTCTTTTGATGGTGATGAGGGATGAAGAAGTAAGACTCTAAATGATGTTCTTTTGTTGAAGAATAATTTATAGACAATTCTAATATTCTAATGCTGTTTGTTGAGTTTGAACCTCTGTACTGCGTCCACTGACTCACATGAGAGAAGGGTACTTCCATGATCCCAGAGTTGTCTTGGGGCCTTTTTATGTCTCCCCATCCCTGCTCTGTCGTTTCTGTCATCATAGATTGGTTTGCCTATTCATTGGCAAGCTTTATAGAAACAGAATCATACAGTGCTTTTTATTTTGTTTTCTCTTTCACGTAACAAAACGATTGTTTTGGAAGTTTCATTCACATTATTGTATGTCTCCACAGTCACTTGATACCTTCCTAGTTTCTTCACTGAGTGTATCGTAACGTATCTGCATTGACATGGAAGGCATGTGTTTGTTTCCTGTTTGGGACTGTTAGGAATAAGGTTGTTACTAGAAAATTCTCATGCATGTTTTTGTGCATGTGTGTTTTTATTTCTCTGGCAGCACTAAGAGTAGCCCTTCCTGGTTGTAGATATATATGTGTTTGCCTTCTTTTTTTAGTTTGTTTAATATTTAAATTATTTTTAATTTAAAAAAATTTTCATTTACCTGAAAGTTCCGGAAGTCTGGAACTCAGTCTGGGTCTCCCAGGTAGGTGGCAGGGACCCACGTACTTGACCATCACTGCTGCCTCCCAGGGAGCTGGGTGGGAAGCAGAGGGACTGGGACTCAGACCAAGGACTCCAGTGTGGGACGTGGGTGGCCCAGATGGCATCATCACTGCTGCCCCAGATGCCTGCCCTGATTGACCTTCATGAAACTATCAAAATTGTCTTACCTGTTTGTATCCTCAGGATGTATGAAGAAGTCCTCATCATTTGATAGCTGGTCTAACCATTCCTGTTAGCTCTGTAGTGGTTTGTCTTTGTGTTTCTCCATGACTAATGAGAATGCCTTTTTTTAAAGATTTATTTATTTATTTGAAAGTCAGAGTTACAGAGAGAGAGAGGAAAGAGGGAGAGAGAGAGAGAAAGGTCCTCCGTTCACTGGTTTGCTCCCCCAGTGGCCGTGATGGCCTGCGGTGAGCTAGCTGATCAGGAGCCAGGAGCTTCCTCTGGGTCTCCCACACGGGTGCAGGGCCCAAGCACTTGGGCCATCCTGCACTGCTTTCCCAGGCCACAGCAGAGAGCTGGATTGGAAGTGGAGCAGCCGGGTCTTGAACCGGCGCCCACATGGCACCCCAGCAGGCCTGAGACTGCCTTTTCATGTGCTTTGTGTTGAATCTTTATAATCCTTTGCCCATTTATTGTTGGGTCTTGAGTATTAAGTTGTGAGGATTCCTCTTATAAACTGAGTGTAAATACTTGGCCATTATATGTCAGTATTTTCTGCTACACTATGACTTTGCCTATTCCTTTTCTTAATATCTTGATAAGCAGGAAATTCTAATACTGATATTGTTAGATTTGTCAAATTTTTTGAAAATACACAATTGTGTAGCTGAGAAATCTTTGCTGCTTACTTGTGAGGATAGTCTCCTGTCTGAACATCAGTGTAGGTCAGATGGCTTGTGTTCTTCCGTCTTTGTATGTCTAGATGCTTTTCTGTGTGTCTGAGAGAGGAGTGTACATCTTTACTTAAATTTTGGGATTTGTCTTAGTTTCTGTTTAGTTATATGTACTTTCTGAAACTCGATTGTGTATACCAATTAATTTTTGTTTTTTTAAATATTTATTTTATTTATTTGAAAGAGAGTTACAGAGAGGAGAGGGAGGGAGGGAGTTCTTCCATTGCTGGTTCCCTCCCCAAATGGCCACAATGGCTAGGGCTGCGCCAGTCAGAAGCCAGGAGCTTCTTCTGGGTCTCCCATGTGGGTGCAGGGGCCCAACGACTTAGGCCATCTTCTGCTGCTTTCCCAGACCACAGCAGAGAGCTGGATCGGAAGTGGAGCAGCCCGATCTCGAGCTAGTACCCATATGGATGCCAGCACTGCAGGCCAGGTCTTTAATCCGCTGTGTCACAGCACCGGCCCCACCATTTAATGTTGTTACGACTTACTAATAGATTGATCCTGTTATCTTCATGAAATGCCCATCTCTGTAATATTTGTCTTTAGGTCTACTTTATCTGTTTAATTTTACTACAGTCATTGCAGCTTTCTTATTTCTTAGATTATCATGCCATGTGCATGCACACATGCTTACCTTTTACTTTAAACCTGTCAGTACTTTATATTTAAAGTGATATAAGGTGTGACTTGTATAGGCAAGTTATGGTTGGGTCCTGTTTTCTAATCTAGTCTCTTCTGCAGTCAGTATTCAGTCTATAGGCTTGTGTTTAATTGTTTATTTATTTATTTGAAAGACAGAGTTACAGAGAGGCAGAGACACAGAGCTTCCTTCAGCTGGCTCACTCCTTGAATGGCTGTGATGGCTAGAGCTGGGCCAGGCTGAAGCCAGAAGCTGCTTCTGGGTCTCCCATGTGGGTACAGGGGCCCAAGCTCTTGGGCCATCCTCCCCTTCTTTCCCAGGTGCATTAGCAGCAAACTAGATTGGAAGTGGAACAGCTGGGACTTGAACCGGCGCTCGAGTTGGGATGCTGGCGTTGTAGGCGGTATGGTGGCTTTACTCCCCACACCACAGCACTGGCGCCATAGGCTTGTGATTGACTACTGTCTTATCTGCACTGCCTTAACTGTTCTTGGTACCTTGTTCCTTTTTTCCTGTCTTCTTTTGGGTTTATTGAATACTTTCTAGTATTGTATTCCATTTGCTCTGTGGACTTTTCCTTACTCCTTTAGTGTGGTGTTTTTATACACCTTTACAGGCAGAGTGGACAGTGAGAGAGAGAGACAGAGAGAGAAAGGTCTTCCTTTTGCCGTTGGTTCACCCTCCAATGGCCGCCGCTGCAGCCGGCGCACCGCGCTGATCCGATGGCAGGAGCCAGGAGCCAGGTGCTTTTCCTGGTCTCCCATGGGGTGCAGGGCCCAAGCACTTGGACCATCCTCCACTGCACTCCCTGGCCACAGCAGAGAGCTGGCCTGGAAGCGGGGCAACCGGGACAGAATCCGGCGCCCCGACCGGGACTAGAACCCGGTGTGCCGGCGCCGCAAGGTGGAGGATTAGCCTAGTGAGCCACGGCGCCGGCCTGAGTTTTTATACACCTTTAATATCATTTGTTTTAGAATAATACCACTCAATATCACTGTGTAGCAGTGATTCTCTCAAACCCTCTAACTCTCTTCTACCTCTTGTGTACCTGTTGATGTACATTACTTCTATGTAAGTCATATTCCTCGTGATACATTATTAACTACTTAAATAAAAGTGAAAAATAGACTGTAAAAAGTTTTGAAACACATAGGAATTGTGCTTATTTTCATTCTTCCTGAGGTTCTTTGTTTCTTTTTGCAATTCCTGGCTTTCATCTGATATTATTTTCCTTCAGCCTGATGATCTTTATTTAGCTTCTTGTTAAAGCAATCAATTATCTGAAAGTATCTTTATTATTTTTAAGAAAATATTCTCTGGCCGGTGCCGTGGCTCAATAGGCTAATCCTCCGCCTAGCGGCGCCGGCACACCAGGTTTTAGTCCCGGTCAGGGCGCCGGATTCTGTCCCGGTTGCCCCTCTTCCAGGCCAGCCCTCTGCTGTGGCCAGGGAGTGCAGTGGAGGATGGCCCAGGTGCTTGGGCCCTGCACCCCTTGGGAGACCAGGAAAAGCACCTGGCTCCTGGCTCCTGCCATCGGATCAGCGCGGTGCGCCGGCCGCAGCGCGCCAGCCGCGGTGGCCATTGGAGGGTGAACCAACGGCAAAGGAAGACCTTTCTCTCTGTCTCTCTCTCTCACTGTCCACTCTGCCTGTCAAAAAAAAAATAAAAAAATAAAATAAAATAAAAAAAAGAAAATATTCTCAGTGAGTCTAGATTTGAGTTTTCCAGCAAAGGAGAAAAGTGTTAGAGCTTACTTTCTGGATTACATTGTCCTGAAGAAGAGTCTGTGTTTCTTTCCTGGCTGATTTAGTGCTGGCTTTCGGTTTCATTTTCAGCAATTTGTTAGTTTATCTACATCTGGTTTCTTTGTTTTTTTCTCCACGGACTTGTCTGAGTTTCTTGGATCTGTCGATTGGCCTCTTTCATTAGTTTTTGGAATTCTTCAGACATTATCTTTTCAGATGTTTATTCTGCTTCAATCTTTCCTTGTTCTCCATCACTGTCTTACAACACATGGTGTTATCCCGGAGGTCTCTGAGCTGTCCACTCTCTTGCCTTTTGAGTTTTTATTTTGGATAATTTCTTTGCTCTGTGTTCTAGTTCACTGATTTTTCCCCCCATTTATTGAATCCAGACAGTTTGCTGGTAAAACCATTAGATTTTCCTCTTTTGATATCATATTTCTTATACATTTCTTTCTTTCTTTTTTTTTTTTTTTTTTTTGACAGAGTGGACAGTGAGAGAGAGAGACAGAGAGAAGGGTCTTCCTTCCTTCCTTTGCCATTGGTTCAACCTCCAATGGCTGCCGCGGCCGGCGCGCCGCGCTGATCTGAAGCCAGGAGCCAGGTACTTATCCTGGTCTCCCATGGGGTGCAGGGCCCGAGCACCTGGGCCATCCTCCACTGCACTCCCGGGCCACAGCAGAGAGCTGGCCTGGAAGAGGGGCAACCGGGACAGAATCCAGCGCCCCGACCGGGACTAGAACCCGGTGTGCCGGCGCCGCAAAGCGGAGGATTAGCCTAGTGAGCCACGGCGCCAGCCATATTTCTTTTTTTTTTTTTTTAAAGATTTTATTTATTTATTTGACAGAGTTATAGACAGAGAGACAGAAAAGTCTTCTTTCCATTGGTTCACTCCCCAAATGGCTGCAATGGCCGGAGCTGCGCCGATCCGAAGCCAGGAGCCAGTGCCTCCCCCTGGTCTTCCATGCGGGTGCAGGGGCGCAAAGACTTGGGCCATCTTGTGCTGCCTTCCCAGGCCATAGCAGAGAGTTGGACTGGAAGAGGAGCAACTGGGACTAGAACCTGGCGCCCGTATGGGATGCAGGTGCTGCAGGCAGAGGATTAACCTAGCGTGCCATGGCACCGGCCCTCTTACATATTTCTGCTTGTCCTTTTAAAAAAGTATATGTTTTTCTTCTGAAATTTCCCTTCTATTCATAAATATTGTCCACCTTTTGAACTGAATGCATGTACTTGGAAGTGCCTCACTACCAGTTTCAACATGTGGGCCGTTTATTGATGTGGATCTTCGATTAAGTGTTTCTCCAACTTGGTTATGGACTCTGTTTTTCTGTTTGGTCCATGTGTCTTTCATTGTTGTTAATGTATGCTGAACTTTGTGTTTAGAAACAAACTGTTGAGGTGGAAGTGCACCGTACTTCCTGTTGCACAGAGGCATACATCTTGCTCGGCAGGGTGCTGGTGTGGGGCGGGGTCAGTCTTGTTAGCAGCTTCACTGCTGCTGGCCTTGCTCAGCCTCGATTTCACTACTCTCTTGATTTTTTTTTAAGATTCATTTATTCATTTGAAAGTCAGAGTTAGGGAGGAGAGAGATCCTTCATCCAGTGGTTCGCTCCCCAGATGGCCACAGTGGTCAGCACAGGGCCGATCCAAGGCCAGGGTCAGGAGCTTCCCTTGGGTCTGTCACCTGGTGCAGGGGCCCAGGCACTTGGGCTCTCTTCCGCTGGTTTTCTCAGGCCATTAGCAGGGAGCAACTGGGATGTGAACTGGCACCCATATGGGATGCCAGTGTCACAGGCAGTGGCTTTACCCATATGTCACAGTGCCAGCCCCTCCTGATTTGTTTTGAGGTGGAACCAGTGTGTGTCCTGAGCACCAGGGAGAGGCAAGCTGTCGGCATGTTTCTGCCCAGCCACCAGCCCCCTCTGCTGACTCACGCCTGGGAGCTGCTTCTGCTGCTCTGCGCCATCCACACCGGCTTCCTCCCAACACAGGTCCCTTCTCTCTGGAGAGAGGCCTCTCTAGACTTCAGTTCATTCTGGTTCCTTTGGATGCCTAGCTCTGGTGCGTTCCTAGTAAGCCATGATTTTGTGACCAACCTCACTTGCTCTTGCTTTTAAAATGGGGAGTTATCTTGTAAATTTCTACATCGCCACTAGAAGCAAAAGTCCAGTAGTGCTATTCTGAATAAATTCAGTATTTGTAGACATTTTAAAGATTATACCATTATCTATTTAACAATGAGTTTTCAGAAATCCCCTCTGGTGTTAAAGAGATGCATTATTGAGTGTATTTTCTGAAGGGAGACATAGAGAGCAACCTGATTTTTTCACCCTGGACAGGTAGGGTTAGACCAGTGCTTTTCCCTCCAGTGAGCCGCTGTTGTGAGGCAGGTGTGTGTGAGCGCAGGTAGAAAATGCGTTGGCTGGCTCAGTGTGCTTTTGGCCTGTTCTCTGACGTTGTTTTTATTCCCTGTGAGAGTACAGAAGCCGGTGTGGCTGCAGTCGCACCCAGACAGGCGCTGGGTCAGGGCCGCGTTTGCTGACTTCTGAGATCTTCACACTCACCTTTGGTCTCAGAGGAGCACTGAGTGAACGTGCAGGGGATGTGAGCACAGCACATGCCGCACGCCATCTGAAGTCATTATGTAGGCTTTACCTGTCCATCCAACTTAGAGAAAGCCTCTCTCTTCTCTTCCAGGAGTACAAGCCACCAGGAACCCGTAAACTTCATAATATTCTTGGAGTGGAAACAGGAGGGCCTGGTGGGCGACGAGCTGGGGAGTCGGGTCACACGGTAGCTGACTACTTGAAGTTCAAAGACCTCATTTTAAGGATGCTTGATTATGACCCCAAAACTCGAATTCAACCTTATTATGCCCTGCAGCACAGTTTTTTCAAGAAAACAGCTGATGAAGGTACAAATACAAGTAACAGTGTGTCCACAAGCCCTGCGATGGAGCAGTCCCAGTCCTCAGGCACCACCTCCAGCACGTCGTCCAGCTCAGGTGTGTGCCCCTCGCCCAGCCAGGCTGCGCATGCGGGGTGTTCTCTGCTCGGGGTCGGAGTCTCTCAATGTGCTTATAAGCTGGTAAATGAGATCACGAGGAATTAGTTTATTTCCATCTGTTTTTCGTGGTTCGTTGCAAATTCATCTCTCTACTGGATCCCTTGTTTAATCACGCACAAAATAAAACCTCCTTGGTAGTTGGAAGCAAGTATTTATTAGCCAAGTTTTATCTTATGTATTTGAAAGGCAGAGAGACAAAAAGAGATCTCCTATAAACTGGTTCAATCCCAAAATACCTACAACAACCAGAGATGGACCAGGCTGAAGCCAAGAGTCAGGAATTCTGTCTGGCTCTGCCACATGGGTAACAGGGACACAACCACTTGAACCAGAAGCTGTTCCCACCTTGTGTGTTCCTGTTAGCAGGAGGCTGGTGTGGAGAACAGAGCGGGGTTTGCACTCTGACACTCTGATACGGGATGCAGGTACCCCACGGGATGGCTTAACCACCGTATCGTATGCTCATTCCTGAATTCTTTTTCTAATGAAATTGTTTTATTCACATCCTTTAATTTTCCTGTAATTGAAACCAAACTTGATTGTATTTTGATTCACTGGATTTTTTTCAGAGATTTATTTTATTTATTTGAAAGAATTACAGAGTGATCCATCTGCTGGTTCACTCCTTTAATGGCCACAACAGCTGGACTGGGCCAGATCAAAACTAGGAGCCTGGAACTCCATCCGGGTCTCCCTCATGCGTGGCCGGGGTCCAGGTACCTGGGCCATCTTATGCTGCTTTCCCAGGTGCGTTAGCAGGGAATTGGATTGGAAATGTAGCAGCTGGGACTGGAAGTGGCTCTCCTGTATGATGCTAGCGTTGCAGCTAACTACTTAACATGCTGTGCCACAATGCTGGCCCTGGCTCAGTGGTTGATTTGGGAGAACTTAGAGAAACTGATGACTTTACGATATACTTTAAAGTTAATATTTAAATTTTTTAATTATAAAAAATTTTTGATTGGCAGTCACTGTACCTATTTGTGTAGTGTGATAATTTGATACATGATACTGTATGCACTGCTCAAGTGTGCTTTGAGTTTTAAAGTCACAAGTTGCTTTGTGTCGTGGTGTTGAAGGTGGATCATCGGGGACGAGCAACAGTGGGCGAGCCAGGTCGGATCCAACACATCAGCACCGGCACAGCGGAGGCCACTTCACGGCCGCCGTCCAGGCCATGGACTGTGAGACACACAGTCCCCAGGTAAGCTCTCACGTCGCCCGCGTTGGACGCGGAGGCTCTAGAATGACTCCCTCATGTGCCCCTGTTTGTCTTGTGGAATCTGGCTCTTGCAGCGCCTCTCCTGTGAAGGGCTGGCTGGTGCTGTTGGGTGCGCACCTGTTGTCCCGCATGCTTTCTTCCTGTGTTCACCTATTTACTGTCGCAGCGACGTCTGAGACTGCCTGGGTTAGGTGACTTTCCCTGATCCCCATCTTAACTACTACCCCTCTGCCTTCCAGGGCCTGGTACTCGTCATACTCCTGGATTCTGAGTCCATGTTTTTCTCTATGCTTTTTAAACCTTTTAAAGAAGTAATGTTTAAAATTGGGGTGAGGAGGCAGATGGTGATGGTGAAAATATTTAAATACTCCTGTAAAGTAGTAAGTTAGTTCCCCCTGAGCCCTGCTCTGTGACATGGGAGGCCAGCCTGTAGTTCCGGTCACTGCCCACTCCCCAGACTCGGGCAGAAAGTGCTGGCACAGCCGGGAGGCTCCCAGGACGCCTCCAGTCACCATCTCTCTTCCTGCCTCTTAGCAGTCCTTGCTCCCCTTGCCTGGAGTGGGAGCTCTGCCTCCGTGTGTGCACTCGACCACATTTCTCCCTCACCCTCCCCAGCGCTGGGGCGGGCCTCCTGCTCCCCTGTCGCCCGGGCTTTCTTGGGACTGTGCTCTTGGTCACCCTCTCTACCCTGTTCTTGGCCTCTCCCTCTTATTTCCTGTTGATCAACATTTGATGAAACCCGGTCTCTGCCATCTTGAGCAGAACCTCTGTCTGACTGCCTGTCTCTCTGACTCTGCCTTCGGCCACTGTCGTCTCCGTCTCCTCACCGGCTAAGGTCTGCCACATTAGTGTCCTGCCTCCTGCCCCACTGCCACCCTTGAGTCCAGTGGACGCCTAATGCCATCTAATGTTTTGCTTCCTGGCCATGTTGGATGCTGTTGACTTCTCCCTGTCCTCTGAGGGCCACCTCTGGTTTCCATGGCAGAATGTCCACTACCCCCACTTCTCCGCCCTCTGCTTCACTGACCCGGCTTGTAGCATCTCCTCTCCTGCTCCCCTGGACACCTGGCGTTTCTGGAGGTCCAGCCTGTGACCCGCCCCTTCTGATGACTGCAGTCACCACCACGTCTGTGATTCCTAATCTGCTTCTGGCCGAGATTTCTTCCCTGAGCCCCAGTGCCTTTATTTCTGAGTTTTTAAAGATTTATGTATCTTCATTTTACTTGAAAGGCAGAGGGACAATGAGACATGACAGGAGCTGTTCCACTCGCTGGTTCACTCCCCAAATGCCTGCAGTGGCCGGAGCAGAGCCAGGCCAAAGCCAGGTACTTGGGCCATCTTATGTTAGCACTCCATCTGGGTCTCAGACTCACGTGGGTGGTAGGCCCTGAGGGTTTGGCTTTTCTGCCTCTCATACCCTCTCTAGCATTCTGCTGAGTCGTCGTACACCCAGTTCCGTTGGCCTGTACCACCACTCTCACCCCTGCAGCCGAGTGAGGCTGACCGAGCAGACTGAGCTCGCTGTTCTCTCTGCGTTGAACCACTCTTCGCCTTCCCCTTGCACCTAAAATGCAGCTCAGACCTCTTGCCAAGGTGCCCAGGAGTCCACGCCCTGGGCCCATGCAGGCTGCTCCTCCTCCTTCCCACTGCACTCACACTGCTGCTTGTGTGCCGCGTGTCACGGCTCTTCCTCTGCTGCCTGGGCCAGGTCTCGGCCTGGGTGCTCTGTGCTGCTCAGTCTTCTGCTCTAGGTCTTGACTTAGCATCGCTCCTGCCAGGGACTCCCCTGATTCTCCATCCTTCCCCCTTCTCAGTACAGCGAAGACGGAGACACCAGGAGCACCCACCCGTGTGCCTCCCACTCCTTCATTGCTCAGTGTCTGGACGGTTGATGCAGTCATGGTGAAAGGCAGTCAGTTTTATGGAGGACTCCGTGAAGTTGGCCTTTGTTCCATGTCCTCTAGCCACCCAACTCTAATAAAAACTAACATTAATTAGGGTTTTGTAGCCATTTTTGGTATCTCTTATGCATACACCAGCAAGTATGATTGTCACCCAGTTTCTGTACACAAATAGTAACACACCATACACTCCTTTTAACATCTTAGTTTGTCCACATTTGATAATATATTTTGGAGCTCTTTTTTATTTTTTTAAATATTTATGTAATTATTTGAAGGAGGGAGTTCTTCCATCTGCTGGTTCAGATGCCTGCAATGGTCAGGGCCAGGCCAGGCGAAAACCAGGAGTTTAATCTGGGTGTCCCACGTGGGTGGCAGGGGCCTAAGGACTTGGGCTATTTTCTAGTGCTTGCCCAGGTGCAGTAGCAGGGAGCTGGATTGGAAATGGAACAGCCAGGACTCGAGCTGGCGCCCGTGAGGGTCTGGCGCCCTGGAGCCCTTCTTTGTCAGTAAGAGACAGGTGCTGCAGCCTTCAGAGGGCTGGGGGCGGAGTTGCAGGGTTCTACACTGTTTAGATATTCTCTAGGTCGTGCTGCTGTTTCCCTGTTACTGAATATTTATTTCATTTCCAATATTTTTTTACTATTATAAATAATGGTGCAATCATCCAGAGTATCTCAGTTCTGGGAGACTCAAAAAGTTCATGGAAACTGCCTGCCCCGAGAAAAGCATGCATGGATTTCAAAAATCATCTTTTCATTTCGTTTTCCATGAACACAAAAGACCTCTCCATAGAGGCACACGTGTAAGTGCCCTGTGGTAGGGATTGCCGGGTCAGGGGTAGTGTCAGCTCCAGGAGTCGATGCCGAGTTGCCTCCCACGTGATCGCCCATTCAGCGACTGGAACGGCTGCAGCGTTTAACGTCCTTGGCAGTGGTTCTCCCATGTACCTATGGTGAACTGTGGCCCAAAAATCTAAAATGGAAAATTACTGAAACGGTGTGTAAGTTTGAGATTCTGCAGCATTCTGAGTCGTGTGCTGGACTCTCGCCAGCCTGTCTGGGACCTGTGTCATTGTCTCCTGGCCGCATCCGTGCCCCGGGTGCTGCCTGTTCGTGAGTCCCTCGGTAGGCATCTTAGTGTGACAGGTGCCACTCAAATGTGGTGCCTGTGTTCAGGCAACCCTGGTTTTACTTAGTAACGACCCCAAAGCTCGGGATTGGGTGCTGCCAATTCAGAGACGCCAAGGAAAACCATAAGCGCCACCTTCAATGAGCAGGTCAATGTACACCAAGCTATTTGGAGAGAGCCCTTATTCACGTAACTTTCACTACACTGTGTTGTGTATTCTGTTACTGTTGGTTACTAGCGATCTCTTACTGCACCAAGTATACTGTCTAAGCTCAAGTATCACACAGGGCGGTGCTGTGAGAAAAAGCACGGTGCAGTCAGCCCCCGTGGCTGTGGGTCCGTAGCCACCGACCCCCAGCTGCAGAGCGGAGACACTTGGCAGACAGTTGGATGGATGTGGGCTAGACGTGCTCAGACTTTTTTTCTTGTCATCATTCCCTAAACAATACAGTAGAACAGCTGTTTGCATACTATTTACACTGTGCTAGAGGTGATTCACAGGGAATGGGAGTGCATGGGTTTGTGCCCACTTCCCAGCACGGACTTGCACGTCCGAGAATTTGAGTATTCATGAGGTGGGAGGGAGGCTTCTGGAGCCAGCTCCCCCCAGGTACCGAGGGACCCCTGTTACATACGGGGTTGATGCTAGTCACCGTTTCCTGCGTCCACTGGGGGTCTTGGGACATCCCCCTCATTTACAGGGTGGCTGCTGTTGTGTGTTTTATCTGAGAACTGCCAGTTACTCTATTGCACTGTTTTCAGTGGTGTCTCTGAAAGTTTGGTTCTCAGGCCATCTGTGTTGAATGAAACTTAACCAGTTTGCACTAGTGACTGGTTACAGACAAGTCTTTGCCTTCCTAGAGTTTACAGTGACATAAGTAAATAAATTACAAGTAGGCCAAACTCTGGGGCTGGTGTTGTGGTATAGAAGGTTTATCCCATATTGGAGCACCCATTCAATTCCTGGCTCCTCTACTTCTGCTGATCCAGCTCCCTGTAATGCACCTGGGACGGTAGCAGATGATGGCCCCAAGAGCTTGGGCCCCTGCACCCATGTGGGAGACTTGGACGGAGCTCCTGGCTCCTGGCTCCTGGCTCTGGCCTGGCCCAGCTCTGGCTGTTGCAGCAATTTGGGGAGTAAATTGGCAGGTGGAGACATGGTCTCTCTACCCTCCCCCCAGTCTCTCTCTCTTTCTCTGATGTTCTGCTTTTCAAATAAATCTTTTTAAAAAAATGTCGAACTCTGATCAAAAGATAGCCCCCAAAATGTGTTAGCTTAAAGGCACGAAGTTTCTTTTTTTTCTTTTTTTTTTTTTTTTTTTTTTTACTCTAATAGCACAGGGTAGACATTCAGGTTAGTGGCATACCTGCCTTCCTGTGTGTTGGTCTCAGACCATTTTGTGACTCCACTGTCCCCTGAGGCCTGGTTGTCCACTGCATTCAGCAGGCACACATGAGAGGAACTGTGTGCCAGGCTAGCAGTGACCTCCATGACGTTCATTTGTATCCCATGCCACGCTGAGTGCAAGGGGAGCTGGGAAGTGTAGTGTGGCCCTGTGCTCAGGTACACGTGTGCGCACGTGCGGTGTGCGCTGTCAGCAGGTGTCTTCCACAGACTGAAAGAGGCATCCTGGCAGAATAGAAGGAAGCGCGTGCTAGGCAGAAGGGCGCTGTGAGTGTGAACACCCCGTGGCGCTTGATAGGCAGAAGGGCGCTGTGAGTGTGAACACCCCGTGGCACTTGAAAGCTCTCAGCCAGTGGAAGAATGCAGACAGCGCCCTCTGTGCTTGGAGCCCACAGCCGGGGTGGGGTGGGGTGCTGGCTGGAGAAGCGGCCGTGGGCCAGGTCACGCAGCTGTTGCGCGTTTGGATCATTTCATTCCTGCAGTTGTAGCGAGCGGCCTTTGAGAAAGATTTTAAAAGGAGAGATTGGGTTTGTGTTTGTAGGAGATTGTGCCTGCTGCCCTTTGGTGCGTGAGCTGGAGAAGGGTCAGGACAAAGGTGTTAGTGTAGGCCTAGCCGCAGGTGGCTTGGAAGGAGAGAGGGTGGAGGAGTTGGAGGAGAGACCGGGTTGGGATCTGGTTTGAAGGCCGGCTCGGCAGTACTTCCTGATGGCTCGGATGGAGGGATTGTTAAGCACTGGATAGGACCAAGACAGACGGAGAAAGGAGGGGCTTCGGGGGAGGTAGCGAGTTCCTTCTGAGCCTTCTAGAAGTGCTGTCTGGCCCTTAACTAAGGAAGGTCGTGAACAGGACTCCTGTCACCAGTACCGCTCCCAGGAAAGGGGCAGCGCTCGAGGTGAAATGTGTCACTCTGGAACCTGTTTTCGATTTGTGTTATAGAACTGTGTAGTGTTAGAAGTTTGAAGCCCGTCTCTGATTCATGTAAATGTGAGCGTCAGCGCTTGTCGGGGGAGGAAGGCTGAGAAGCAGTGCTCTAGTAACCTTGTTCTCAAACTGTCCTCGCAGGTGCGTCAGCAGTTCCCTGCTCCTCTTGGTTGGTCAGGCACTGAAGCTCCTACACAAGTCACTGTTGAAACTCACCCCGTTCAGGAAACAACCTTCCACGTAGCCCCTCCGCAGAACGCACTGCATCATCACCATGGAAACAGTTCCCACCACCACCACCATCACCACCACCACCACCACCACCATGGACAGCAAGCCTTGGGCAACCGGACCAGGCCGAGGGTCTACAATTCTCCAACGAATAGCTCCTCTACCCAGGATTCCATGGAGGTTGGCCACAGTCACCACTCCATGACATCCCTGTCTTCCTCAACGACTTCTTCCTCGACATCGTCCTCCTCTACTGGTAACCAAGGCAACCAGGCCTACCAGAACCGCCCAGTGGCTGCTAGCACCTTGGACTTCGGACAGAATGGAGCTATGGACGTCAATCTGACCGTCTACTCCAATCCCCGCCAGGAGACTGGCATCGCTGGACATCCAGCATACCAGTTTTCTGCTAACACAGGTCCTGCACATTACATGACTGAAGGACATCTGACGATGCGGCAAGGGGCCGACAGAGAGGAGTCCCCCATGACAGGAGTGTGTGTGCAGCAGAGTCCTGTAGCTAGCTCGTGACTACATCGAAACTTGAGTTTGTTTCTTGTGTGTTTTTATAGAAGTGGTGTTTTTTTCCAAAAACAAAGTGCAAAGCTGCTTGAGTCAGAAGGAGATTAACAGACACACTGAACCGCTACAAGAGGGCAAAGCTGGCTTCTTTTTTAACTTGAAAAGATTGCAAAGGGACAATGAAGTTTTTACAGAGCCATGTCCAAGCCCATCTTCACGGGTCGCTCCGAGCTGTCCTCGTTCAGCCTCCCTCATTTCACTTGCCACATCCCCGTCATCGTGGGTTTTTTTGTCTTTCTATTCAACAAAAGTTAATGTTCAGATGTTGGTCTTGGTCATTTGCCAACTAATTTTAAAATAAAAAGGCACTGCACATAATTTGCATAAAGGGCCCCATAAGGGTGATACTTTTTCCCCTCCTATTTTGCCCCTTTTTTGTTTTTGTTTTTGGTTTTGGTTTTGGTTTTGGTTTGGGTTGGGGGTGGGCTGGGGTGGGAACTTTGGGTTTTTAAGTCCTCTAAACACTCTCCCGGGCACGGAAACCCAGTACTGTAAGGAAGAGGGCCTCCAGCTTCCACAAGCGTCGTCTTCGGCTGTGTGCGGGGCCTGTTGTGTTGGAGTGTGTCGGGCGCACTGAGCGAGCCGAGTGGCGGGGCTCAGGACTCTCCTGTCTGAACCTACTGAGGAGCAAAGCAGCAGTGACACGGGATCCTGTGGGTCTCCTGTGCAGACACCACAGTGAGATAGGAACGGACGTGACTGGTCTCCCAACCAAGGTGCACTGAGAAGCAATCAGCGGGTCGCTCGTGGCCAGTCCTGGGGAGGTCTGAGTGGTGGTCTTTGGGATAACCTTTGGCCTTATGGATTTGGACTCGAAACTAGAAGAGCCTACCATTTCAGATGCAATCACTTCGGACATGCGTTCGCAGACAGTCCTTAATGCTGAAAACACAGAGAATGGGTAACTCAAGAGGCCTTTCTTTTAGAATAGACTTTGTGACCCACTAATTGTAAGGTATCGCAAGGTCACTTTGCGTGTGTCATAAAGCTGGCTTCCTTATTGGTTGAAGGTCACAGAAGTAGTGGTTTGCTTTGATGGAAATAGCTACAGCTGTGTCCCTTCCCGCTTTTTCCTTTTCCTTCCTTCGGCTTTTTCTCGGCACGTGGTATCTCCACCGTTTCTTCTGCACAAAGATGTCTTCTGTTCATCCTGAACATTTTTAAAGAAATGCAGAATTTTATGTGACTGCTTTTTTGCCTCACAATTATGCTGTGAATTTTACAAAAATTTATTTTCTTTTTTGATAATTTATTGTACCAAAGCTGTTTTTATAGCACATAGATGTCTGTAACCAATAATGTAGCAGTTCTGCACTTTGACACAAGGTGTAACTAGACCATTTTTAAATGTCAGTTGAAAATTATGGCTGTACTATTGCTTAAACAAAACTGGAACTGTTGTCGAATCCATAGCCAATACATTTACAGCAATCTGTGTACTGAACATAATAGATTGACACCTAATTCAAGATTACCACATCTGTTACATTCTCAGTGTGTTCAGGCTTCCGAGGGTAAAGGGACACTGGGTCCAGAAGCTGTGGAACAGCAGTCGATTCTTGCATTCCTGAGTAACCACTCGTACACTCGAGAGCAAGACCTTGATGGCACCCGCAGGTCCCCCCGAGAGCGGGAGGGAAGCAGACCCCGCGCGTGAGCCGAGCGCGAAGGCTGGCACTTACCAGGCGCCTCGTCTTCGACTACGCTGCCTTAATGTCACGCAGTCTGGCGGCTGCTCACATTTGACTTCCCATTTTAAATTGGCCAATTTGAGGGTGTTAGCCTTCGGAGCAGTTCAGTCGGGAGAAGGAAGAGAAACAGTTTTACCTGTCCAGGATCAAAAGGAGCAGTAATCTACCTCTGCCGAGAACCCTGTTCAGAACAGCGCAGCCCAGCACCGCGGTTCTTTTCATTGGTCAATTCCATGTGGCTGACTAGGTCAATTTTTTCTGAACAAAAGCAGGTTTTTATATGTGAACAGTGACAAAAGGCTGAAAACTATGTAAATGTGAATGAAACTTGGAAATACCCGTTTTTATAAACCACAGACATTTTTCGTTGTAGATCAGGAAGTCCATATTTATTTTGTAATTCAGCGTCAAGCCTGTGGATGATTTTTTTTGAACTGGGTAGTTTACCGCGAGTGAAAGGATATCCTCTCGAGTCTAGCAATGCCGAGGAGTTCAGTAGTTACTGCTGCTTGGGAATGTAAGGCTAAGATCTTACGTGGGTCAGGTCATTTTTTTTTTCCTGTGCTGGTTGCCACATCTTAGCAAGCACCAAAAAAACAAACAAAAACCTAAAGCAGTTTTTAAACCGATACTTACATCAAGGAGATGGTGAGATGCAAGGCTTCTGCATACTGTGTCACGTCACAGTCCAGTTTTGTGTGCTTCACTACACAGTTTGGTTACAGGACTTCTGTGCATTGTAAACATAAACAGCATGGAAAAGGTTAAATACCTGTGTTCAGATTGTAAGATCTAGTCCGGACTTGCTGTGTATATTGTAACGTTAATGAAAACAGAACCCCCCTTTGTATTATAGTCATGCGGTCTTATGTATGATAAACAGTTGAATAATTTGTCCTCAGACTCTTTACTATGCTTTTTTTAAAACTAAGTTAAGAAAAATGTAAACCCAGTAAAAATCTTCCTATGCAGTTACGCTGGTCCAGGTCTGGTAGGTCCGCGGAGGCGCAAGGCGGCGCTAGCACAGGTTTCTTGTCGATTTCAGGTCGATTTCTCGGAGGGGTGACCAAAGCCACAGAAGTCCTCTGGGATTCGGAGTGCTACTATTCCCGCGGGGGGCGTGCCCGGGGGTGTGACCTGCTTGTGACCTTGCGGGCTTGGACCTGCTTGGGTGAAGGAGGAGTCTGGGTACCCTTGTCCCCGCCCCGGCCCTCACCGCACTCCACACCAGGGACTTGGTAGAGCTGCCAGTGAATCGGTGTCGCACCTGGTGTCCTCTCTTTCTGCGTAGATAGATATTAAGGTGGCTCTCAGAAGGTAAGACGTTTTAAGGAATGAGGTTTGGGCTTCATAAAAGTTGAACTAGCCACATTGTGAGAAAGGGAAACAACTTTAGTATTTTCTTAGGGCGTAAGAATTTTACTTAGATAAGCACCTTTTGTGATACTGTAGGAAAAAACATCAGAACTGAATTTTTATTTAATGAGTGGTGTGACCACGTGTATAAAATCATTACCTGCGGCGCAGAGTGACAGCTGTGTTTGCCCCTGTGCTGGGTCCCAGCTTGGACGCAGCTTAGCATCGCGTTCTTAATAGGAGACACGCGCAGACCCGTGAAGGTGCGGCCGGAACACCGCGGCGCCTTGGGCGCGCTGCCCAGTTTCCTCTCGCTGTTGCTTTCTTTTGTTAGCCCACACACCCCAGGCTCGGCGCTCCACTTCCTGGCCCTGTTTTTGTCTTTGCCTTTGCTGTGTGTGTGTGTGTGATGGTGTCCATAGTAACAGAGCGGATGGTTCGTTCCAAATCCACGGCCTGGCCTTGGTGCCACGTGTGGGCAGGACACGGGCTGCGCACAGACTGGGCACATCGTGGCCGTGCTCGGCCGTCTTCCATGTACTTGGAGCAGTGTTGCAGACGTGGAACGTTCTTTGTTGTCAGGAAGCGTGGAGCAGCGAGTCCTGACCTAGGCTTGTCTCCCAGGATGAAGACATCGGCCCTAGAAGAAACCCTGAGAAAATAGCTTATTTTGTTTGTTATCATCCTTTGAATGCCTGAAAGATGCTCCGTAAGTGCCTCCACCAAGAGCCATCCTGCGGGTGCCAGCGCGGCCCTCCCCTGCACGGGGAGTTCTCCCTGGTCCCTGTGGGACGCACTGGGTGCTTGCTGGGAGGAGACGGGATGAGTGTGGTGAGTGGCTCCCCGCGTTGCCGGCTCCCAGAGAGCCTGTGCCGTCAGGGGACGGGATCAGGAAGCAAGCCGTTCCTGTAACTAAGAATACTGCAGAGCACTGGCGAGTGGGGGGCGTGTGCGGGCACCTTAATGGCCTCCTAATTCCTCACCTTAAATCTTCACCCAACGGCGTTTCTCCAGGGGAACTGATTTAAGACACACATAGGCACCACCCACAGATTTCAATACACTGTTTACCTGAAAAAAATTTTTTTTAAGATTTTTATTTATTTCTTTGAGAGGTAGAGTTACCGAGAGGGAGAGGGGTCTAACATCTGCTGGTTCACTCCCCAGATGGTCCGATCAGGAGTTAGGAGCTGCTTTTGGGTCTCCTCCGCGGGTGTCGTCTTCCACCGCCTTCCCAGGCCATAGAGAACTGGATGTGGATGGGAAGAAGAGCAGCTGGGACACGAACCGGCGCGCATAGGAGACGTTGGCGCTGCAGGCAGCGGCTTAGCCCACTACGCCTCAGCACCAGCTGTTTTTAAAGTCTTAGGGGTGAAACCCAGCTTCTATCACTGGCTCACTCCCCAAGGGGCCCCATCAGCTAAGTCTGGGCCAGCAGCTCCATCCAGGTCTCCCACGTGGGTGGTAGGGACCAGACTCCTCGGGCCATCCCCCACTGCCTTCCCAGGCACGTTAGCAGGGTGCTAGATCCCAAGCGGAGCAGCCTGGACCAGTAAGCAACAGCTTAACCTGCGGCAGCACCACGCCAGGCCCCTGCGGACTTTTGTCTTCATAATTTCCCGCTTTAGGGTATGTCCCTCTGCTTGAAAAGGAGAGGCAGTTGGGGGTTAATGTGGGTAAGTTTCAGCCTCAGCCTTGTATGCATTTCCAACCGCCCCCACTTTGCAAAACTTGGGGGTGCTGCTTAAGAGCAGCAAGGAGGTGTAGACCTCAGTCATTTCCTTGTGCCCACGGGGGGCCGTGCCTTCTTAAGGCTCGGCTTGATTCTGGAGGAGCAGAGTTCTGGGCGGGGGGGAGCCGTGCTGGCCGACAGCACAGCACGCGCTTTGAGCGTTTGGTCAGCACAAGTGAAATTGACGGAAGTGGCCAGTGAGTGGAGCCCAGCTGTGTCCGCAGCCCGGCTGCTGCCCTGGGCAGGGCCCAGGCACACCTGCTGTGCTCGTGGGTTGCTTTGGTTGGGCCGTGCACAAGGATGGTGTAGATACAACTTGGCATTTCCTGTTGGAAAGACTGGTTTATTTGTTTTTCCAATTGATTGTCTGAAATTGCTACCTTTAGGATGGGGTTGGGGGGGAGGAGAGTTATTTGCTGGTAAATCTTTGCTCCCTGTATCTACTCAGTGACCCCTGACTGCTCCTAAACTTACTTTAAAAGCTGACACTGTTGGCTGGTGCCGCGACTCACTAGGCTAATCCTCAGTCTGCGGCGCCAGCACACCGGGTTCTAGTCCCGATCGGGGCGCCGGATTCTGTCCTGGTTGCTCCTCTTCCAGGCCAGCTCTCTGCTGTGGCCCGGGAAGGCAGTGGAGGATGGCCCAGGTCCTTGGGCCCTGCACCCGCATGGGAGACCAGGAGAAGCACCTGACTCCCGGCTTCGGATCAGCGCGGTGCGCCGGCCGCGGCGGCCATTGGAGGGTGAACCAACGGCAAAGGAAGACCTTTCTCTCTGTCTTTCTCTCTGTCCACTCTGCCTGTCAAAAAAAAAAAAAAAAAAAAAAGCTGACACTGCATTAAAAGAGATCGAGATGCGAGCCAGGAGCCAAATCAAGCAGCTGGCAGTGGGTGTGGGTGGGCAGGGCACAGGAAGTCCGCGTCGCCGGCCTGGCCGGTGGCCTCAGCAAGGTCTGCCTAGAGTAGGAAGTGCGGAGGTGCTTGGAACACAGCCTGGAAGACCAGCTGGGGACCCAAGCAGCGGTGGGGTGAGGCTGCGGCGTGGCAGAGGTCACTTCCGGTGATGTGAAGCGGGCGTTTGCGGTGGTAACAGACTGAGCTGGAGGAGAGAGTCCGTGTGGACACCGTGGGTGAAGCCAGGGGTCGGAGGGCGTCCCCCTCGGCACCTCTCGCGCTTCGTGGGCAAGCGCATTTCCAGGCAAAGGGGTGTGTGTGTGCCTCCAGTGATCCCGCCCCTGAGTCGTCCTTACCCGTTCAAACGGGTTCAGCCTCGCTGCTGAAAAACTTAACAAAATCACATTTGTCCCTTGCGCGTTCTCTCGGATTTGGGCTAGGGCCTGGGCGTGTTACAGGTGATTCTGAACCCACACCCAGGGGGGACCCAGGGCCAGGAGAGGCAGGTGGCTGATGTGACCAAGTTTGAGTTGAAGAAATCTGAAAATGGAGCCACAGCCAGGAAGGAATAGCTCACAGCTTCTGTTGTGTTACAAATGTTACAAATTCAGGCCTCCCTGGGAGGCAGCAGTGGCCAGATGTAAGTATGTAAAACTTTGCAGCTTTCTTGTTACCTGTCCTACAGCCCTACCGCAGCGGGTCCTTGTGCCAGCCCATGTGTTCCGGTGTCGCAGGTGTCCCATGAGAATGGCATGTGTTAAATTTATCTCCCACAGCAGGACTGGGTTTGCTCCTTCAAATCCCAGCCTTTACACTGTCGCCTGGGACATGCTGTTTCATGTCTTTCATTTATTTATTTATTTGAAAGGCAGAGTTACCAAGAGAGGGGGAGAGAGAGAGAGGTCTCTCATCCGCTGGATCACTCCCCAGATAGCTGCAACAGCTGGAGCTGCGCCGATCCAAAGCCAGGAGCTTCTTCTGGGTCTCCCATGCAGATGCAGGGCCCCAAAGACTTGGGCCATCTTCCACTGCTTTCCCAGGCCATCAGCAGGAAGCTGGATCAGAAGTGGAGCAGCCGGGACTCGAACCAGCGTCCATATGGGATGCCGGCCACAGGTGGAGGCTTAGCCCACTATGCCACAGTGCCGTTCCCTGCTGCTTTACTTCTGCAAGCCTCACTTTCCTCTGAAAAACAGGTCGCTGTGGTGCTCGCATGGGGATGTGTGCATGCTGAAAATGCAGGTGAACTCCTATATGGGAAGTGCCCGAGGAATGGGCTACGCGTGGACCCCACGTCCCCTGCCTGAGCAGAGCCGGCCTCTGCTGTGTGGCTTTCCAGACCTGATGTGGGGAAGTGAGGTGAGGTTGCTTCCAGTGACTTGTATTTCTGGGGTCTCTGACAGGACGTTATCAAGCCTGTGCTAGTTGGTTTTGCTACCAAAGACTCCCTCCCAACATGGGGTCTTCAAAAAGGTTGTGGAAAATGCGCGTTAGCTTTTAAATCCATTTTTCCATGAAATTTTCAATGCGCCCTCATGTCTGGCTTAGAATCTTGAGAGTGGATTCTTTTTCAGTTGTGGTTTGCTTTGCCTTCATAGAATGTGTGATTTCTAAATGTTAGAAAACATTCTGGGTGATGACACAGAAACAGAAGTTGCAGAGACAAAGAATCTTCCTTCTGGGTCATTCCCCAGACGCCCGAAACAGCCGGGGTGGGCAAGGCTGAAGCCAGGAGCCCAAAACTCCATCCGGGTTTCACACATGGGCAGCAGGGCTCCAGCCCTTGAGCCATCACACTGCTGCCTCCCGGATGGGTTAGCAGGAAGCTGGACTGGAAACAGAGCAGCTGGGTCTGCAACCTGCACTCTGCCAGGGGCTGCACGTGATGGTCTAACCTGCTGTGCCACAGCAGCTGGCCCTGCTCAGGGTTTGGGAAACGTCAGTTGCAGGTGTGGGATGATCTGGATAGCATGCTGCATCCCTGGGAGAGAGCCCCCGCTGAGCAGACCCTGGTCAGCTGGACCACGTGTCAGCATGCAGCGCAGCGGGGTGGTGAGGAGGGACATAAATCCTCTTCAGGATCAAATCCAGGTTGGGAGGCGACAGCGAGTGTCAGGATATTGCCCAAGGAAACTTCTAGAAGCTGCAAACTGGCCCTGGGATAGTGACCTGCTCACTCCTGCAGCAAGGCGGCGGCTGCACGGGATGCCTGCCTGCCTGCCTGCCTCGGGTGCTCCCGGGCAAGCCAAATGCCCAGCTTTTCCGGGGAAGAGGTGCACCTGTGTATTCGCCCCTTTCTTACCTTTGCCGTTGAGTGCCAAGAAAGGGTCCATTCTTGTGGGGCCCAGGCTCTCCCAAGCCGCACCACCCCAGAAATCAAGGCAGGACTTCCTCAGTTCCCTCTCCTCATCCTGCACCCCACTTCTCCCCAAGCCGTGTCCTCCCTGCTCCCCCGCCTGGCACCAGCTGCTGCAGCCACCCTGCTCTGCTCTGCGGCGGGGCCCTGCTGGGGTCTCAGCATGCCTGGTCCCCTATGACGTTCGCTTGCCATGGTGGCAGCGCTGGGCGGAGGGGCCCGGGTAGGTGATCAGGTGCCCGGGAGGGGCTGCGTCCTTTCCCACGGGGATGCGTCCCTTCTCCCCAGGAGGGTGGTTAGGAAAGCGAGTTTGGCTTCCCCGGCTTTTGTGTTGGCACTCGTTTGCTTGCTTGCTCTCCTCTGTCATGTCACCAGAAGTCAGCCTCCAGGGCCAGGAGCCAGAGGAACGGCTTTATAAATGACCTGGTCTCAGACGTTCCATTCCAGCAACAGAAAGTGGACTAAGGTGCCGAGGGCACGTCCCTCCTTGGCCCAGGCCTCCCATCTGTGGAGACGGTGGAGCAGCAGCTGCCACCAACATTGGATTGCCCGGAGCTGCCTTCCCAAGGATGGACAGAGGGGCAGGGAAAGGTCAGAGCACACCCCACCCCAGGGCTGCTCCTGACAGGGCCACCAACTTGCTGTCCTCAGCCCTGGTGATGGAGTTGCTCCTCCTTGCCCTGCAGGTAGTATCTGGCAACTGCTGGGTGGCCCTGGCCAGCGTCACTTAGGTGCTAACAGCATCAGGCAGAGCTGGATGTGCACGTCCGTGGGTGAAGAGTTTGACTTGGGTGCCATTTTTGGTATTTTATAGAAAATTTTTCTCTAAATTCTGACTCTAAAATAGTTCCTAAATGTGATGAGGATAATAAAATGGCAGTCAGCTTTGCAAACAAGAAGTGTTTGCTTTATGAATTACCAGCAAGCCTTGGATTTTATCTTTTTTTTTTAACTGAAGCATGGTGTTTTATCCCCAATTACTTCAGTGTTACTATTAGCTTCTTGTCACCAGGCCAAAATAACTGAGAGAAGCTACTTAGCAAGTAAAGAGGTTGTTTGGGCTCACGGTTTTGGAGATTCACAGTCCAAGATCAGGGTCAGCCGTGGGTGAGGCCAGAGGGTGGTGCTGGCAGAGCAGGTGCAGAGGAGCAGTCACACACAGTGAGCCAGGAAGCAGAGAGCATGGCCGGGGCCACCTTGGCTTTTACAACCAACCCTCTCACCAGAACCACCTCCCAGGGACTTGGGGACCTCCCGTGAGACTCACCTCCTAGACACCATAAATGTTACCATCACTTAGGGCTTTGGGATCCAACCACCTGCACAAGTCTGGGCACCCTGTCCTATTCGAACCGTAGCGTTTCATCCCTGGCTCCCTGAAACATCTCACGTGCCACCTGCAGGCACGCCAGGGCACGGGCTCCGCACAGACAGGTCTTTCTGTGAAGCAGCGAGCACGGCTGCAGTCCCGTTCGCAGCAGAATCCTCCCTTGCACCCGAGTCCTCATCAGCATGGCCTTTCCTGTCCAGGCGGTGGCCAGCAGCGGCCGGCCTTCCAAGCTCCAGCAGAGCCCTCATCAGCATGGCCTTTCCTGTCCAGGCGGTGGCCAGCAGCGGCCGGCCTTCCAAGCTCCAGCAGAGCCGCCCGCACACTGCTGCTGCGTTCTAGGCTCTCTCTCGGGCGCTCCTGCCACCCCAGAGGTCCTGCACACCCTCAGGTATAGCAACAACTCGGCTCCTCGGTCCCATTTTCTGTATTAGCTTTTCATGACTACAGCTGAGAGCCTAGGACGGGGCAGGTGTTTGGAAATACCCAAGAAATACATTGAGATACCCAAGACACACCAGTTAGGAAGGAAGGGGGTGTATTTGGCTCATGGCTTTGGTGTCTCAGGCCCCACGGGTTCAGCTGCCTGAGAAGGCACTGGCAGAGTGTGTGATCAGCAGTCACACAGCGAGCCAGGAAGCTGGGAGAGAGTGGCTGGGCCCAACTCGGCTTTTACAACCAACTCGCTTGCAAGAACGCGCCCAGGGGCTCCAGCGACCTGAGGGCCTCCCGCCAGGCCCAGCTTGGCAACACCACAATCGGGTTCCATTCCCACCCTCTTAGTATCAGCTTTCAACTTTGGGGTTTAAGTCTGTGCAGGAGTCTGGAAGCCATATCCTAGTCAACCCATAACACTGTGTCTCAGTTTCCTGCTTAACCATGCGTACTGTTAGCGCACCAGGCTAACGTGTTAATTCTTTACTGTCAGGGTGCCTGGTCTGTACTCAGATTTCTTCGTTGTCCCTGAAATGTGCTTTCCTGATGGTTTATTCAAATTAGGATTTACTCTAGGTCCAGTTGTTACATTTAGCTGTTACATTTAGTTCCAGCCAGGAGCCTGGAACTCCACACTGGCCTCCCATGTGGGTGCAGGGCTCCAAGCGTTTGGTCCATCTGCTGCTTGTTTTTCTCTCTTTCTCTCTCTTGCTCTTTCTCCCCTCCCCTCCCCTTCCCTCCCTCCCTCCCTCCCTCCTTCCTTCCTTCCTTCCTTCCTTCCTTCCTCACTCCCCACCTCCTCTCTCTTTCTTTTTTTTTTTTTTATAACAGAAAGATCTTCCATTCATTGGCTCACTCTGAAAATGCCCACAACAGCTAGGGCTAGGCCAGGCTGAAGCCAGGAGCCTAGAATTTATTTTTTTTATATAAAGATTATTTATTTATTTATTTGACAGGTAGAGTTACAGACAGTGAGAGAGAGAGAGAAAGGTCTTCCTTCCGTTGGTTCATCCCCCAAATGGCCACTACGGCCAGCACTGTGTGGATCCGAAGCCAGGAGCCAGGCACTTCAAGGACTTGGGCCATCCTCCAACTGCCCTCCCAGGCCACAGCAGAGAACTGGACTGGAAGAAGAGCAACCAGGACTAGAACCCGGCGCCCAAATGGGATTCCAGCGCCGCAGGTGGAGGATTAGCCAAGTGAGCCACGGTGCCAGGCCCGAGGAGCCTAGAATGTCATCCAGGTCTCCCATGCGGGTGGTGGGGGCCAACAACCTGAGCCCTCACCTGTGCCTCCCGGGGTGCACGTTAGCAGGAAGCTGGATCAGAGTCAGAGGAGTGAAGACTCAAACCAGGCTCCTGTATGGGACGTGGGCGTTTCCAGCATCACTGTGCCAAACAACCAGCTGTTCTGTTTCTTAAATCTGGCACAGTTTACCCTCTAGATTTTGGGTAAGAGAATTCTCCCTACTTTGAAATGTGTAACGATTTCATCTCGTTTATGTTTAGATCTCTGATCTCTCTGCGCCTTATGCTACTGTGCGTTGTGAAGCACGGATTCGGCCGTCTGTTCTCCCGGTGTCTGTCTCGCCGCCCCACAGCGCCGGCTGAGAAGTTCCTGTTTGCTGCAGTGGTTCCGGGTTTCCCATCTGTTGTGACTATGGACTCGGCGCTCCTCCTGGGTTCTGGATTGTTGAGTGCCTTTGGGACCCGTCACAGGCCTGCGCCTCACCGGTCACTGTATTTTACTCTCTGGGGGGCTGCTGCTCCTGATATCAGCACTCTTTATTTTGTTTTTAAAGTTTTTTTTTTTTTAATTGTATTTGAAAGAGTGCTGGAGAGGGAGGTAACTGGCCCATGACTAGCGGCCGGGCTGGGGGGCAGTCTCGTAGGACTGAGCCCATGACCCGCAGAAGCTGCAGGTGGCAGCGTCGGAGGGAACCGATCGCAGGTGTCTGCTCAGTGGGAGAATCGCTCGTAGGCGTGGAAAACCCCCCACGTGCACTGTCAGGAGTGAGGTGCGTGGAAACCAGCTTTTCTTTAGCGTGCCCCCACCGTGCCCACAGAGCCGGAAGTCCTTTCTCGTGTCTCGTGAATCTTGCTTTCAGGTTCTCTAGGATGGGTGCCAGTCAGCCGGGGTGAGGGTGTGGTGTTACTGTGCCTTGACCTCCAGCCTTTCGGTGTCTTCCTGCCTAGCAGTATTTCCCGTCAACCTTGTGCAGCTGCACTGGATACTTTGTATCTAGTCCAAAAGCCCCTTTTCCCTCTTTTTATTTATTTTCCATAGGCCTGTAACATTGTATGTTTTTATTATGTACAACATGACATTTTGAAGGCTATCTACCCATGCATCATGGAGTGGCTAAATCCAGCTAATTACCAGTGCACCAGCTCGTGTCACCATCCTTATTGTGGCCAGAGCACGTAACACCCACTGTCTTCTCTCCCTCTCCCCCCCTCCCAAATGGCTGCAATGGCTGGAGCTGAGCCAATTTGAAGCCAAGAGCCAGGAGCTTCCTCTGGGTCTCCCATGCAGGTGCAGGGGTCCAAGGACTTGGGCCATCTTCTTTCTACTGCTTTCCCAGGCCATAGCAGAGAGCTGAATCAGAAGAGGAGCAGCTAGGACTTGAACCGGCGCCCATATGGGATGCTGGCACTGCAGGCTGGGGCTTTAACCCGCCCACTGTCTTTTCATTCAAGAATACAATGTGAACAACAGTCACCCCGCTCACAACAGACAGCTGGTGATGTTGTACCCTTGACCAGCGACTCCCAAGCCCTCTGCCGTTCTACTCTGCACTCCCAGGAGGCCAACTCTGTCAACTCCCACAGGTAAGCGAGAGTGTGTGGTGTATGTCCCATACTCGGCTTACTGCACCTCACGTGACGTCTGCGGGCCCTCCGTGACTCCGCAGGGGAGGGGTGCCCTCTCGGTATGGCTGCGTGGTTTCTGTTATGCAGACTCTGCAGTTTCTTTATCCGTTCACCTGAGGAGAGACACGCAGGCTGATGCCATAGCTGGCCACTGTGAATGGGGCTACAGGAAGCATGGGCGTGCAGCTGACCTCATCTCCCGCGGGTGCGTGCCCAGCGCAGGCTTGCTAGTGCGCAGGGTAGATCTCTGTTTAATTGTCTCAGGAAACTCCATCCTGGTTTCCATAACGACCGTCCTCGGCTCCGTTCCCAGTAGTGGGAGACGGGGCTCCCATTTTTCCACATCCTTGTCACATCCTTGTCAAGGCTGTTTTTTTTTTGTTTTTAAATCTTTTTGTTAATAGGCATTCTAATTAGGGTGAAATATCTGTTTAAAATTTTCATTTCATTTTTAATTTTATTTTTTGAAGATGTATTTAATTGAAATTGGAGAGACAGAGAGAGAGAGAAAGGTCAGTCTTCCATCCGATGGTTCACTCCCCAGTTGGCTGCAACGGTCAGAGCTGGGCTGATCCAAAGCCAGGAGCCAGGAGCTTCTTCTGGGTCTCCCACGTGGGTGCAAGGATCTGAGGACTTGGGCCATCTTCTACTGCTTTCCCAGGCCATAGCAGAGAGCTGGATCAGAAGTGGAGCAGCCAGGACTCAAACCAGCACCCATATGGGATGCCGGCACTGCAGGCTGGGGCTTTAACCTGCTGCGCCACAGCGTGGGCCCCAATTGTGGTTTTGAACTACATGTCTCTTATGAGTAGAGATGTTGAGCATATTTTTCATGTGCCTCATGACTATATCACCTTTGAGAAATATATGTTCAGGCCTTTATTATTTATTTATTTTTCTGTTTTGCTGTTTGAAAGTCTTTTTAATTGGATCTTTGGTCTCCTGAGATTGAGTACAAACACTGATCTATGTGGGACTAAGACTACTCAGTCCCCCGACTGTTTCCATGTTCCTTTCTTCTTCGGGGTGTTGATTGCGTACTTTTCAGTTCTTAGTATTCCGCTTCCCCCTTTTAACCTGGGTGTTGTACAACACCCCACTTTTCTTTTGGCAGTTGCCATGGAGATGGCAAAATGTGACATTCATTTATCAAAGACTAACGTTGCTTAAATGCTTTTACAACCTCGCCTCGATGATGCAAGACTCTTGAATATTTCTAACCGTAAACACTGCTCGGCTACCCACTCGCCTTGCGTGCGAGTTCTGCACGTTTTTAGCCACAGTAGCTTTTATTGCTTCGTAGACAGTCAGTGGCATTCCTTCTGCAGCTCTGAGCTTCCAGCTGGGGTTATGTTCATCCTGCTCAGCGAATACCTTTTAGTTTTTTCTTCCTTGTAGTCTGCGGAGGATGAATTATTTCAGGTTTTTGAAAAGAATTCTTTATTTTTGTTTGAGGGAGGGGGACAGAGAGGGAGAGAGAGGTCCCGTTTTCTGGTTCAGTCTCCAAATTCCCAAACAGCTGGGGCTGGGTGAGGTGAGGTCAGGAGCCGGGGCTGAGAGCAGGTGTCTCGGGTGGGGGAGGGGACACTTATGGAGTGTCAGTGCTGCCTCCCAGGGTGTCATCGCAGGAAGCTGGGAGGACTCCTTCATGAACAATGGAGACTGAGGGGCTGTCCCCGATTCAGGGAGACCGAGGACACAGCTCCACGTCACGCACGAGCCTGGGTCGGACACTGGTTTGTGACGGATGCTGGAGCTGAGGCCGAGCTATAGACAGGGCGCGGGGCCAGCCACGGCTGACGCTGGCACTGGGACTTTCTTGCTTAGATCGGGGGGCGTGGCTCCGGTTCTCTGCTCTCCCTTGGGAGGTCCTAGGTGTTTTGTGGGAGACTGAGATCATGTGTATTTGGGATCTGCTGCTTTATAAAAAATTCACCCCACCCCGATTTAACAGCTTTCAAATCATGCCCCTTTGTCCTTTCCAGCTTTCTCTGTGGGGAGTTTGGGAGCAGGACTCAGGCTAAGGGCGCAAGCCAGGTGCACCCAGGGCTGAGTCAGCGCAAGGGTGCTGCGGCTGCAGGGTCCGTTCCCCCGAGGACTCCCTTCTAGGCTGTTGGGTGGGGAAGGGGCTCAGAGACTCACTGAACCTGGGTGGGGCTTCAGTTCCTTGTGGTGTGGGTCTCGCCACAGTCCTTGGGGCATGGTATGCGTCCACGCCGCCGCGTCTCTTACGACTCCTCTTGGCTCTGTCATTTCTGCAACATTGTGTTGGTACGTGGTCGGCCCTGTTCAGTGGGGGGCGCTCCACAGCGGCCCGCAGAGCAGGACCGGGGCGGGGTGCACTGGGCTCCATCTGTAGCCCTCTGACCCCCCTTTGGCTGTTGCTGCCACCTTTTGAGCCATTCTTCTTCCTTTTCCGTGACACACACCTGAGATTTGCAGCAGGTGTGTTTTCTTAGCCTGTGTGTTAGTGAGGGTCCAGCCAGAAGACACAGACCACAGAGTTTTGTTTTGTAAAAAATAATTATTTGAGGGACAGAGATGGAGGACTCCCAACCTGATTTATTCATCTAATGGCTGCAAGAGCCAAGGCTGGAGCCAGGAGCCAGGAGCCAGGAATGCAACCCAGGTCTCCCCCATGGGTGGCAGGAGCCCAAGTCCTTGAGCCATCACCATGGCCTCCCAGGGCCCGCGTTAGCAGGAAGCTGGGGTCAGGAGCGGAACCCAGGCATTCTGATGTGGAATGTGGTGTCTTAACTGCCAGGTTAGACACCCCCGCCCCCAGGGATTTGCACAGGGTCACTGCAGTATAAAGAATTTTTAGGAGGAGCAACTGGGAACTGGCCAATGAGAGAGTCAGCTAACGGATGCAGGAGTGCCCAGAACAGGCTGCAGTCGGCTGAGGCGACTCCGGGCGGGAGAGCCCCGCCGGCCTCACTGGGTTGCAGAGGAGCTGGGTGAGGGCCTTCGGGACCTGTTTGGCATCCGGCCTCTCTGCGGGAGGAGGGGAGGGGTGACACAGCTCAGAAGCCCCTGCAGGCTGCCCACAGGGTGCAGCGGTGGTGGGCAGCTAATGCAGGGCCATACCCAGCGGGCGCTGGGTGACCTGAGAGAGGCTCTGCTCTGGGCAGCCCGCAAGGGGCTGTGTCAAGGGTAAGTGTGCGCTTCAGCCTCACCTGCTGGCAGGGCCTGGGCCTGGGGGCCACGTGCAGGGGACCCTCTGGGCCGGCCTCCTTGGAGATGGGAGGGCGGCAGCCTGGTACGCACCTGGTGACCAGAACATTGCCACATGGGGAATGAGCGTGCGAGTGGAGGTTGTTAGTTTCCATCTGGCCAGCCTGTCTAGGTCCTCGCAGCACCTGTTGTGTGGGCTCCACAGAGCAGCCCAGCATGCTGCCAGACACTGGGAACACAACCCAAGTGTGCGTCTACGCCTGCACCATCAGGGTAACCCACCAGGCCATCTCCCTCGGGGTCCCTTGCTCCCCTGCTAGGCTCAGCCCCACCCCCACACAGCCACTGCTCTGCCCCGAGTGTTTTTAATTGGTTAAAACCGTCTAATAATCCAGGCAGGATGATCAGTGCCTGAGGACAGCCAAGAAAGGGGTGAGCAGGAGGAGCCACAAGGGTGGGGCGATTTGCTAGAACATTCTGTGAGGCCCCCTACTTGGTACTGGGTAGATTAGAGGACAGACAGGCAGAAATAGGGCCACGCTCCATGTGGGAAAGGCCTGGACTGCACAGGACCGTCTCATCGACAGTCAGGTGGACATAGCATGGGCAAGGTGGCTTCAGAGGAGGCGGCGTCTGAGAGGAACATGGGCAGCCCGGTGGCCTTCCTGGCAGAAGGAGCCATGTGAACAGAGGTGAGAGGAATGAGGGAGGTGGCTCCCTGTGGAGGCAGAAGACTTCCCCCGAGACGCACCTGTCTCCCTAGGACCTGTGACTGCACCATGTTCCCTGCAAGGGAGAGTTGAGGCTGTGGTCAGCTGATCCTGAGAGAGAGAGGGAGAGAGCATGGGGGGTCCTTACGTGAGGATGGAGGCAGAGGAGGGGGCGCTGGGGAGCTGGCAGCGGGGGGGAGGAGGACCTGCCAGGGGGAGGGTCAGCGAGCGGGAGAATGGGTCCCTGCCTGCACCTTGGTCTCCAGAGAGTGGAGGTATGTTGTCTTGAAGGTACTGTGTCTAGTTGTGGCGACAGTGGCCGTAGGAACCCCCCCCACCCCCACCCCAGAGCACCAAGGGGCCCGGGGAGGGCTGGGGGGAATCTGGGGTCAGATCATGGGGTCCTGCCACCCCGCTGGCAGGAGGGTTTGGAGGCAGAGAGGCCGGGAGAGCATTGCTTCTGACAAGCCCAGGTGACCGTCACCTTGGCTGCCTTCTCACCGCTAGGGGCATGGCTGGCAGTGGACACCAAGGCCCACGGGCGCCTCGCTGAACCTGCCCCTCTTCTCCTGTCTCTTTTGGGTCATCTGTTGGGTTCTTATGTCCCTCTACATTTTACCAGCTGGCCTGAGTCGGTGCCATAAAGTGGGAGACGAGCGGCCAGGGGGTTAGTGGTGGGAGCAGCAGAGGCCACGTGGGATGCCTGGACACCTCGTGTGACGGTCGTTGCTTGTCTGGATCCAGGCTCCCCTGGAGGGCCGTTCCCTCACTCTCTCTCTCAAAGCACTTTTTAAAAATATTTATTTATTTATTTGAAAGGCAGTTACAGAGAGAGGGAGAGGGAGAGAGAGGTCTTCCATCTGCTGGTTCACCCTCCAGATGGCCTCAACGGTCAGAGCTGGGCCAATCTGAAGCCAGGATCTGGGAGCTTCTTCCCTTGTGGGTGCAGGGGCCCAAGCACTTGGGCCATCCTCTGCTGCTTTCCCAGGCCATAGCAGAGAGCTGGATCAGAAGTGGAGCAGCCGGGACTCAAACCAGTGCCTACATGGGATGCCGGTACTGCAGGCGGTGGCTTTACCCGCTACGCCACAGTGCCAGCCCCAAAGCATCTTTAATATGCAAAGTAGAGCAGGGTAATGAACTCGCTGTGCCCACTGCACAGCTTCAACAACTGGTTCCTCTCTGTCCCCAGCAGCTCCTGTCTACATCGTGCGGAAGCAAATCTCAACATGTTCTTTCATCTATAAATATGTCACTGTGTGTCCCCAAAACATACATAAGAGCATGTTCTAAACAAACATGGCAATAATACCATTATCACATGTGACATACGTGATAGTTCTATGTCGCTCCCCGTCTTCATGGGGGAACGACACTAAACCCTGCCTAGGCTTCATATCCAAGTCACGGCACCATTATGTCGCTCCCCCTCTTCGTGGAGGAACGACACAGGACCCTGCGCTGTTCTTTCGTCTGCTCGGCCGTCCCCGGGTTTGCTGCTGGTTCTTCCCGGGTTGGCTACTGTCCCTTCCACCTCCGTGGAAGGGCGGTTCCCCCTGGCCACTTTCCCCACTTCCGCAGGGGAGCGGCACACCGCCGGCCAGCTCTCTCGGGGGCTGCACAGGTGTTCCCCTTAGATGTTCCCCTTAGATGTTCCTGGTGCATGCCGTCTCTCTCCTCCTTTATAGTCCTCCTCTGCCAATCCCAACTCGGCTGCCCACATGCCGAGTACGCTGCTCTCCAATCAGGAGCAAGTCCTACAGTTTATTGGCTGAACTGGAGGCAGCTGTGTAGAAGCTGTTTTCTCCTCTCCCAGCGCCATATTGTGGGAGAGCAGATGCATAGAATAAGTCTTAATTCCAGTAACTTAGTCTAGTCCGAGTTGCTCCCCACAGTTCTACACTGCTCATTCATTTGTGTTAGGTCAGTCTTCACATTTCTAATTCTCCTGTAAATATCCAAGTAAGTTTCACGTGTTAGGATTAACATAGCCCTTAAGTCTCTTTAATTTCCTAGGTCCCTCTCTACTTCTTTTGTTTTTCCTGCAGTGTATTTTTTTAAAAAAAGATTTTATTTTTATTTAAGAGTTAAAGTTACAGACAGTGAGAGGGAGAGACAAAGGGAGAGATCTTCCTTCCATTGGTTCACTCCCCAATTGGCTGCAATGGCTGGAGCTGCGCAGATCTGAAGCCAGGAGCCAGGAGCTTCTTCCCAGTCTCCCACGTGGGTGCAGGGGCCCACGGACTTGGGCCATCTTCTACTGCTTTCCCAGGCCATAGCAGAGAGCTGGACTAGAAGTGGACTAGAACTGGTGCCCATATGGGATGCCGGCACCACAGGTGGAGGATTAACCTACTGGGCCATGACGCTGGTCCCCATGTGGCTACTTGCATCTTTGTGCTGGCTTTTAACACGTGGCATTGCAATGCATCTCTGCCCTACAGTTTTCTGGAAGACTGCCAGTTACACTCAAAAGATTGGTCATCTTCAGGTCTGATTTTGGGTGGGCCAACTGATATACCAGTCATTTGGTGAGTGCTGACATGCCAATCATTCCCTTATACTGTGAACATCTGGCTGATTTTATCACCTATCTATCCACTTCTCATCTCTTCCTACGTCAGTCCTTCCTAGTACTTTATATATTTCTGCTTTGATTGTCAGAAGACGTCTCTCTAAACACTTCAGCATACACGTCATTGATGAGAATTCAATGTTCATTTTTGGTTATTTTTAAGGTAACATTTGCATACAGTAAAATACCCCAAAATTAAGTGCACACTCAGTGAATTCTGACGTGCGTAACCAAGACTCGGCGACAGATGGAAATGGCACAGTCCAGCAGGCCCCGCTGCGCTGCACCTCCACCTGCGGGCGCTCGGGGGCAGCCCCGCTGCGCTGCACCTCCACCTGCGGGCGCTCGGGGGCAGCCCCGCTGCGCTGCACCTCCACCTGCGGGCGCTCGGGGGCAGCCCCGCTGCGCTGCACCTCCACCTGCGGGCGCTCGGGGGCAGCCCCGCTGCGCTGCACCTCCACCTGCGGGCGCTCGGGGGCAGCCCCGCTGTGCTCCACCTCCACCTGCGGGCGCTCGGGGGCAGCCCCCGTCTGCACGTTTTCAGCACAGGTCGGTTCTGCTTATTCTGAAGCTTCAGACCTGCAAAACAAGCCCCATGATAACAGAGTTAAACCCAGCCATTTCCCAGCTACACTAAACGTAAATGATACAAATTCTATTTGGAAGGTGGAGATGGAGGAAGTGAGATTCGTGACACTGTTCACAGGAGCCCTGCTCTTGCAGCGACCGTCACGAGTCAAGGACGAGAAAGGCACAGCACGCAGATACTCTAGGAAAGCAGCCCTGGCCCGTTCACCCCGGATTCCGAGCTATAGAGGGGTGCTAACAGAGGCTACGCAGGGGCGGTTATGGCACTGATGAGTGACCCAGTAGGAGGATACAGCAGCCCTGGATGTGTGTCTACCCGGGAAGAGCTTCAGGACACTCAGAGTGAAACCCAGCAGAGCTTCCAAAGCCGCCCTCATGGCTGCAGATTTCACACATCTCCTGTCCATGATTGGCGTGACCAGTACGCAATAATTAGCAAAGATAATAGTACTGCTGGTACAAAACACTATGCCTACAGCACCCCAAACCCCCAAGAGACTCAAATCTGCGAATTATAGCTGAAACAGCACCTAGAGGTAAAATTATACATTAATGCCTGTGTTAAATCAGACAATATCCATGGACTGTAAAGTGAAAAATGAAATTACACCCCAAATAAACAGGGATAAGGTTGATAATAGGAGCAGAAATCAATGAAATGAAAATTGGAGAAATTGCAAAGTCAAGAAGAAGAAATACTGGCTCATTGAAAAATATTTTAAAAATTCAGAAGTGCCTCCAAATACTGAAAAGAAACACGAATTATTATTATTATTTTATTTATTTGACAGGTAGAGTTACAGGCAGTGAGAGAGAGAGAGAGACAGAGAGAAAGGTCTTCCTTCCGTTGGCTCACTCCCCAAATGGCCACCACAGCTGGAGCTATGCCAATCCAAAACCAGGAGCCAGGTGCTTCTTCCTGGTCTCCCATGTGGGTGCAGGGCACAAGCTCTTAGGTCATCCTCCACTGCCTTTCCGGGCCACAGCAGAGAGCTGGACTGGAGGAGGAGCAACCGGGACTAGAACCCAGTGCCCATTTGGGATGCTGGCGCCGCAGGTGGGGGATTAACCTACTGAGCCCTGGGGCCAGCCCCTAGAAATGCAGTTTCTACAGAATGGTATAGCATATCCAAAACAATTTTGAAAAAAGAAGAAAGTTGAGAAAGTATGCTACTTGATTTCAAGATTTTCTACGAATATAGAACAATAGAGACTGAGCACACCGGCAGAGGGACAAATAAGTCATTGGCGTGGAGTGGAGACTCTAGAAATATATGTATATTTATGTGGCAAATCGATTTTCAGCAAAGAGCCGATGTAATTCAATTCAGTAAATGATGCCAGCACTACTGATCTATCCATAGCAGCCAATGAACGTCAACCCTTCTCCCCCACCTGTACAAAAGCTAAACTTGAAATGGATCCTTGACCTAAGTGTGACAGCCAAGACCACAGAGTCTCCACAATGCGTCCAGAAAAGAATTTGGTGTTTATATTATGGTCCTAGAATACTGAGCCCCTCACCAGTCTGTGGTTAATTGCCAAGGGGTTCAGCCTGGTAACATGGCGACAGCCTTGCCAGCGGTAGGCAGTCCCGGAGGGCGGGCACCCACTGGGGCAGTGGCCAGAACCAGGATGTAGAGCCCCTGTTCATACCCACTCCTTGTTCACGTGCACTGGGACCCCTGTACCATTTCACGGTCTGAGCAGAGATGTGGCAGAGATGTGGCAGTGGTGAGGCACACCCGAGTCCTGGGCTGGTGCCCAAAACCTGGGAGAAGCAGCACAGGAAACGGAAAACAGTGCCTTCTGCCGGCTGCCAGCATGGGCAGTATCAGGACCTGGAGTTTTCATTGTCACACTCTAGCTCACACATTTGAACTTTGAACTCATTAACCTTCAAAACAACCCAGGGAGGCAAGAAGGGACGTCTACAAGGGGAGCCCAGAGGGGACCTGTGGCTTGTCCTCTGTCACTCAGCCCCACAGCGGGAGCACTGGGACTCACCTTGCCCACGCAGCCTGGGCACCTGTCTCGGGGTGGCCCACGCCGCTGTCTTTGGAGCTGCTGACCGGTCAGGGCCATTGATCTTGCCGGAGCTTCCCCAACTACTCCAGCGTGAAAACCTTCCAGAAGGATTCTCCGCGGGGCAATGAGGCAAGAAATTTACAGCTTAGTCTGATTAATGGGCCAGGCACTTAAGAGTTCTTTGCCAGGCTCTGAGTGTAATTTTAAATCAGAGAGGCAGGAGGCAAAGCCGTAATTCACATCCTTAAAGGGCTCTTAGAACAAGTCGTCTCCACTGTGCGTGCCAAAAACGATCAGTGCGTTTCTGGGTATTTCGGTCGAAGAACAAGGAATCTGGATTCATACACACGGCAGAAAAACAGGAAGGCAGATGCTGGCAGGTCCTAAATTTCTGAGCGCTATTTTCTCTGTTGTTTTCCGCCAGGCTCAGAATTTATTTAACCGCGCTCTCGCTCTGCACACCCCTCCCTCCACCCTGGAAACGCCGTCCTCTTCGTGGAGTCGTTTTTCATCATGTGGAATTGAAATGTTGCCAGGAAAGCAGCCACAGCGTGGCAGGAACCGCGCGTGGAAAGCAGCAGACGGGTCCTGGGACGAACAGGAGGGGGCAGAGCTGGAGTGGAAGCCACTGCACTGCAGGCTGGGTAACTCCTGCAGGCCGTCGCTCCCCTGTGCTCTCTGGGACTCTTCTAAAACAAAGAGTTTGGGCACGAGGGCCTTGCTGGGTTGGATGCCCCGTGCCCACGTTGCAGTCATGACAACCACGCCGCGGCTGCCCCCACGCACGGTATCTGAGTGTTGAAAAGCGACAGCTCTCACTTTTCCTGGTCTAGGGCATTTAGGAGCATCACTGTTTCTCGTTAGCTGGACCGAGTGCCGGTGGTGGTGGGGTCTTCGCCGCCCTCGCTGGCACCTAGCACCAGCACAGAGTCTACCCGTTGCTGTCATTGTCATTGCGGGAAACCTGGGGAGTCCGAGTTCTTGTCCTGGGATCGATGATGATTTAACGAGACCAGACACAACAGAGTACAAGACGTGAAGTTTCATTTAAATAATAAGAGAAGCTCTGAACAGTATGATTGGAGGGAGCTGGGGTTGGGGGTGGGGAGAGGGCAAGCTGCGGGAGCTTGCAGTCTGGGGGTATTTGTGTGTCTTCAGCACGTTATCTCCAAGAGCAGATGCATTGGTTATTATGTTAGCCACTGTGAAGGCAGGGGCAGTCTCTCTCTCTCTCTCTCTCTCTCTCTCTCTCTCTCTCTCTCTCTCTTTTAAAGAATTACTTATGTGAAAGAGTTACAAAGAGAGGTAGAACCAGAGAGAGAGAGAAGAGAGAGGTCTTCCTTTCTGCTGGTTCACTCCCCAAATGACCGTAACATCCAAAGCTGAGCTGACCTGAAGCCAGGAGCTTCTTCCGAGTCTCCCACGTGGGTGCAGAGGCCCAAGGACTTGGGCCGTCTTCTGCTTTCCCAGGCCACAGCAGAGAGCTGGATCAGAAGAGGAGCAGCCAGGGCTCGAACCAGTGCCCGAATGGGATGCCAGCACTGCAGGCTGGGGCTTTAGCCCCCTGCACTACAGTGCCGGCCCCAAGCAGGGACAGTCTTGATGGAGCCATTTCTATCTTGTTTCTACCGAACCCAAATCTTGCTGTCTGTTGGCAGATGTCTGTTGAGATGGGCTTCCATCTCGTTTTGTGCAGTGTGTGCATGCTGGGAAGGGGCTGCGAGGTACAGCCAGTCTGGTCTTCTTTTCACCCCAGGCTCTGTCACTGTCACCCACCAAAAGAGAGAGAGAGAGAGAGAGAGCTCCCATCTGCTGGTTCACTCCTCAAATGCCTGCAACAGCAGGGGTCGGGCTAGGCTGCAGCCAGGAGCACAGAGCTCAGTGTGGATCTGCCCCTGGGATGACAGGGACAACAAGCAGTTGAGCCAACGCTGCTGCCTTCTGGGGGTGCGCATTAGCGGGAAGCCGGACTCAAACCCAGGTGCTCCGGTATGGGCATCCCCTGTGGCATCTTCAGCCCCAGGCCAGAGGTGTTGGCTGTGTGCCTTTCAGCCAGGACAAAGCACCGCTTGGCTCGGGTGTGTCTGTGGCCACAACAGGTGACTGCTAGCCAGAAGCCTGCGGTTCCAGAACTGAGGTTGGTATCACCGATCCCCTAGGTTGTGTCCTAATTTGTTGTTCTTTTTAAGATTTGTTTATTTGCCGGCACTGTGGCTCACTAGGCTAATCCTCCGCCTGCAGCGCTGGCATCCTGGGTTCTAGTCCTGGTCGGGGTGCTGGATTCTGTCCCGGTTGCCCCTCTTCCAGCCCAGCTCTCTGCTGTGGCCCGGGAGTGCAGTGGAGGATGGCCCAAGTGCTTGGGCCCTGCACCCCATGGGAGACCAGGAGAAGCACCTGGCTCCTGGCTTCGGATCAGTGCAGCTCCAGCTGTAGTGGCCATTTGGGGGGTGAACCAACAGAAGGAAGACCTTTCTCGCCGTCTCTCTCTCCCTAACTCTGCCTGTCAAAAAAAAATGTAGAAAAAAGAAAAAGATTTGTTATTTGAGAGACAGAGTTACACAGAGAGAGAGAGAGGTCTTCCTTCTACTGGTTCACTCCTCAGATTGCTGCAACGGCCCAAGCTGTGCTATTCCAAAGCCAGGAGCCAGGAACTTCTTTCAGGTCTCCCACAGGGGCGCAGGGACCCAAGAACTTCAGTCATCTTCTACTGTGTTCCCAGGCCATAGCAGAGAGCTGGATGGGAAGAGGAGCTGCTAGGATTCGAACCAGCGCCCATATGGGATGCCAGCACTGCAGGTGGCAGCTTTACCCACTGCGCCACAGCGCCGGCCCCCCAAATCAAACATTTTAAATATGGGTACTAATTAGTGGTCATCTACTCTGGGAAGTAGCTGGCTGCCTCTTTCACGCTAAATGTCAAGCCACATCTAGAACCCCTTACCTCTGCGCAGGCTCCACCTCCCTCAGCTGAGTGACTTGAGACTTGTCTGCCGCCCGAGTGGCCCCTGGTGGGGGCAGACCTCGCCCTCCAGGGTCAGAACCCCCATCTGCCACCTGGCGCCCCCTGCTGTTGCCATGCTGTGGTCCTGACTCCCGCCTCTGGACGTGCCCGTGGCAGTCGTCTGGGACTCCTGCGGTGTCCCCGCGCCTCCTTCAAGGGCCTTGCAAGGTCAGAACTACTCGTATTTTTCTTAATAATCCTAAGGTGATATTTGTTCCCCTGCCCCCAGTCTCATGCATGGAATTGGGTTTTTTTTAAAGACTTATTTATTTAGATTTATTAATTTTATTTGGAAGAGTTACACAGAGAGAGGAGAGGCAGAGAGAGAGAGAGAGGTCTTCCATCCACTGGTTCACTCCCCAATTGGCCGCAACGCACTGCAGTGCACCGAGCTGCACTGATCCGAAGCCAGGAGCCTGGAGCTTTTCTGGGTCTCCCACGTGGGTGCAGGGACCCAAAGACTTTGGCCATCTTCTACTGCCTTCCCAGGCCATAGCCAAGAACTGGATCGCAAGTGGAGCAGCCGGGACTCGAATGAGCACCCATATGGGATGCCGGCACTGCAGGTGGTGGCTTTACCTGCTAAGCCATAGCACCGGCCCCGAATAGGGTGTTTTCCAGTGGACATGGGACCTGTGATAGCTGGAATGGAGACTGGACGTTGTCTGAGAGTGTGGCTGGCTCTTATTCAGCCAGAGCCTCACAGGTTGCCAGCATTTAAAACAATGCCATTCTTGCCAATTATGTCCTTTTGGAAAATGTAGTTATTTTAATTAAACTTATTTATTTGAACACGGAGTGGGTTTTATATTTAAGAAATGTCTCCATTCTGATGCAGTAGATATTGACAGCTCACCTGCTACTGTAGTTTCAGTGGGGTTGGGCAGATTTTCAGCCCCCAAGTCGGAAGGGCGCTAAGGGGATAGAAACTTAGTCCAGTTTTGCCATCTAGGAGGTGGGGCCTGCTGGGAGATGCTTGGTCCTTGGGGGCGTGCCAACGCAGCGGGTTCTGATACCAGCCAGAGTCGATGGGCCCAGCCGCCCCCTCCGCTCCGCCCCCCGCCCCGCCCCTTGCTCTGCACGTGCTGCACGGCCGTCCGCCAGCCTCAGCAGAGCCCATGCCAGCGGGGCTGCACGCCCAGGGACCGTGAGCCTCCCTGGAGCCGGCAGCCAGAATAAGCCGCCTTCCCTCATGAAGCTGGGCTGCTCCTGGGTTTCACCGTAGAATGAAGAAGCCGTCATCACCTCCACAGTCACCAGCAAACGCCCCGGGCCGGCATGGCTGTGATTGCCCACTGCTTACCGGAGCTGGCCTCGTGGAAGAATGTGAGGTCATGGCAGGCCCGGGCTGCACTGATGTCCGCCCAGGGTGGCCCTGGCTGCGTCTGTGCTCAGTGGCCATGGAGCTTTTGCAGTGCTGGGCCTCCATGGCCACCCATCCCGGTCCCTCCAGGTCCTTGCATGCCACCAGCCCAAGCAGTCCCCCGAGGCCCGCTGGAGGTGGCTTTTGTGCTGAGAGACTGAACGTGCTTAGGGACAATAGCTGGGCACTGCAGCCGGCCCCGCGTGGTCAGCGTGGCCAGCAACTGCCAGCTGCCCTAGGGTCCAACTCAGGACCAGCCAGGGAAAGCCCAGTAGCCCGTCACGGTCGGTGCCCACACCTCCCCAGCCAGCCACCTCCACCAGGACCCCTCCAGGCTTCACTGCAGAGCTTCCCCACTCCCTGCTTGCCTTCGAGTCTGTCGTGGGCAATCGTAACAACCCCACATGTTCAAGTCCTGACCCTCAGGTGCTGAGAACGTGACCTTGTCTGGAAACACGGTTGTCAGAGACGCAATTGGTTAAGACGAGGTCGTGAGGGTGGGCTCTGGTCCCGTGTGACTGGTGTCCTTGTGGAGACGGGAAATGTGGGTGCAGAGGCACCTGCGCGAGGCGATGCCGGGTGAAGGGGAAGGCAGAGAGTGGGCGACGCTTCTGCAGCCGAGGAACACCAAAGACGGCCAGCGGCCGCCGGACGTGGGAGAGGCCGGCGACGGTCGCTTCCCGGCCCCTGAGGTGCTGAGCTCAGATGCCCAGGCCCTGAACCGCGACAGGACGCACTTCTGTCATTCAACCCCCCGTTCATGGCACTGTCTCCTAACATCCCTGGGAAACGGGTCCAGCCAGTGTCTGGGCTGACTGCTGCTGTAGCAATCTTATTCCCTTTTGGGGGGTCTTGATCTGTCCCCATGGCATCCACACCCTTGCCGTGGAGTGGACGGTCTTCAGGTGGTGTCCGGGACCCCGTGGGGGCTACGGAGTGGGCGAGTGACCTGCTGGTTAAGACGCCTATGTCCTGTATCAGAGTTGCTGGCTCTGACGCCTGGCTCCAGCTTCCTGCCGGTGCACCCTGGGAGGCAGCAGGGACGGCTCAAGTAGTTGGGTCCCTGCCACCCACGTGCAGGAGTGAGTTCCTGGCTCCTGGCTTCCGACTTGAGCCTTGGCCGTTGCAGGCATTTGGGGAGTGAATCAGTGGATAGAAGCTCATCCTTTCTCTGTCTCTCTCTCTCTCTCTTTCTGTCTCTGCCTCTTTAAATAAATACAGTAGAGAAAAAAATATATATGTATAAAAGGGGGCAGCATGGAGGCTGGAAGTCTGCTGGGCACTTTCTCGTGGGCCGTGGGCGTTTGGTCTGGCACAGCCTGAGGGCTCTCCTGGCTCAGGCCTGTGAGCACTGGGCTCACCCTGGGCGGCCTCAGAGCTGTTTGCCCCCCTCTGCAGCCTGCTACCCCTGAGCCCTCCAGGACTGTGCAGCCATCGGGGCCAGGTGCTCCCAGGTCGGCTACAGCCCCAGAAGTGGCTGGGGTCCGCTCACAGGTACCTGCTTGCTGGGGTGCAGGTGCAGGCCGCGGCGGGCGGGAGACCAGTGGTTGGTTCTCAGATAGTGAAGGCTGCACCGACAACGGGGGCCGCATTTCACTGCCCAAGTCGCGGGAGAAACACTGGGTTGGGGGAGAGGCGTTTAAACAGATGAGCCGCTCGTGGATTTGTTCTGGAAGGCATCTGTTACTACGGCAACCACGCATCCCAGACTTCCCAGGGAGACCTCTGGCTCAGTGTCGTGGAGTCAAGTGACATTACACACAAACCGATTCACAAACCCAAACACACGCTTTGCCACCTCATGGCTCTCTCTTCCTGCAGGCTAAGAGCCGTCTGTGCAGCTCAGGTTGCGAGATGGTGCATGTCAGGAGGGAGGCCCTGGCTGGGATGAGGGGTGCACAGAGATCTCTTGGCTGGGGAGCTTCGAATTTGTCATCAGACATAAACCCAAGGGGGCCTGTTCTTGAGTGTGGGCTGCGCTGGGCGTAGTGTGGCTGCTGGAGCAGCAGGGTGGCCTGTAGGGTGCATGTGTGTGAGAGCAGCCCTGTGCATGCTTTTTATGGCTGGTGCATTGTGCACGCCCACCAAGCACCCAGTGCGTGCTGACAGGGGTTTGCACCAATGCATCCCTGCGGAGCCAAGGCCTGGGCCTGGGGCTGCAGAGGGCGGGGTGCCCTGGGGTGGGCACCTGTAGCGGGTGGGGTCACCCTGTGCAGTGTGGGAGGCTGCTGTGGGATAAGCAGCCCTATTTCCAATTTTCTGCTGTAGTTCTCAGAGGAAGCCATGACTGTGTTGAGCCAGCAGGTGGAGGGAGTGGAGGCCCATGGTAGGTGAGGACGCTGGAGATGGGCGTTGAAGTGGGGGACACCCATTCCCTGCTAGTGGCCAGTCACCTTAGCGTTAGAACCTCTGCTTTGGGGCTGGCATTGTGGCATGGCAAGCAAAGCTACTGTCGGCATGCTGGCATCCCGTGTGGGCACCTGTTCCGATCCTAGCCGTTCCACTTCCGATCTAGTTTCCTGCTACTGCGCCTGGGAAAGCAGTGGAGGATGGCCCAAGTGCTTGGGCCCCTGCACCCACAGGGGAGACCTGACCGAGTTCCATGCTCCTGGCTTCAACCTGGCCCAGTCCTGGCTGTTGCAGCCATCTGGGGAGTGAACCAGTGGGTCTCTCTCTCTCTCTCTCTCTCTCTCTCTCTCTCTTCCTCCCTCTCTCCCTTTTGGTCTGTAACTCTCTCAAATAAATACATTAAAAAAATCAGAACATCTTTACACAGTAAAAGAAACCTGTTTTGGGAACTTGGAGAGCTGCTACCTGCTGCATTTGCAATCAGGATCCCGCTTAGTTTTGTTGCCTTCTTTTGTAGATATCAGCTGACTTCAGGCATACTCGGAACAAGAGGAAAGGGACTGCGATCTGCCCCTGGAGCTGTGCTGGGTGTGGTGGAGCTCAACAGAGTTCAGCACCAACAAGCAAAACTCCAAGGGGATGGCGACCCAGGAGATGGCTTGAGGACACCTGTCCCCAACCAGCATCTCCGTCCCCACCTCGTCCCTGTCTTGAGAGACAGTAAAACCACCTCTCCTCGGGTGCTCTGTGGCCTGCCAGCCCCCGCAGCCCTTGAGGGCCCCGGAATTGCAGAATTCCAGCTTCCGGCTCAGACTGACGGGGTGGGGGTGGGGGGATTTCTGCATTGTCATGGTTGTGGGACGGGGCACCTGCAGAGCCCTGCAGTTTCAGAGCCCCTGCTGGGAAGTCTCAGCGAGTCGGGCTGGACTCTGCCCTGCACTGTCCCTCCCCGGTGAGGTTCCCACGTGGGGAGCGACATCTCACAGCTCGGCAGCAGCTCCACGTCGGAATTCCCGCGGCTTGAGTGGCAGGGGCATGTGCGTGCCCTGTAGGGCTGACGCCATGCCGAAAGATAACCACAGGTGGACGTGGCCCTCGCTGGGAATCAGACGTGCATTCTTGCTAAAGATAGCACCCGTGCGCGTGACTGTGTGTGTGAGCACGTGCGTGGCTGGACAGCCTCAGATAGCGAGGAGCAGGACGGGCGAGTACAGGGCGTCCAGCTTGCTCGGGGACGTGCGTGCGTTCCTTGGCAGCTGACGTGGAGGGGGCTCGCCGTGTGTCCCTGTCCATCTTAGGAGAGTGCCCGGCGCCGGGAGGCGGTGAACAGCTGAGCCACGTCTTCTGCAAATGGAAGCCAACTCCAGCCTGGCTCCTTACGGCAGCGGCCAGTGTCAGCACAGATGGCCACGGGGAGACCACAGGCCCTCCGTGGGTCCCAAGTGCAGGTTCAGGGTGCCACGTAAGTGCCAGGCAGCCACTCCCAGGGGGCTCACATGCGGCGGCTCATTCCCCATCAAAACAGCAGTCTCGCTTCTTTCCATCTGCTCCACTTCTCTCAAAGCACTCGGCCCCCTCTGGCCAAAATGCCCGCATGTCCCGGTCCTAGCTGGACCCTGAGCCCTCAGGGAGGCTCCCAGGCTGCCCTGTCCGCTACACTATGCCGGGGACCTACAGCAGCCCGGGGAGGAGCTGGCAGTGTGTGCGGAATGAATCAGGGACAAGCTAGCTCGGGGGCAGCTGCCATGACCTTGAAGCTGCCCGAGCCAGGGGCTTCTCGCCCTTCAACGTGGGCCTGAGATCGTCTAACTGAAGGCTCCGGAGGAGCACAAGCAATGCCTGAGTGCCTGGCAAACTCGGCTGGGTACAGTGGGCGTGGCTCGGCGATTTGTGCTTCCATCGCTGCCGAAGCCCCACGGTGTCCCCCCTACACCGTGGTCCTCACTCCCCCTCGCAGCTTCTGCTCTGTTCCGCCTCCCCTTGCTCAGAGTCCCCCAGCTCTCCAGGGTCAGCTCCCCCAGCTTCTCGGTTCCTAGCGGGCTGGATGCCCGTGCAGCCCAGGTAGCTCCTCCTGGACGCTGGGTCTGGCCAGGAGGGAGGTGCCGGATCAGCAGGCTCAACAGGCCAGGCGCCAGGTCACCTTTGAAAATCCCTGATTCCCTCCTAAGCAGGAGCACACAGTAGGTGCTCATGGAACCCGTCTGTTGTTTAATGGTCCAGCCTCCATTCGTGTAGGTACTATAATCAAGTTTGTTCCCATAACCCTCCCTTTTAAATTTTTACTTTATTTTATTAAAAAAAGATGTATTTATTTATTTGAAAGGCAGAGTTACAGACAGGCAGAGGCAGAGGCAGAGGCAGAGAGAGAGAGAGAGAGAGAGAGGTCTTCCATCTGCTGGTTCACACCCCAGATGGTCACAACAGCTGGAGCTGTGCTGATCTGAAGCCTGGAGCCAGGAGCTTCTTCCGGGTCTCCCAGGTGGGTACAGGAGCCCAAGCACTTGTACCATCTTCTACAGCTTTCCCAGGCCACAGCAGAGAGCTGGATCAGAAGTGGAGCAGCCGAGACTTGAACTGGTGCCCATATGGGATGCCAGCACTGCAGGCGGTGGTTTTACCCGCTATGCCACAGTATTTGCCCCTAAATTTTATTTTTAACTGATACATTATTGCACATGTTTATGGGGCAATGTGACGATTTTATGCATGCATTTACTACGTAGCATCCAATGGGTAAACACATGCTTCATCACCTTCTGACATTTCCTTATGGAGAAGGCATTCAAAATCCTTTCTTCCAGTTTTCTTTAGGGAAATGCAGAGCACATGGTCATGGTCAGTATTCTGGGTGCAGCAGGCCCCAGCTCTCACCGCCCTTGAACTGCAACACCCCACCCCTCCTGTGGGGAGCAACTCAGACTAGACTGTTACTGGAATTAAGACTTATTCTATGCATCTGCTCTCCCACAATATGGCGCTGAGAAGGGAGTAACAACTTCTACGCAGCTGCCTCTCACCAACTTGAGTGATGACCTGCAGGAGCTGATCCTGCTCCTGATTGGAGGAGAGCAGCGTACTCGGCGTGTGGGCAGCCGAGTTGGGATTGGAGGAAGAGGACTATAAAGGAGGAGAGAGACAACATGCACCAGGAACATCTATCTGAAGGAACACCTGAGCAGCCCCCGAGAGAGCCGGCCGGCCGGCGGTGTGCCGCTCCCCCGCGGAAGTGGGGAAAGTGGCAGGGGGCACCGCCCTTCCACGGAGGTGGAAGGGTCGGTAGCCAACCCGGAAAGAATGGCAGCCAACCCGGGAAGAACCAGCAGCCAACCCGGGAAGAACCAGCAGCAAACCCAGGAAGGGCCGAGCAGACAAAAGAACAGCGCAGGGTCCTGTGTCGTTCCTCCGTGAAGAGGGGGAGCGACATAATGGTGCCGTGACTCGGATATGAAGCCTAGGCAGGGTTTAGTGTCGTTCCTCCACGAAGAGGGGGAGCGACACCCTCCTTCTGCCCACCTCTCTCCCTTCACGGAATAGTATGTGAGATTTCCATTCTGGAGCTTTGGAAATTCCTCTCGGGATGGGCGTTCGGGCCAGTGGCGACGCTGCCACTTGCTGCGCCCACACCTCATAGCCTAGTGTTTGATTGGAGTCCGGGCTGCTCCATTTCCAGTCCCGCTTCCTGCTCATGCACACCCCGGGAGGCAGCAGGCGATGGCTCACACACTTGGGCCCCTGCACCCACACGGGGGAACTGGATGGAAGCCAGACTCCTGGCTTTAGCCTGGCCCAGCCCTGACTGTTGAGGGCATCTGAGGAGTGAACCAGTGGATGGAAGATATTTCTCTCTGCCTTTCAGATAAAAATGAAGAATTGTGGCAGAGCAGGTTAAACTACCGTTTGGGACACCATGTCCTATTATCAGAGTGCTGGTTCCAGTCCCAGCCACTCCACTTCCGATCGATCCAGTTTCCTGTTAACGCATCCCAGGAAGCAGCAGCGGATGGTGCAGGTGCTTGGACCCCAGCTGCCCACATGGGCGATCTGGATCCAGTTCCAGGCTCCTGCTTCAGCCTGGCCCAGGCTCCTGGTTGTGGCCACCTGGGGAGTACACCAGCGGGTGAAAAGATTTCTTCTCTCTCTCGTCTGCCTTTCAAGTAGATGAAAATGAATAAGCATTTAACAATTTTGTATTTATTTGAGAGAGAGAGAGAGAGAGAGAGAGAGAGAGAGAGATTTCACCCACTGGTTCACTCCACAAATGCTGACAACATTAGAGGGGGCAGGCAAAGCCAGGAGCTGGGACCTGCATCCAGGCCTCCCCTGCGGGCGGCAGGAACCCGAGTACTTGGGCCCACACTGCTGCCTCCCAGGCTCTGCCTGAACAGGAAGCTGGAACTGGGAGCCAGGACGGGAACTCGAACTCAGGGGCTCTGCTGACGGCAGCACAGGCGTCCTCACCGCTGGCTTAAAGACTGGGCCAGACAGCGCCCGGAACTTACCTTCCGAGTTTGCTTTCCATGAACGATTTGAAGTGCCTGGAATTCTTGTGGTTCTTCTGGAACCTTCCCTCCAAGAGGAGAGAGACAGAGAAGAGAGAGAGAGAGAGGAGATGGGAGGAGAGCGAGCGAGGAGAGAGGAGAGAGAGCTAGGGAAAGAGAAGGGGGAGAGACGGTGAGGGGAGGGGAGGAGGGAGAACACAGAGCACTAGGGGGAACCCTGCACCCTCGTGCCTGGGCTTTGCCTCTGCTGTGTTTTAATTCAGCCATCTTACGACCAAGGCCCTCCCACCTTCCCGGGGAGGCGGGGGGCAGAGGCAGGGAGAGCCCCGTTTCTATTGGGCTCTGAGCGCGCCCAGGAAGCCCTTATTTGTGAGACTGGAAAGGCTGCAGGGCCCGGTTCTGGAGAGGAGAGCGGGGATCCACCCTACAGCCTGACGGTGTTCCCTCTCAGCATGGCACTGGTCCCGGGGAGACCGGTGCTGGCCCCTGGCTTCCGGCTGCGTGGAGATGGGTGTGTTTCCAGTGCACAAGGTCACTGCAGGAGACCCTTCCTAGTTTTCAGCTCACGTGACCTATTTCTTTGATTAGAAAAAGAGCCTAAAACAAAGAATCTTCTGGGGCCGGCGCTGTGGCGTAGCAGGTAAAGCCACTGCCCTCAGTGCTGGCATCCCATATAGACGCTGGTTTGAGTCCTGGCTGCTCTACTTCCGATCCAGCTCTCTGCTATGCCTGGGAAAGCAGTGGAAGATGCCCAAGTCCCTGGGCCCTGCACCGTCGTGGGAGACCAGGAGGAAGCTCCTGGCTTTGGATCGGTGCAGCTCCGGCCGTTGCAGCCAACTGGGGAATGAACCATAGGATGGAACACCCACCCCCCCGGCCTCTCCTTCCCTCTCTGTGTAACTCTTTCAAATAAATAAATAAATATTTTAAAAATAATCTTTTTCCTTCAAAACCAGCTGCCCGTCCTGAAAGTCCTGTGGTATTTTGTTCTAACCACCTGAAAAGTGGACGGTGTATCTGACAGAATTATGTTGAGAGAAGACTGGCGTTGGGACGATCACCAAAGGGTAACCACACCCTGTCACCCCCCCCGCGGCGGCCGATCACAGATGAGAGCGCGCATTCCGATGGGTTGGCCAAAATCGACGTGAAATCAAAGCCTCAGATCATTTGGGCAAAAAAAGGCAACGTAGCGCGGTGCCCGTCTCAGACTGCACCGAACCGATTGCAGAAAGGGTACCTGGGGGCAGAAGTCCGTGCTGGCCACCTCCAGGCTCCCCCGCCCGCTGTCACCATGCCCTAAACGACACAGCGCCGGGACAGTTGCCCTGGAACTGGCGAGGGAAGCCGGAGGGGTGAGCGAAATGTGCAGATGCCGCGGTGTCTGACGTCAGGGACCCGAGCGCCTGTGAGTGCCGGGGGGTTCTGGACGCTGTCCCCGTGAACTGATGATGTTAACAACGTGGCGACGCGCCCAGCCCTCTGGGACTGCCTGACAACACGAGGACCCCCTTGGGGGCCAGGGCTGCTTGGACCCCTGAGGTTCCGCTAACTCCTCCCAGCGCACGTGCACAGAGTAAGTAGACCGTGGCCTGGGGCTCGGGGGCTTCAGCCCGTGCGTCTCCGTGCCCTCGGAGGTGTCAGCGTGTGCTTGCCACCGCGGCCCGAGCAGCCAGAGGCACCGGTGCCCTCGGCCATCACAGGGATGGCGGTCACATTCCTAGAGGAAGGGCAGCCCCCTGTAGCCTGCGCAGGGGTGCGTCCCGCGTGGGAGGGAGAAGCACGCCCCTGTCGCCTGTGCTGGGTGAGATCCTGCCTGCCTGTTGTGAGTTTGCTGGGACAAGCACCGCGCACCGCACACCGCGTGGATGAACAACAGGTGCTGCTGGTCTCACACCCTGGGGACTGCAGTCCCGCGGTGGAGGTGTGGGCGGGGCTGGTACCGGCTGTCTGCACGTGGCCACGCCTCTGTGTCCTCACCTCTGTTAGGAGCACCAGCCGCCTCGGGCCAGGGCTGCCCTCCCCATTACCGCCCCTGGAATCCCTGTCTCCAATGCAGTCGCATTCTCAGGCACTGGGGCCTAGGGCTCCGAGTGAGGCTGTCCCAAACGCTGGGTGTCAGTCGTGATCTCTAGGCGTCGGAATCACAGCTGTCTTTCCTTTTTCTTTTCTAAACTTATTTATTATTCGAGAGGCAAAGAGAGGGAGAGAGAGGTCTTCCACCTGCTGTTTGACTCCTCAAATACTCGCAATGGTTGGAGCCAGGAGCTTCTTCCGGGTCTCCCACGTGGGTGCAGGGGCCCAAGGACGTGGGCCATCTTCCACTGCTTTCCCAGGCCACAGCAGAGAGCTGGATCAGAAGTGGAGCAGCCGGGTCTCGAACCGCCGCCCACATGCGACGCCGGCGCTGCAGGCGGCAGCTTTCCCCGCTACGCCCAGCAGGTTTACTTTCAATCGACACAATACACGTATTTATGGGGTCCCGGGGGATAATCGTGCGTGGAGAGACCTGTGTATTATGAAAAAACCCTGCATGGATTTCGAGCTGCTTTGCGCCAAAGTAGAGACTGAGTCTCTGCATACGATGGGTAACGGTCACACCAGGAACTGGCGTCTTAATCACGAACAGCGATCATTCCTTGCGGAGCCAGGTTTCCGGCCTTGCTCGGTGCTCGCAGGAACTCGAGTCAGGTGCACCGCGTCTGTCCATGACCACTCAGGACGGTTCCGAACCCGAGTTCCAGGACTTCCGAAGCGGATCGGCCGGGCTCTGAGCAGTTCCTTCTCGCCGCGGGGGCTGCGGCACACGCCACTCACCCGCCGAGGCAGAGGGGAGGCCGGGGCCGGGCCCCAGCCCCTCGGAGGGCGCGCCTGACTCCGCGGCGCCTTCCAGGCGGCCCGGCCTCGGTCCGTGGGCGCCGTGCCTGCAGACGCCACGCGGCGGACACGCAACGCCGGGCTTCGCGCGGCTCCGGCGAGTCTCCCCCGCCCCCGGGCGAAGCGGCCCCGGTCCCGCCACGCTAGCTCGGGCAGGGGCGCCCCACATTTCCCGCGTGGCTGTTCTCTCGGGCCTCAGGGCTTCCGGCGGGCGGGGCCGAGAACGGCGACAAAGACAATCCAAAGCCAGGAACGCGCAACCTCTATGGGCGCCGCGGCCGGAAGAGCCTGACCCACGCCCACTGTCACGTGACCGCGCATCGCGGGCACGTGACATCGCGCCCGCGGCATCGATTGGCCGGAAGCTCCAGAGCCACGCCCCAAGCCTCCGAGGCGGCGCAGAAGGGCTACGTCACTTCCTGCTGGTGCTTCCGGTCTTGCGGCTGCGGGATCTCCGAGCGGGCTGAGCTGGGGTCCGCTTGCTTTTCACGCCTGCTCCCTGGGGGACGCTGATTCGCCCTCAGGTCGCCCCGCCGTGGGCCCCCAGGGTGACTCGCGGTGGCACACGCTATCTCGCCCCGTCCCGGCGGTGGCGGCCTCATCTCCGTGTGTCCCTCGCGTCACAGCTGCGCACTCCGAGGGACCCTGCTGGGGCGACCAGCTGACCTCCCTCCGCTCCCCAGCCTCCTCCCTTGTCCGCCGCACGGTGCGAGCCCCAAGGCGCAGAGACCCACCCTCGCCCAGGCCCGTGACGCCGGAGGGCCGTGAGCGACCCCGCAGTGGGGCTGCTTCCGGGCCCAGCCTCTCCACGCACTGGCGCGGGCGTTGACGTCGCCTGCAGGCGCCTGGGGCCGCCTTGATGGTCCCGTTGGGGCAGGTCTGCTAGGTCAGGAGAAGGGGCTTCGAGCCTGGGGGACAGCGCAGTTGCGGCTCCTTCCTGTTAAGTTTGCATTTCTGGCCACTGCTTGGCGCCACCTGCTTGTCTGTGGGCACCTGGAGCCCAGCGTGGCGGGGCGGGCTGGGTAGGGGGTAAGGGGAGTTGGGAGACACTTGCCTTTCCCTGCCGCATCTGGCCTTCCCTTGCTTATGAGTGACCGTGGCTGATGACCCCCGACCACCGCCCACGTTTATGCGGGGTCTCAGGTCTGCCTACAGGCTTGCTGCCTTTTTTTTTTTTTTTTTTTTTAAAGATTTTATCTTTTTGGGGAGGTGGAGTTATAACTAGAGAGAGAGACAGAAAGGTCTTCCATCCGCTGGTTCACTCCCCAAATGGCCGCAATGGCTGGAGCTGAGCTGATCCGAAGCCAGAGCTTCCTCTGGGTTTCCCACGTGGGTGCAGAGGCCCAAGAACTTGGTCCGACTTCTACTGCTTTCCCAGGCCACAGCAGAGAGCTGGGTTGGAAGAGGAGCAGCCAGGACTAGAACCGGCGCCCGTATGGGATGCAGGCCCTGCAAGCAGAGGATTAACCTAGTGCGCCACGGCCTGCAGGCCTCCCATGCCTTCTCCTTTCCATTTCCTTTGCCCTGTGGCATGTGGCTGATTAATCCCTGCTCACCTACAGTGACACGGGGCACTGGGGCTTGGCGGGGGGTATCAGCCACTCCTCAAGTCCATGAGTCCCTGCTGCCTGCTGATGGCCTGGGAAGGCAGCAGAGGACAGCCCGGGTGCTCGGGCCCCTGCACCCAGGGCGGAGACCAGGAAGAAGCCCCTGGTTCCTGGCCTGTCGCTGCTGTCTGGGGGCGTGAACCAGTGGATGGAAGATTGACCTCTGGCTCTCCCTCCCTCTCTGTAACTCTGCCTTCCAAATAAAATAAATCCTTAAAACAAACCGACATTCGTTTTGCTGATCCTGTTTCGTTATCGGGGTGTACTTCCACCTCTGTGCTTCGAGTATCAGCCCACTGCTGGCTCTAGTGGTCAGAGGCTTCTTCTGGACTGGGGACTGGACGCGGGCACTCCCCTGGGGCGGGTTTGTGTCCTCACTGGTCCTTAACTGCCCTGCCAGATGACTGTCCTGCAGCCTTGCCAGTGCTCTTGCCTGGTGAGGATCGGAACCATCAGCTGGAGCCTGAGCCTTCTAGGAGGCGAGGATTCCTGAGCCCTAGGCTGGGCAGAAAACCCCAGAGCCCTGTTTCAGTGAGGCGGATGGGCTGGACAGCAGGTGCCTCAGGAGTGACCCGGTTGCATGGAGTCCCACTGTCGCATAAGCCTTTGGGGTTGGTGCCTACCCCTGGGCTAGGGGCGGGAGCCCGGTAGGATAAACATGCAAAGGAGGATTTAATTGTTTAACTGGACAGGCTGTTCCTGCTCCTCCCTGTTTGTGGAGTGAGAGTCCTCCTGACCCAGCTTTAATTCCCTGTCCTCTCTCAGTCAGATTCTAATCAGGACACAGAAATCAAACCCTACTCCCTGCTCCCACTTTTTCAAAATATTTTGTTTGAGAGACAGATGCAGAGAGATCTTCCATCCATCCATGGGTTCACTCCCCAAATGCCTGCAACAGCTGAGACTGGGCCCGGTTGAAACCAGGAGCCTGGAACCCACCTGGGCCTCCCACATGGGTCAGGGCAGGCGCCCAAATGCTTGAGCCATCACTGCTGCCTCGGAGGGTGGGCATTAGCGGGGAGCTCAAACCAGCTATTTTAGTAGAATTTATTATGAGCAATTTTTTAAAAGATTTATTTGAAAGATGGTTCACTCCCCAGATGGCCGCCAACGGCCAGAGCTGCACCGATCTGAAGCCAGAAGCTTCCTCCGGGTCTCCCACATGGGTGCAGGGGCCCAAGGACCTGGGCCATCTTCCACTGCTTTCCCAGGCCATAGCAGAGAGCTGGATCAGAAGAGGAGCAGCCGGGACCAGAACTGGCGCCCATATGGGATGCCGGCACTTCAGGCCAGGGCTTCAACCCGCTGCTCCACAGTGCCAGCCCCAATTATGAGCAGTTGTTGATGAGGTGTAGAGTTAGGAACGAGGTAACTGGAAGGTGGAAAGGGAACCCTTGTCACGGAGAAGGCGGCCTCGGAGGCTGCTGCCTCCCTGAGCTGGGCAAACAAGGCAGAGCTGCGTTGTTTTTCCCATCACAGTTCCGAAGGTCGGACCGGAAACCCAGGCCTCTGGGCAGGTGCTGCTGGGCAGGGGCTGGTGCCTCTTCCGGCTGCAAGCCAGAAACAAAACAACGAAAAACCCAACTCTGAGCTGGATCCGAAGGGAAGCAGGAGCCTTTGCCAGGATGAAGAGCTAGGGGGGTGAGGCCAAGAGAAACAGGAAGCGGACAGGAAACAGCTTGTCCGCTCCTCCTCCAGCCTTGCCGTCTCCTCTGGCAGGGAGCAGCTGGCCGGGCGGGGGTGTGGTTATCGGAGCCCCGGCCCGGCACAGCGAGCCCAGGGAAGAAGGTGCACTGGGAGCTCCGGACAAGAGCTTCCTGGCCTGGTGGCTGGCAGCTCACTGCCCACTTCGTTCCGGCCCCCTTCTGGACGGGATGCGAGCTCTCTCAAGGCAACCTCGTACCGTTTGTCCTGGGTTTTGCTCATGGTGATCCCTGCCGTCTGGAGTCGCTGCTGGCTTCTGTGTGTGTGCACCCACTCTGGGGTGTCCGACTGGAACTGCCACGCCCTCGTGTGCCCCCAGGCAGGAGCCTCACTGCCCACGCAGGGGTGGTCACTTCCTGGGCGGTGTTTGGTTGTCTCAGCAGGTGCTTTGTTTCCAGACGGTAGACGCTGTGCGTTTTGTCTTCCCGGGTGCCCTGGGCTGTGTTCCCACAGAGCCTCGGCTCTGCTCCGTTGACTCGCTTGTCTACAGGATCACCGGTTGGTTAGCCCTTGGGAAGCCCACCTGTCTTAGTGTCAGGGGTCGAAGCTCTCTGGGGTCTCCTCCACCTTCTAATCCAGCTGACTTCCCCTCAAAGCCCACGGGGGTCCCTTGATTCTGCTGGCTTTGTTTCTGCTGCACTAGAAGCTTAGCCGTGTAACTTCTGGTTACAATCTAAGAATAACACAGGGCAGACCTGCTTCTGAACAACTCCAGACCCCGAAGTCAGAGCAGAGCGGCTGAGGCAGGACATGGGCTACATTTTCCTGCCGAGGGCCGGGCGGGGCCCTGACCCAGGAGGCAGAGGTCAGGCAGGCTCCCCCGGGGGTGGAGGAGGAAGGAGTGAGTGCCGTGGGGGTGGGAGGAGAGAGGGTTTTAGAGCCTCTTAATGGAAGCCATGCCCCGCGCACACCTGCAGGCGTCCCCACAGAAGCCGTCTGATGATGACATCACTGCATTCCGTGTGTTGCTCTTCAAGACCGCTGCAGTTCATTTGTGTTTGCCTCAGCCTCAGAGAGACCTTCCAGGAACTGGAGCTCTGTCCTGGCTGCCTGCACTTACCGGAGCACAGCTGCTAGAAGTTCTAGAAGTTCCTGTGATTGGACCGCAGACCAGGGAGAGGGGCAGGCGTTTGTCCTGGTACTGAGGCCCCAGTCGAGAGTCCCATAGCAGAGTGCCTGGGTGTGAGGCCTCTCCCCAGCCCCTCACTCCAGCTGCCTGCTAATGCAGACCCTGGACGGCACCGTGATGGCTCGAGTCATTTAGTTCCTAGCTCCCAGCTTTGGCGTTTGGGAAATGAACCAGCAGAGATATGTTCTCTCTCCCTCTCTGTCTCTCTGCCTCTCTGCCTCTCTCCCTCCCTCCCTCTCTGCCTCTCTGCCTCTGTCCTTCTCTCCCTCTTCCTCTCTCCCTCTCTCCCTCTCTCCCTCTCTCCCTCTCTCCCTCTCTCCCCCTCTCCGCCTCTCCGCCTCTCCGCCTCTCTCCGCCTCTCCGCCTTTCTACGTCTCTCCGTCTCTCCCTCCCTCCCTCCCTCTCTCCCTCTCTCTCTCCCTTCGGGGCAGTTTTCTGGGCCACTGTCCACCCATGTCAGGTACTTATCTGGTGCAGCCCGTGCTCGGCGTCTCTGTGTTAACTCTTTCACCTTTGGGGTAAATACTGTTCTTTGCACATTACACGTGTCTGCACTTAGAATGCTCGTCTTTGTGCGAGGCAAGGCCCTGGAGTGAAAATTAGCCCGCCCTAGCCCTCATCACCTGGGCCCTGGCGGCACCTGCCTGGTCACTCCAGGGACAAGGTTTGGCAATTCGCGGCTTTAAGGAGCTCCCTGTGGCTGCAGCAGCTCGGTAGGAAGCTTCAGGGCCGTACTGCCAGGGTGTGGTTTGGGACTTGGAAGGAGGCAGGACTTCTGTGGCCAGGTTCAAGGCCAGGAGCTGCTGGCTGAGCCACAGCCGCTGTGTTTCCTGAAGTCAGGAGGAAGAGCTGATGAGTGCCGATCAGAACGCAGGGCCAAGGCCCAGGCTCACCACCGCCCTCTGGGTGCTGCCCAGCTGTTCCTCCCTTTTCTTTCTTGCCCCTCTCTCCATCTCCTGCTGCCCTGGCCTTCATGTTTATGTCTGTTGCCTGGTCGACCAGAACTCTCACTTTGGAAGCTGAGGGGTCACACCCAGGTTGGTTGGATCCTGGACCGAATGAGGAGAGCAGGGAACCCACTTTCCTTCCAGGACACTCCACAGCCCCTGCGCACCCTGCTTCTCACCTCAGTGTGCTGCCTTTTCCTGAACGTTCTTTCCTAGACAGCTGTTTTATCTTCTCCTTGATGGAGCAGATCAACAAAAGGGATTTGTACCGATTTCGTCCTGATAGCACATCACTGTTACACAGAGACATGGAGCAGTACTGCACCAGGGTCTGTGCACACCGCACTTCCCGGCCTTGCTTTGTGGCATCCCTGTGGGCAGGCCTTGGGGGTCCGGCCCCCCGCAGCAGGGGGGAGTCCAGCGAGGTGAAGGGAGGGTAAGAGAACAGGAGGGAGGATGAGCAGGGGCCCAGGGGAGTCAGGAAGTAGGAAATGGTGCAAACGAGAAGGGGACCTGCCTGGCTTTGCTGATCCGACCCATCAAAGGTGGGCTTCTAGCCTCCCGCGGAGACTGGGAGAAAGGGCTGCTGTCCTCAGGGGTGGGCTGCGCCCGACAGGAAATGCCTTGGCAGCCTTGAGTTTTCTCCCGCAGGCCCTTGCTGGGATGGGGAGCTGGGTTAGGGCCATCCTAGGGATGTGGCCTTGAGCTGTGGGAAGCCGTGTTGGTGTTTGGTTAGCTCCGTGTAGGCCAAGGTTGACGGCTGGACGAGAAAGCTTCCTGGGAGCCTGCCCAGAGCTTGGTCACAGAGAACCGTCAGGCTGCCTTCCAGCCCCTCTCCAGTGTACCCATTGCCCCTAACCCCTCTGACGTCTCTCCACCTGCTAGTGTAGACCCTTTGCCTGCCCCCTCTCCTCCGTGCAAGGCATCACGCTTATGCCTACTTGTGACTTCTTCATCCCTTGTTGCCCACCCCGGACGCCTTCCCGGTCATGACTTCTTGCTTCATTTCGCTCCACCACATAGTCATCAGAAGGGCTTCCTTTGGCGCTTATCAACGCCCTGTTCTGAATGTTACTTGGTGTGCTGATTAAGCGACACTGGAAGCCACGTGACAGCACCCTGGATGGCTAAATGCCGGTTTTGTCAAGCTCTCTGGGTGTCCACGACATTGGCCCATCTTTCGGGAATGGTCACGCATTCATCCAGGTCTAGGGATGGCTCGTGGCCAGTGACACCTTTCTTAAGATTTATTTATTTGAAAAAGTTACAGAGAGAGGTGGGGGAGAGACAAAGAGAGGAAGAGAACCAGAGAGAGGGAGACAGAGAGCTTCCATCAGCTGGTTCACTTCCCAAATGGCCTCAATGGCTGGGGCTAGACCAGGCTGAAGCCAGGAACCAGGAGCCTCATCCAGGTCTCCCACCTGGGTACAGGCGCCCAAGTACTTGGACCAATTTTGTGCTGCTTTTCCAAGGCCATTAGCAGGGAGCTGCATAAGGAGTGGAGCAGCCTGAACTCAAACCAGCACCCGTGTGGGGTACCAGCATCGCAGGTGGTAGCTTAACCGGCTGTGCTGCAATGCTGGCAAGCCCCAGCCCCCAGGTGTCCTTGATTAGCCCCACACCCTGTGGGATGAGCCCGGGTACCCAGCCACCTCCCGCTGGAACCTGCCGTCGCTCCCACCTGACCCTGTTTCTTAGAGGCAGTTTGTTTTCACTTGCCTGACAAGGGTAAGGCGTGCAACCCCCAAATCTGCCAACCTGACACAGGCCGTGTCCACTCCTCGTCCAGGGCAGGGAGCCCTTGGTCCTCTGGGGATAAGAACATGTTTTCCAGTTCACAGAGGGTTTTTGAAGTTGTCTCTTTAAGTATGCAGCACAAGGCATCCTGCCACATGAAGAACAGTTTATGACAAAATTCATCTCTCAATGCGGTGCCCGCAGTCGGCAGTTCACCGTTGGTCTTGCCAACGGAGGGAGGAGCCTGAGCTGCAGACCTGCTGCTGTCTCTGGCTTTCTCCAGGGCCTCCTGCCTCTGACGTCCACTCTCGGGGCCTTGTGACCCACCCTGGAGATCTGCGACCTCGCCCTGGCCCTCGGCTGGGCCTCGATGTCCCTAACTTCCCAATCGCTCCGCACTCACCGCACCCCCTCTGGCGGGAGCATCCTCATTTCTGGGCTGCCGCGCCTATTCCCAAATGGGTGTGCGTCCCAGTGTCACGACTGGAGGTGCCGAGGGAAAGGAGGGCTCCTGGCCTGGGTCCCTCCAAGGTCTCACAGCTCGGTGCGCCTTTGGCCTTGACCAGGCGAAGTCCACATCCCCACTCAGCGACCCCGGCTGTATTCTCCTTCCCTGTGCTGGGATCACTTCTTCCCCTCCCTTACCCAGCAGGGTTGCATCCTGGCAGAATCATCGTCTGCAGGGTCCATTGGTTGTCAGTCGGGGGCCCTTGGGTCTCTCGGCCACGTGCTAAGGCTGCTACCTCCTGCTGGGGATAGAGGGCCTGTCTCTCAGGAGAACTCCACTCAAAACAAGGAGGTCTGGGGCCAGCACTGTAGCGTGGCAGGTTAAGCTTCCACCTGCAGCGCTGGCATCCCATATGGCCACCATTTCGAGTCCCGGCTGCTCCTCTTCCGATCCAGCTCCCTGCTGTGGCCTGGGAGAGCAGTAAAGGTGGCCTAAGTCCTTGGGCCCCTGCACTCACATGGGAGACCCAGAGGAAGCTCCTGGCTCCTGCCTTCGGATTGGCCCAGCTCTGGCCGTTGCGGCCATTTGAGGAGTGAGCAGATGGAAGCGCTCTCTCTCTCTCTCTCTCTCTCTCTGGGTCTCAAATAAATAGATCAATCTTAAAGAAGTAAAACAAACAAACAAAAAAACCCCAAAAAACCCAGGAGGTTTCCTCTTATTTCAGGAAGATTTCTCAACCTTCTTTAGCTCACCATGCATAGTCTTCTTATTTCAGGGGCCAAAGTTAACCCTGAAACGGGTGGAAACAGCAGCTTCCAACCACGCCCCAAACACTCGTCTCTGGGGCTCTGATCAGCGGGCAAGGGTTGCTAAGGAAGCGACTGGCTGTGGCGGCCCGAGGCCCCCTCACTCTTAATAGATGCTGACGTCCTTGATTTGGGTGACGGATGAGATCCACAGGCACGCTGACAGCCAGACTTAGCGGAAGCAGTGTTCCCACGCCAGGTATTTTACAGGTAAATTCAGACCCTCGGCCGGCGCCGCGGCTCACTAGGCTAATCCTCCGCCTAGCGGCGCCGGCACACCGGGTTCTAGTCCCGGTTGGGGCCCCGGATTCTGTCCCGGTTGCCCCTCTTCCAGGCCAGCTCTCTGCTGTGGCCCGGGAGTGCAGTGGAGGATGGCCCAGGTGCTTGGGCCCTGCACCCCATGGGAGACCAGGATAAGCACCTGGCTCCTGGCTCCTGCCATCGGATCAGCGCGGTGCGCCGGCCGCAGCGCGCCGGCTGCGGCGGCCATTGGAGGGTGAACCAACAGCAAAAGGAAGACCTTTCTCTCTGTCTCTCTCTCTCACTGTCCACTCTGCCTGTCAAAAAAAAAAATAATAAATAAAATAAAAAAAAAGAAAAAAAAATTCAGACCCTCAAGGCTTCCAGAAACTTCTGTTGGCCAGGGACACTGAGTGTGTGGAAATCCTGATTTCAGACATCGGAGGGACCCAGACATCCCGCGTGAGGACCTGGGTTGCTTTGGGTGGAAGCTGGATCGCACGATAAAATAGAATCTTGGCTTGTTAGTGCTTTTTTTTTTTAAAGATTTATTTTATTTATTTGAGAGGCAAATTTACAGACCGAGAGAGGGAGAGACAGAGAAGTCTTCCATCTGCTTCACTCCCCAAATGGCCTCAGTGGCAGGAGCTGGGCCAGTCTGAAGTCAGGAACCAGGAGCCTCTTCTGGGCCTCCCACGTGGGTGCAGGGGCCCAAGCACTTGCCATCTCCCACTGCTTTCCAGGCGCATTAGCAGGGAGCTGGATCGGAAGCAGAGCAGCCATACTGGATGCAGGTGCTGCAGGCAGAGGCTTACCCCCTTACACCACAGCACCAGCCCCCTTTAGCACTTTCTAAGCCTCAGTTTCCTCATCTCTAAAATGAGGCTGATTAAGCCTGGAATGTCTCCTGCTGTGGGGAGCCTCCCTGAACAGATGCTTGCAAAGTACTTAGCACACGGTGCCCAGCACCAGGAGGTGTGGTGACTACTGTTCTCTTCCGGGGACCTGGTGATCAGAAGCGCAGCTTTGTGGGTCAGTCATGGTTGTCTGGCCATCCTGCCTGTGTTTCCTCCTAACTACTTTCTTCGAAGGATGGATGGGAGAAGGCCGAGGGGCGCAACCCCCAGGGGAACGCATGTGTTCTGAGCAGGGCATCGGGAGATGAGAGTGGAGCCTGGGGGGCCAGCAGGTCCCAGAGCGGGTTGGCTTGTACGTGGCAGGGGCTCCCAGACTCCAGGGCCCGGAAGAAGACTGGAGCTGCCTTTGAATGGAGGGGAGCAGCCCCCTTCCTCTTGTGGTGCAGTGGTTAGGGGGACCTCTTGCTGGGTGTAGGATGGGCGTGGGAGGTGGGTCCTGGAGCGGAGTCTGTGGCCTTCGGGTCTCTCTCCAGTCCCCTGGCATTCTCTACCTCGGGTCTCCTGGGTGCAGATTCCACGGAAGCGCCTGGGTTTTTATAGAGCGGTAACTCGAGGTGTAACTGACGGTATTACAATTATCGACGTCATTGTTCAGTGCCGCTGTGGACCAGGCACTGCACTAAGTGCTTATTCTCCCATCCGTCCTGCCAGTACCGCTCGGAGATCGTCCTGCCTGGGAGGACGTGGCGCCTCAGGGAGATTGGGGGAGTTACCTGAAGACACACAGGGCAGATGTGGTCCCTGGCCAGTGAGGGGGCAGCCAGACAGAGGGCGGGAACAAACCCAACATGGTAGATTGAACTGTGCAGGGAACAGGAACGCACAGGCACAGTCCGTCCTCCGTCCTCGCCTCCCTGCAGGCTGCGGGCCTGACCCTGGTGTAGCTGCCCACCGCCCGCGGGAGCTGGGGTCGTCAGCTCACAGTGGAGTTTCCTTTCTTCCCCACCGGCCGGGGTGATAGCGGCTCCGGCCTCCCGTGTGGCTGTGAGGCTCCTCCAGTTCCTTCACTCCCTGCTCTGCTCACGCGGGACCTGAGAGACAGCGCTTGCCACGCTGACAGCTGCTGAGCCCTCCTCCGACCCAGGGAGCCTCGGCCATGGATTCCTGATGGTGCCCGGGCAGAGGTGGACTTCCCTGGTCCAGGCTGGGGAGTGGTGAGCCCCCATCCCCCACAGCCCTCCTGTCTTCTAGTCTACTCTTCAAATGCCTGCAACTGTGAGAAGGGGAAGCTGGGAGCTGGGAGCTCAATCCAGGTCTCCCATGTGGATGGCAGGAATCCAGTTATTTGAGCCAGTACCTGCTGTCCCCTAGGGACTGCGCTGACAGGAAGCTGGCTGGGTCAGGAGCCAGGGTCTGTACAGAGCCCAGGGTCTGTGATGTGGGCCGTGAGCACCCAACCGTATCTTCACCAGCAGGCCAAATGCCCTCCGTTCTTCCCCCACTTCTTGGTACCAATCATCCAATTGTGCTTCTCCCAAGACCCGGAGCCACTGGCTGTGACATTGTCTAGCCAGTCTCCTGTTAGCCGGTGTTGATGAGAGGACTTGCAATTGTGTCTACTAAAAATATTTACCTTCTCCACTCTCTTTGAGAAGCTTCTCTGGTTTGTTCAGTTAAGTGTGTAACAATAGGATCTCCGGACAAACAGAAGCCATGATTTGTAGTATTTGCTAATTTCTCGGGCTGCGCTGTGTGGCTCTACCATGCAGGTATGAGAGTTGTCAGTAGGCTCAGGAACACACCGGGTAGTGAAATACAGTAAGACAGCTAGGAATAGATGAGTTTTGAGTATTTTTAATGTTTTATTTTAATATAATTTAATTGGAAGTTTATATAATGTTATTTCTAAGAATGGCTGTGTTTAACAATTAGCCTGAACATTTTCTAGAAGTTCAGCAGTTCACTCTTGGGAAGTGGTTCAAGCCTGTTCCAGCTTGTTGCTGCTGGCTGGGGCTGGCATGTATGTAGTGCTACCTGGAAATCTGGCTCCAGGGGCCGGCACTGTGGCGTGGTGGTCTAAGCCTCCGCCTGTGTTGCCAGCATCCCTTATGGGTGCCAGTTCTAGTCCTGGCTGCTCCACTTCTGATCCAGCTCTCTGCGATGGCCTGGGAAAGCAGTAGAAGATGGTCTGAGTGCTTGGGCCCCTGTACCCACATGGGAGATCCAGAAGAAGCTCCTGGCTCCTGGCTTTGGATCAGCCCAGCTCTGGCCATTGTGGCCACTTGGGGAGTGAACCAGCAGATGGAAGACGCCTCCCCCCACCCACCCCGGTAAGTCTAACTCTCAAAGACATAAATAAAAACTTGAACAACAACAACAACAAAAAGAGAAATCAGGCTCCAGCTCCACTCTGCATCTCCAGCCCACCAGGTAATCAGTCTTAGGGACAGTGCTCACGAGGCCTTGGAGTGCTTGAAGGTAGGGGGAGCAGTGGGATGGGAGTCCGTGTGCTGGGGGTTTGGGACTCCTGCTTACACAGCTTACCGTGGTCTTCCGGCCTACCCAAGCCCTGGCCTGCCTTGTCATCTCCCCTGCAGATCCTGTGTTGTTGCGTTGTCCTGCAGGTGGCCAGCTGGGAGGGAAACTTGGGAGGACCTTGCTTAGTGGTTGACCCTGTTTCTGGTGGCTCCTTGGCTAATGTTCTACTGCCCTCTCCTGGCTTGAGACTACTGACCCTGTCACCAAGTAGGCAATGATGGTTTCTTCCTCTGCACACGAAAGGACCTGAACATTGGATCACTAAAGAGTGTGTGATGTGTAACCAGCAAAATGTGTGAATTGCAGCTCAGTGTTCTCACTGTGTGATTATAATGGGAGTTTGCAATACAATTAAATATTTTTCTGGGTTTGAAAGAGGGGAGAGAGAGAGAGAGAGAGAGAGATTGAGAGATTAGACAGTGCCATATCTCCCACCTGCTGGTTCGATACCCAAATATCTGCAACAGCTGGGGCCGGACTAGGCTAAAGCCAGAAGCCAAGAACTCAGTCTGAGCCAAGAACTCAGCCAGCAGGAACCCAACCACGTGAGCCAGTACCCGCTGCCTCCCGGGGTGCACAAAGTCAGGAAGCTGGGTTGGGAGCAGAGCCGAGACTCAACCCAGGTGCTCTGGTCAGGGGTGTGGGTGTCCTCAGTGCTGTCTCAACCTCTGACCCAAATGCCCACCCCATGCAACGTAACGCAAAATGATGTTGGAGTCAGTATTTTAGTGTCCATGTTAAGTCTCCTCTTTAGAGATGACCTCAGGATTTTGAGGGAAAAGAAACTTGACTTAGGAAACTTGCAATCAAAGTAACTGTTGGGAAGGCCCAAAGTAATGCATTTGTTATAAGGGCAGAAGGTTGCACTGTGTGAGCAAACCTGTAAAAGGATGTGTGGCTAATCCTCTGCCTACGGCACCGGCATCCCATATGGGCACCGGGTTCTAGTCCCGGTTGCTCCTCTTCCAGTCCAGCTCTCTGCTGTGGCCCAGGAACACAGTGGAGGATGGCCCAAGTGCTTGGGCCGTGCACCCGCGTGGGAGACCAGGAGGAAGCACCTGGCTCCTGGCTTTGGATCGGCACAGCGCAGGCCGTCGCGGCCATTGCGGGGGTGAACCAACAGAAGGAGGACCTTTCTCTCTGTCTCTCCCTCTCACTGTCTATCTGTCAAATAAAAGAAAAAAAAAGAACCTGTGATCTTGGTTTAAAATAAATAAATAAATAAAAGGACATGTGCATTTGTGAGGCTAAAGGAAACATAAAGTGAAGTTCAAGGAGGACCGGCTGCAGGTGCTCGGATGTGACATCCACACCTCCTGCTGGGCCTGCCCAGGCGGTGCGTGGGGGAGCGCCTGCCTTTCTGTGGGGCACATCCTGACCTTATGCGGTCAAGTTGCATCCTACTGGTTGTAAGAACCTGAGTCACAGGAAGCACTTCTTTCTCTTTTTTTTAAAGTTATATTTCATTTTTTGTTTTTAAAGATTTATTTATTTATTTGAAGGAATTACAGAGAGAGGTAAAGATAGAAACAGAGAGAGGTCTTCCATCTGCTGGTTCACTCCCCAAATGGCTGCAATGGCTGGAACTGGTCTGATCTGGAGCCAGGAGCTTCTTCTGGGTCTCCCACGTGGGTGCAGGGGCCCAAAGGCTTGGGCCATCTTCTACTCCTTTCCCAGGCCATAGCAGAGAGCTGGATTAGAAGTGGAGCAGCTGGGACTTGAACCAGTGTCCATATGGGATGTCAGCGCTGCAGGCTGGGGCTTTAACCCACTGCACCACAGTGCCATTCCTAAGTACTTCTTTAAACACTGTCAGCCAGCGAACATCACAGAAATCATCCATAAGGGCCTGCTGTGATGTAAGCAGTGTGTTGGATTTTGTTGAAACGACAGACACCTTGGTGGAATAAACAGTTCTATGGTAGAGGGAAGGCAGGGACAGATACTTCTCCTTTTGGCAGAGTGAGATTTTTAAAATATAATGCAGTTCTGAAAGCAATAACAGGAGTTTCTGTGGATGTTATGGTCGATGAAACTGAATATTCTGTTTACCACCCATTTATCCACCAATCCACCTACCCACCTATCCATCCATCCATCCACCCTCAGTCTACCCAGGCATCCCCAATCCATCCATCCATTCCCCACCGACCCACCCATCTGTCCCCCATGCACCCACTCACTCTCCTCTCCTCCATCCATCCACATACCCATGCACCCACTCACTCTCCTCTCCTCCATCCATCCACATACCCATGCACCCTCCAGTCCATCTATCCATCCACATACCCTCAACCCACTCAAGCATGTGTACATCTATCCCATCCCTCCAGCCCTCCATCCCATCCACCCGCAGACTCACCCCCCCATGTGTCTGTTCATCCACCCACCCATCCACCCAGACTCACACCCCCCATGTGTCTGTTCATCCATCCATCCATCCCCCCATGTGTCTGTTCATCCACCCATCCATCCACCCACAGACTCACCCCCCCCCATGTGTCTGTTCATCCATCCATCCATCCCCCCATGTGTCTGTTCATCCACCCATCCATCCACCCACAGACTCACACCCCCCCATGTGTCTGTTCATCCACCCACCCATCCACCCGCAGACTCACCCCCCCATGTGTCTGTTCATCCACCCACCCATCCACCCACAGACTCACCCCCCCATGTGTCTGTTCATCCATCCATCCATCCACCCACAGACTCACCCCCCCATGTGTCTGTTCATCCACCCACCCATCCACCCGCAGACTCACCCCCCCATGTGTCTGTTCATCCACCCACCCATCCACCCAGACTCACACCCCGCCATGTGTCTGTTCATCCACCCACCCATCCACCCACAGACTCACACCCCCCCCATGTGTCTGTTCATCCACCCACCCATCCACCCACAGACTCACACCCCCCCCATGTGTCTGTTCATCCACCCATCCATCCACCCACAGACTCACACCCCGCCATGTGTCTGTTCATCCACCCACCCATCCACCCACAGACTCACACCCCCCCATGTGTCTGTTCATCCACCCACCCATCCACCCACAGACTCACACCCCCATGTGTCTGTTCATCCACCCACAGACTCACACCCCCCCATGTGTCTGTTCATCCACCCACCCATCCACCCACAGACTCACACCCCCCCCATGTGTCTGTTCATCCACCCACCCATCCACCCACAGACTCACACACACCCCCCATGTGTCTGTTCATCCATCCATCCATCCCCCCATGTGTCTGTTCATCCACCCATCCATCCACCCACAGACTCACACCCCCCCCCCCCATGTGTCTGTTCATCCACCCACCCATCCACCCACAGACTTACACACACCCCCCACCTGGGGAGGAGACAGGTGAGAAGTCGTGGGCTGCTGAGGCTGGCTGTCTCCTGGAGTGAACGAACAGGGACGTTTCAGTTGACAGATCTCTGAAGACCACAGGTCAGGAGCCTCCCAGGGCCGGCAGGGGTTGGGAAGGACGTCTAAGTTCTCTGGATGGCCCTGGGTTTGCGTTCCAGGAAGAGAGAAGTCTGGGTGGCTGGAGAGGGTGTGCCCCGTGCAGGAATGCGGCCATTTGGTCAGAAGGGCCCAGGGCTCAGGACCTGCTGGTCCTTAGAGTCCCAGCGGAGGAGCGTGGACTTACAGTCGCACAGCACAGCAGCGACTACTCACCTGTGCTCCGAGGTCCAGGGCCCCGGACGCGAGGGGCCTGGTGCTGACCCCTGCCCCCGGGGCGGCTGAGCTTCTCTGCTTTGTCTGCCTGAATCTCCGCTTAGCTGCCTTCAGAGCCAGGCTTCAGGGCTCAGTGTGGAAGCCACCATTGCAGATGGAGGGGTGCCAGTGTGGTTCTGACCAGGGGGCTGCATCAGGCAGTCCCGCTGGGGTAACGTGGAGGCTCTTCCCCTGCATTTCTGCGGGTTTGTGGTGGGTGTGGTGGGTGCTGACTGGGAAGTCATCCTCCCAGGCACTGTGGCGATAGTCGGGGGTGGAGTTCACCTGTTACAGAAACCAGCATGGATGGCCTGGGAAAGCAGTGGACGATGACCCAAGTGCTTGGACCCCTGCCACTCACGTGGGAGACCGGAAGAAGCTCCTTGCTGCCAGCTTCGGCTTGCCCCCCCTTCCCCCCTCTGCTGTTGGGGCCATTTGGGGAGTGAACCAGAGAATGGAAGATCTCTTTGTCTCTCCCTGTTACTCTGCCTTTCAAATAAATAAAACAAATCTTAAAAAGCAAAAACAAAACTCAGCTTCTTGCCTGCCTCCCTAGGGGGGAATGCCTGGCTGAGCCGGCACCCTGGAGGTGGTCAGGGAGGGGCGGGGCGGTACTGACCCAGAGCAAATGGACGGGAGACGGAGAACGTGGAAAACTTCTGGAATGGGTTTTGGGTTCAACATCGCACTGGATCATGAATCAAGAAACTCCGCTTGTTAAGACCCTCGGGGGTGGGGGTGGGGGCGGGGGCGGGAGGGGCAGGATGAATGGCTCTGCAAGCCCCACGCCCCTTTTGTTGCTTTCAAGTTCCTCATGGCCCAAAGTGTGAGCAGATGTTGAAGGGGTTCCTGGGTGAGCAGGTGTGGGAAGGGGCAGAGCTGGTCCATTGCTGGGATGCGGCTGTGGGCAGAACGCGGTGGAGAGGTGGGGAGAGAGAGAGCAAGAGAGAGAGAGAGAGAGAGAGAGAGAAAGAGCGAGTGAGATAAAGGGGAGGGAGGGAGGGAGGGGGTTGAGAGAGGGAGAGAGAGAGAGAGTGAGAGAAAGGGGAGGGGGGAGAGACAGAGACAGAGAGACAGAGAGAGAGATAAAGGGGAGGGAGAGGAAGAGAGACAGAGCGAGAGAAAGGGGAGGGAACAAGGGAAGGAGAGAGAGGGAGAGGAAGAGAGAGAGAGGGAGAGAGAGAGACAGAGACAGAGAGAGCGAGATAAAGGGGAGGGAGGGAGGAGGGAGAGAGAGAGACAGAGAGAGAGAGAGAGAGAGAAAGGGGAGGGAGGGAGGAGAGAGACAGAGAGAGAGCGAGATAAAGGGGAGGGAGAGGAAGAGAGAGAGAAAGGGGAGGGAACGAGGGAAGGAGAGAGAGGGAGAGGAAGAGAGAGAGAGAGGGAGGGAGGGGGGAGAGAGACAGAGAGAGCGAGATAAAGGGGAGGGAGAGGAAGAGAGACAGAGAGAGAGAAAGGGGAGGGAACGAGGGAAGGAGAGAGAGGTAGAGGAAGAGAGAGAGAGGGATAGAGAGGGGAGAGAGAGAGAGAGGAGGAGAAGGCCACTGCAGGCTAGGGTGCTATCCTTGGACTCAGGCGTGAGATCTGACTTCCTGCGTGGCCCTGGGGCAGGTGAGACAGTTTGGCAACAATTTAAACAAAGCTGGCTTCTTTGGGCGCACACACACATGAAAAAGAAACCAAGGCCATATCAAATTATTTCTTTATTGTTCCAGTCAAAAAAAGAGGAACACCTCAATATGTAAACAGTTTCCCTAACACAGCGAGTTCTTAAAGATATATATTTTTTATTCTAAAAAAATTTGGCATTGTAGTGATTTCTCAATACATAATTTGTGCTTTCGCATTTAGCATGCTTTCGTCTTATGTCCGTGCACAGACGTACTTGGAGTTGAGTGAGGGAATTACGAAAGGACCGAGAGGTGGGTCAGGAGCCAAACCAGAACTTGAGCCCTGCCTGGATTTCCTTTCTGGAAAGCAGGTGGGAGGTGGGCAGTGCAAATCGTAGTTACTTTAGCATGAAGAGAAGTCAGAAACCTCGGTAGCATTTTTTTTTTGAAAGATGGATTTCCTAATTTTCTTTCTGTTCATCTCTAAGAGATCACTGGTTTTACTCAGAGAAAACTTTATTTCGCACAGTGTATTTTAAAAACACCTGTACATCTCTTAGTGATCCTTGTTTTAGGACTTTGTTGGAGACATGGCTTACCTCGCCTGCTACTGAAATCCCACTAGTGGTTTCTTCTGCTTTTCATGGTTTCGCTGTGTTGTTTCAGAGTTTGACAGTTGTGTCAAGGGCATTTTGCTTTTGCCAGTGAACATTCTTCTTTTTACAAGTTAATCTTTAAGACACAAGGGCCTTTTAAGCGCTATGATAGTTGGTTTTTTTTTTTTTTTTTTTTTTTTTTTAGCTAAGTGTGCCCACACAATTCCCTCCTTGGAGTGTGTTCCTTAGCTGGAATTCCAAGTCTTCTACAAGTTAGCACCAGTTTTCCAAATGCATGTTCTGTCAGCTCCTAGGACGATCCTATCCAGGCTCCAGGCCTGCTCCCCTGCTCTCCCTGGTGCCTGCCTGTCTTTGGACCCCTCCCATGCTGGTCCTTGAACTGCCTTCTGCCTAGGAGCCCTGGCTTCCCAAATCCACCTGGTCTTCAAGGAATGTCAGGACAAGTGTCCCTCCCTCCCGACACACCATCGCTTAGTATTCACAGCAGCTGTCTGCTTTTTTTTAACATACAAGCACACTTGTTGTGTGTGCCCTGTTCTATTAGATTGTCTTATTTTTAAAACTGGACTCAGCTTCCTCACGTGCTAAGTGGAAGTCAGTCTTTGCTCGCAGGGTCTTAGTGGTTTGCCAAACCTAGCGCATGTGGCAGGAGCTGGTAGCCAGGAGCGGAGGGCAGCAGGGAGTATGCACAGCTTCATGGCCAATGCCCAGTCCAGGGGGCGCGTATTTGGCCCTGCAAAGTGTGGGGCAGCGGCCAGTTTTCAGAATATTTTGAATGCGTTTTATCCTAGTCTAGTTTTAGTTGGCTGCTGGGGTTCCCCAAGAATGAAAATGCAAGTGTGTGCCAGCTCCCAGTACTGGTGAGCTTCACCCACCTTGGAAGCAGACTGATTTATTTCTCCGTGGGAGGCAAGTTCTCAATGGTGTTTTCTGGGGAGGAAGTTGAAGGCCAAGTGCACCTCACCTGTGTCTGGCCTCTTTGGAAGATTCGTGTTCTGTAGGAACGGCTACCGGAACTGGCACCCTGATGGGCATTCTAAGGACATCCCAGCTTGGTGGCCGGGTTCCGAGGGCTGCTGGGCTCTGCTTTGTTGAACTAGTTCCCTACAGTTCTGTGAGTGGCAACAACGAGAACTTTTGAGTCAAGAGAAACAAACACGCAAGTCCCAAGGCAAATTCAAGCTTAGCCTCGATTTCCTAGATTCAAGATTGTAGGTAGATTGAAACTTTGGCACTGCTATGCACTCTTGAGCTAGTGAACTTTCCGGAATAATTTTCTGTCTTAGGAAATGGTTCACAGAACCACCCCATATTTGTTGGGCCATAGTAAAGACTTCAGGCTTTAGTGTTAGGCTATTTTACATCAATTATTTACATTACATTATATTTACATTAATTATCTTTCAGCCAGATAGTGGAGAATGGCTACTGTTTCCACTATTGGTACAAGACTAGTACAAAGCAGAAAAGAGTGATATGGCTAAAATAAAGCAGTTGAAGTAAAACATTGTAATGGTTTGAGTTGTTTGCTTCCTTGAATTTGTTAAATTTGATTTAGTTAATTTTTCTTTTTGACTGCGGGCCTGACTGCATGCTTCAGGGAGGGAGTTGCTGGATTCAGTGAAGAGCAAGTCAGCAGTGAGCCTCTGGGGCTGAAGGGCTGCTCACGGGCAAGCCAGCAGCATTCACTTTGTATTCATTTTCTACCAATGATGCTAACTTTCCTTGGGGATGTTTCTACCGTAGTAGACCACAGTGATTGCACACTAATACCTGACTTAACTAGAAGGCTACCGCATAACTCGTCTACCTGCTTTCAGGCACCGCAATGGTGGAGGAATGGGGAGAAGGCTGTGCCACAGCCACAGGGCCAGAGACGATTCCACTACTGCCAGCAGTGAACAACTTAACAGTTAAAACAGCTGAGGCGTGAAGCCATGCCATGTGGGGCCGTTGAGGGCAGGGCTGGTGTAAACTTGTACTGATGGTGCTGTAGGAGCTGATATTGGAGTCACAGAGGCAGGGATCCTGGGGTTCAAATGCCTGGTGAAAAGATGAGGACCGAGCAGCAGATTCACATTCCTCTTTAGCTCACAGGAACACTCTTTAAGTTAGACTACATTCTGGGCCACAAAACACACCTTCACACATTCAAAAGAACAGAACTGTTACAGCACTCGCTCTTAGATGATGATGGGATTAGACTAGAAATTAAAAACATCAAGATAAATAGAAAATCCCCAAATATGTGGAAATAAGACAACACATTTATAAATAACATGGGTCAAGGAAGAAATCTCAAGAGAAATTAAAAGATATTTTATACTAAACAAAAATGAAAATACATCACATTTTCTGGAATGCAGTGGAAACAGTTCTTCAAGGGAAATGTGTGGCATTGAATGAATGTAGTAGCGAGGAAGATCCAAAATCAATCATCTAGGTTTTCACCTTAAGAAAGTAGAAGAATGGGGCTGGTGTTATGGTCTAGCAAGTCAAGCTGCTGCCTACAACACTGGCATCACACATGGGCACAGTTCAAATCCCACCTGCTCCACTTCCAATTCAACTCACTCCTAATATACCTGGGAAGGCAGAAGAAGATGGCCCAAGCGCTTGTACCCCTGACATCCATGTGGGAGACCTAGGTGGAGTTTCAGGCTCTGGCTTTGGTTTGGCCAAGCCTTGGCTGTTGCAGCCAATTAGAGAGTGAACCAGTGGATAGAAGATCTCTCTATCTCCATCTGTCTCTTTCTCTCTCTCCGTGTAACTCTCTCTTTCAAGTAAATAAATAATCTTTAAGAAAAAAGAATGTAGAAGAAGAGGAAATTAAGTTCCAATTTAGTAGATGGAAATAGATAATAACAATTAAAGTACAATCAATAAAATTGAAAATAAGAAATCAAGAAAGATAAGAAAATAAGAAATCAGTGGAAGCAAGACTTGGTTCTTTGAAAAGATCAATGCAATCAAGATCATAGCCAAGCCATTTAAGAAAAAAGAAAGGAAACAAGTTACCTAACCAGAAACACAACCTGAAATGAATAGAGACATCACTACAGATCCCATGGACATTCAAAGGATGCTAAAGAAATGCTATGACAGCTCTCCGCTGACGAATTTTTTTTTTTTTTGACAGGCAGAGTGGACAGTGAGAGAGAGAGACAGAGAGAAAGGTCTTCCTTTGCTGTTGGTTCACCCTCCAATGGCCACCACGCACTGCGCTGATCCGATGGCAGGAACCAGGTACTTATCCTGGTCTCCCATGGGGTGCAGGGCCCAAGCACTTGGGCCATCCTCCACTGCACTCCCGGGCCACAGCAGAGAGCTGGCCTGGAAGAGGGGCAACCGGGACAGAATCCGGTGACTCAACTTGGACTAGAATCCGGTGTGCCAGCGCTGCAAGGTGGAGGATTAGCCTAGTGAGCCGTGGCACCGGCTTCCGCTGACGAATTTGATAACCAAGGTGAAATAGACCAAATTCTTCAAAACTCACGAAGAAAAGGGCAATTTTAATATGCCTATATTTTTTAAAGAATTTGAATCAATGATTAATAAACTTCCAAACAAAGAACTGGGCCGATATGGGTTCACTGGTGAATTCTACCAGACATTTAAGGAAGAAGTTGTATCAATTCTCAACCGTGTCTTTCAGAAGACAGAAGCAGAATGAATACTTCCTAACTCATGCTATGCGTTCAGTGTCACTTTAGTACCAAAATCAGACAAAATATTATAAAAAAAGAAGATGATGGGCCAACGTCTCTTATGAACATAGATGCAAAAATCCTTAACAAATTAAAAGTGAGTCTAATGTAACATTGTATAAATAGAAATACACGACATGACCAAGTGGGATTTATCCCAAGTATACAAGGTTAGTCCCACATTCAAAGATCAATTAATTTAATCCAACCAACACGCTACAGGAGACTCTCATGATCATGTCAATAGATACAGAAAAGGCATCTGATAAAATCCATTCATTCATGATAAAAACTCAGCAAACTAAGAACAGAGAGGAAGGTTTTCACTTCATAAGTAATATCTTTAAAAGTCTTATAGTTAACATCAAACATGTTGGTGACAACACTGAAGCATTCCCACTAAGATCAGGAATAAGACAAGGATGTACCTTCTCCTCAATGCTTTTCAACCTGATAAAGTCCTAGATAATGCAAAGATCCAAGAAAAGGCAATACCATGTAGGCAGATTGGAAAGGAAGAAATAAAACCATCTTCGTTTGCAGATGATATGACTGTCTATGCAGAAAATCTCAAAGAACTGATTAAGAAGAACCCCAAGAAAATGTGGGACTAAGAAGTGATTACAGCAAGGTTGCAGTATACAAAGTTAATATACAAAAGCCAATTGCTTTTTTATGTCAACAATGAACAGACTTCAAAATTAAAAACACATTACCATTTAAATTAGCGGTCCCCAGTATGAAATACTTAGATACCAATCCAAGAAATTGTGCACAAGATCTATATCAAAGAAGACCACAACACTCTGGTGAAAGATGTCAAAGAAGAATGAAACAAACGGAGGGCATCCCACTTGTCAAGGTGTCAGCTCTTTTCCACTTGAGCTACAGATGCATTGCTATACCAATTAAAATCCCAGCAGATTGCTTTGTGGACAGCAGCAAAGAAGCGGTTCTAAAGTCTACATGGAGGAACAAACACCCCAGAATAGAAAATTCAAGATTGAAGAAGTACAGACTCCAGACGCTGCTGGACTTGAAGACTTACTGTAAAGCGACAGCCATCAGGGCAGTGTGGTATTGGTGGAAGAACAGGTTACTCCATCGATGGGACAGAACAGAGGGCCCAGAAAGGGGCCCACGTAAGCAGAGAGAACTGACCTCCAGACCCCACGTGAGCTGGCATCTAGTTAAGCCAACACCTGGGCTCTCCGTATTCCATAACAGAGGGCCTGGGTTGTCCCAGCTCTGCCCCTGAGTCCAGCTCCCTGCTAATGCAGACCCTGGGAGGCAGCAGGTGATGGCTCATGTCATTGGGTCCCTGCCCCCCACATGGGAGACCTGGATTGGATTCCCAGCTCCTGGCTTTGACCTGGCGCAGGCTTGGTTGCTGTGAGCATCTGAGGAGTGAATCAGAGGATGGGAGATCTCTTTGTGTCTCTCTCTGTCTCTCTGATTGCTTTTCAAACAAATAAAGTAAACAAATACAACTTTAAAAAGAAATAAATCCTTTGTTAAAAAAGAAAGGAATCAGTCATAGATCTATTGTAAAACACAAAACTAAAAAACCCCTAGAAGAGAACATAAGACAAAGCAGGCATCTTGGACGTGGTGGTTATTTTAGATACGACCCCAAACCCATGACCCACCAAACGAATAACTGATCGGCTGGACTTTGTTAAAATTAAAAACTTCCACTCTGCAAAAGACAACATCAAAAGAACGAGATGACAGGCCACAGATGGGGAGAAATATTTGCAAAAGGAACATGTGATAAAGAACTCTTACCCAAAATCCATAAAGCACTTGAAAAACTCGACAACAGAAAACAACTTGATCGAAAGATGGACGAAATACTGAGTAGAAAAACAAAAGACCTGAGTAGACTTAAGCAGTAAACAGATGGGAGATCGTCGCACATGGAGCTGTTTGGCTTCCTCTGCCACTGGAGAATTGCAAGGTAAAACAACAGTGAGATGCCGCGGCACACCTGCAGGGTGGTGGAAATCCAACACAGTGTCAGGGGCTGATGGGAGCAGCAGGACCCTCACCCACTGCAGGCGAAATGCAAAATGCTGCAGCCACTTTGGAAGACAGTTCGGCAGTTGCTTATAAAACTAAAATGGGGAGGGGGCGGCGCTGTGGCGTAGCGGGTTAAAGCCCTGGCATGAAGCGCTGGCATCCCACATCGGCACCGGTTCTAGTCCCGGCTGATCCACTTCCGATCCAGCTCTCTGCTATGGCCTGGGAAAGCAGTGGAAGATGGCCCAAGTCCTTGGGCCCCTGCACCCACGTGGGAGACCTGGAAGAAGCTCCTGGCTCCTGGCTTCGGGTTGGCGCAGCTCCAACCATTGCGGCCATCTGGGGAGTGAAACAGCAGATGGAAGACCTCTCTCTCTCTCTCTCTCTCTCTCTGCCTCTCCTCTCTCTGTGTAACTGACTTTCAAATAAATAAATAAATCTTAAAAAATAAAACTAAAATGATCTTACCTTGGGATACAGAAATTGCACTCCTTGGGAATTATCCAAATGAGTGGAAAATTTGTTTCCGTCTAAGCCTGCACCCAGCTGTTTCTGGCAGCTTTCTTCATAATTGCTGCAACCAAGCAGGTGAATGGATAAATAAACTGTGAATGGATGTGGATGGATCTTCTGTGGTGTACCCAGAAAGCAGAATATTGTTCAGCATTGAAAAAAAAAAGAATTGTCAAACCATGAACACACATGGGGGAATCCTAAGTGCACATGGCTAGGTGAGGAACGTCAGTTGGAAAAGGCTGCATCATTCCAGCTCCATGACATTCTGGAAATGGCAAACTATGGAGGCAGTAAAGAGATCCAAAGGCTCCTGGGGAAGGGGGGTGGGATGGAGCAGGAGAGAACCGAGGCGGTTTAGGGCAGGGGGGGCGCCTCCAAGTGGCCCTGTGTTGCTGCACACGTGTCATCACAGGTTTGTCCAGACCCACAGCATGTGCGACACCAAGAGAGAGCTCCAGGGTGGACTACAGGCACTAGGTGATGGTGATAACGTCCGTGTAGGCTCGTCCACTGCACCAGGTGCACCCCTGCAGGGCTGCAAGTCAGGAGGTGCACCCGCGTGATGGGGTTTGGGGGAACTCTGCGCTTCCTACTCACGTCTGCCGTGAAATTAAATCTGCTCTGGAAGGCGCAGCGTGTTAATTTTTTTAAAAACGGGTGATAAAACCTTTAAAGAGCAGTTTGATGACGTCTCCAGCTGCACACGGCTCACTTGGGTGCAGAACCAAGTCCAGAGTCCTGGTCCCTTAAATCCAAGTCCAGAGTTCCTACAGAACACGCACAGCAGAAGGCGACTTGCTGACCCAGGGCCTTTTAAAAGAATGCCGCAGTGAAGGCAGAGGGGAAGGGGGTTGTGTTTCTCAGGCTTTGGATTTCAGGACATTTACTCCTGTGGACCAGCTGCTGTCTGATGGAGCAGTGTGTGTGTGTGTGTGTGTGTGTGTGTGTGTGTCTGGGGTGGGGGCTGTCCTATTGATTACTCAGAGGAGCTAATCACTACATTATGTTCAGAGGAGTCTTCAACCTTTCAGAAAATGAAAACAAAACCCCATATGAAGATGCAGCTGGGGCAGAGTGCCGCACCGACAGGTCCCACAGCTTCTTGGCACCTGTTGGAACAGAACAAGCGGGCCGAGTGCGAGGAAAAGGCTTCCGGCGCATCATCCGTCAGTTCTCATTCACCCTCGGCTGCCCTGGGTGGACACCGTAGGCCAGCCAGGGGCGGCAGACCTTGGGATCCGACGGGCCTGGTCCCACAGTGCGGGCACACCCAAAGATTTGCACCCCAACACGTGTGCCCTGAAGGCAGGACCCCGCGGCACTGGCCAGCGAGTCTGCTTCAGCGCTGTCCCTGGTGGGCAGAGCTCACGTGTGCCTGGGCCAGCCTGGAAGGACCCTGGAGGGGTCAGTGCCGAATTGCACTTCACCTTTCCTGCCGACAGAAGGGAGTCTATTCTCAGGTTCAAAGCCACGAGGACCGAAAACCCCACGTTCAAGGAGAAAATACTGGGGGCGGTGCAACCAGGGGCAAAAGCGATTGGAAGTCGGGTGTTCTGAAACAATGTGTGAGGAGAAGTCTTTGACGTTGCTTCTGTCTGTACTCGGGCTTGTGACTCAAGCACTGTTTTGCACCAGCCTTTTAGGCATGATTTCTTTAATGACATTTTTTATGTTTGATAAATATTTTTAATTTATTTTTTACATTTTAAAATATTTTATTTTTTCATGCATTTCGTTGGTACAGTTCCAAGAAGACAACCATCTCTTTGGGCATCTGTTATACTGACTAGTTTAGGATTTTTTTTTTTTTAAGTCAGATGTGATTTGGGTGTGGTGTGTGTGCTGTGGGATGATGCCTTAGAGAGTAGCTTACTTTTAAGAGAGTGACAGACAGGGGAGGAGGGAGAGGGAGAGAGGCGGATCTTCCATCCACTGGTTCACTCCCTATTGGTTACAACAGCTGGAAGTAGGCCAGGCTGAAGCCAGGAGTCAGGGCCTCCACCCGCATCTCCCACATGCATGGCGGGGACCCAAACACTTGGGCCAACTTCCCCTGCTTTCCCAGGCGCACCAGCAGGGAGCTGGATTGGAAGTGGAGCAGCCGGGCCTTGAACCAGAGCGATACGGGATGGCAGCATCTCCAGGCAGACACTTCACTCACTGTGCTGCGACCCCGGCCTGAGTTCTTCCAGGAGCAACGTGACCACCTAAGTTCACGCAGTCCTAGAGAGAAGGGCTAGGGATATCCTGCAGCAGGCAGCCGCGTGAGCGCCCCTTTGCCCCGGCCCAGCCCTGCACTTGCTTGGCTGTCCCCAGGGTGCCTGCAAGTGAGGCAGCCCCTCGTGGGGCCTCTGCCGGGCCTCCTGGAGCCGGTGGGGGAGTGGTCCCCACTGATGGGCCGGCGTTGCCATGGCAGCAGGCACTCCAGGGCTCAGTCTGTGCAGAGGGCGGGGGAGGAGAGACCCATTTGCCAACACGGGCAGGTATTCGGGTCATCATTTCAGAATCCCATGCGCATGTGCGCACGTGTGCGGTTACTGTTGGCGCTGTGCACCTCTCGTTTTAGGTAAGAAACTGCTGGGCTGAATGAAGGGGTTCAGGATCCTCCCTAATAGCTGGCTGCAGAAAGCGGGACCACCCCGCTGGCCTGGGCCCTAGACGCCCAACCATCGCTCATGGCTTTCGAGGTGTCTGTTGGCAGGAACACAGTGGCCTCCTGTTTGATCTCAGGTGGTCAGACTAAACATAGCATGTGCTCAGTTAAAACTGACGGTGGCGGTGAGCGGAAGGTGACAGGACGAAGCCCAGTGAGAGGTTGCTGGCTTGTGGCTGCTGCTGTAAGGATGGGCTTCAAGCCTCAAAGACGCAAGCAAGGTGAAGTTCTGGAGGTGGGACGAGGGGGTAAGAACCTGGAGAGGAGGCGTGCCATCACGTGCCATCACATGAGGAGTCAGAGCGTCCCTGGGGACAGCACATTTTGTGTCACTAACTGTTGGATCTGGAGGAAGTAAAGGTGGCACCCTTAGCACTGCCGTCCTCTCGGAGGGGAGGGGAGGGGACATGAAGATTATCGACCAGGGTGGGATTTGGATTGGCTGTGGGGCGGCTTCACGCAGACAGCTTTCAGACGTACTCAGAACAAGAGGTCAGCTCGGGCTGGTCAGGGACGGGGCTGCGGTTGCCTGATGGCCAAATGCACGCTTGGGGCCTCGAGACACCAGAAAGTGAGACTTCCTAGGAGGTGAAGAATTAGACGTGGGAAGGAAGAAGCCAAAGCACTGAGAATCCCCGTGGGAAAAGCGGAATGTCCGGACTTTTCCTCCGCTCACTCTGCATTGTTTTCTTCGCACTTACACAGGGGAGGGGCACTCTGGTGCTGGGGGGACTCTCAAGGTCTTTTTTTTTTTTTTTTTTTTTTGACAGGCAGAGTAGACAGTGAGAGAGAGAGACAGAGAGAAAGGTCTTCCTTCCGTTGGTTCACCCCGCAATGGCCACTGTGGCTGATGTGCTGCGGCCAGCGCACTGCACTGATCCGAAGCCAGGAGCCAGGTGCTTCTCCTGGTCTCCCATGCGGGTGCAGTGTGCAAGCACTTGGGCCATTCTCCACTGCACTCCCGGGCCACAGCAGAGAGCTGGCCTGGAAGAGGAGCAACCGGGACAGAATCCAGCGCCCCGACCGGGACTAGAACCTGGTGTGCTGGCGCCGTAGCTGGAGGATTAGCCAAGTGAGCTGCGGCGCCGGCGACTCTCAAGGTCTTAATTCCAGCCTGAACCCTGAGCTATGGGTGTCAAGGTTGCTGGCCCAGGTAAACCTGAAAGCTGCAGGTTCCCCAGAAAATGCTTCTTGTGGGGAGGGGGACATTGGGTGGGCAGGAAGCAGCCCCTAGAGGAAGAAGTTCATCCGGGAGACACAATGCACGCTCGGGGCCTTGAGACACCAGAAAGTGAGACTTCCTAGGAGGTGAAGAATTAGACGTGGGAAGGAAGAAGCCAAAGCACTGAGAATCCCCGTGGGAAAAGCAGAATGTCTGGACAAATCCGGGGAGACCTTAGCAGGCAGGTCGGTCAAGGCTGTCGGATCTCCCAAGGATGAGACACAGGAGGGTACTTCTCACACCCGCTGGGGGCAGAGATGCTCAGAGAAGATTCTAGAATGGCCCTGTAAAGGCTGCGTCTGAGGACAGTGTTCTTTCTTCTCCCCTGGGAACACTGGTCCAAGAGGCAGAGGTTCAGATCACGCAGGGCCCCCGGCAGCGTCTGGCTGCACTCCAACCGCCCCATCCTACTCCCTGTGCTTAGTGGCAACAGGCCCAATGCTACTGCACCCCGTGAGGCACTCAGCCTGGCCTGGGGTCTTCTTAAGTGGGCAGAAGACTAACCCTGGGCTCCTGGGAGAGCTGTCCTCTGTGGGGGAATGTTTTATGATTCCCATGAGAATTTCGGAAACGAGAATGAAGTCCACGTTTAGTTCACTAGAGCTTGTTGGCATTTACATCGCCGGAGCGGTGGGTTAGGCGTCACAGTCCTCACGACCGGAGATCCTGCCATGGGCACTGGGCCTTGCTCGTGCAAAGGCCAATTAGACTTCTGAAATGGAAACGCTTCGACTTTGTGGCCATGATTCTCGGTGACCACAGGGCACCTTAGGATTCCTGTCTAGGGGCACAGTGTCTACAAATAGCTTTATTTATTTATTTATGTATTTATTTTTGACAGGCAGAGTGGACAGTGAGAGAGAGAGACAGAGAGAAAGGTCTTCCTTTTGCCGTTGGGTCACCCTCCAATGGCCGCCGCAGCCGGTGTGCTGCGGCCGGCACACTGTGCTGATCTGAGGGCAGGAGCCGGGTGCTTCTCCTGGTCTCCCATGGGGTGCAGGGCCCAAGCACTTGGGCCATCCTCCACTGCACTCCCTGGCCACAGCAGAGAGCTGGCCTGGAAGAGGGGCAACCGGGACAGAACCGGCACCCCGACCGGGACTAGAACCCGGTGTGCCGGCGCCGCAAGGCGGAGGATTAGCCTATTGAGCCGTGGTGCCGGCCTACAAATAGCTTTATAAATACCATTTTCATCAGTGACCGGTGTCCCTCACTTCATCCTGTAAACTATGCCAGTGAACTCTTCCTGGCTGTCTTACCTGTGTTTTGCCTTCCTTTCCCTGGGACTCTCCTATCTGGATTAGGTGGCTGCATGAAGCTGCCTCTCGCCCAAGTAATGGGGCCAAGTCAAAGTTTGCCTCCTTTCACACCTACGTAGGTTTCATGGTGTTGCCCTTGGAGACGGGTTTCCTCCTGCCTGGTTGTTAGGCTGCAGGGTCCCCCGCGCTTTTTGCGTGGTCTACGGCACAGACACCATGACCCAGGACCACATCCATCATGTTTCTATAGCAACACAACATTACAAGAGTCTACGACTTTTTTTTGCCTCACCTAATTTGCGGAAAAGCACTCATATAAGAACTTGATACTTTTTTTTTTTTTAATAGAACTAAAACTTAGCTTGGGTGGACTACAGCTGGCACTCGAAACACTTGCTTGGATCAGAAGCGAGTTCTGCTGAGTGACACAGAAGAAGGTCATTTAATACCGACTTAGCGAGACACACCACAGTCTGGCTTTCATCCATCCAGTAGTTCCCTGATTACCAATCTGGGTATTGTGCTTCTGACTCACAGAGAAACAAACACGTCAACAACTCTTTACGAGCCTTCGGTTGCTCCCTGAGCTCTTTTCAAAGATCCACTTGGTTTTCCAAGAGAAGCATTCAGTTCTTCATTTGCAAGTTACGCTGCTGGTTGAGGGACTTGAGAGAGTCCAAGCAGAAGTTCCAGGGTCACCTTCGCCACCCTGGTCAGTTGTAAATTGCAGGCGAGAGGGGACTTCAGCAGCCTGTTCAGTTCTCCCCCAAGACAGCATAACAGAGAAGCCAAGGCCGCGAGGGGAGACTGGCGGGACTTGTGTCAACCGCTCTTAGTCCAGTTCACCCCACTAAGCAGAGACAAAAGGCTGAGCCATTCAAGGATGGGGAACCTTTCTCCTGCCCATGGCCGTTTGAGTGTTTGTAGCATCATTCGTGGGCCACGCACAATTCTCGACTTCGCAATTAGTCTGCTGTGGATTTACCGAATTTGGAGTCGAACCGGCAGTGGCCGTGGTGGGGCCACACCAAATGATTTTGTGGGCCTTACTCAGCCCCGCGGGCTGGACGCCCCCCAGCCCTGAACGCAGGGCCTCTGGGCCCCCGCAGAGCAGTACTTGCGTTGCTGGGCCGGGCATTCTGTTTCCCTGTTGCTCTGAATGAGTACTTTGACTGTATCTGGTTTCTGAGTTGACCACTGGACCCTGGCTGGTTGTTTGCCACTCGGGGGGGGGGGGCGGTTAAGAAAAGGAAGCCTCTTCCTTTGAGACCCCGACTGTGGGACTGGATTCAGAGTCTCGTGAAGCTGATGTCCCTTTACCAAAAACAGCTGTGCAATTTTCCTTACGTGGACCCATGAGCAGCTCCAACAGATCTATACTGCAAGGGAAGGCCAGCTTCCTAAGTTCCCCAGGAAATCTCCTAACAACATAGTACAGTACTTACTAGCACTATTGAATATTCCTAGTACTCTTAGCACTTAGTAATTAGCAGCACTCAGTAGTACCAATAGTACTTGCTAGTATTACTAGTATAGTACAAGGACTGGCCGACTTCCCCTGTAGAGGGCCAGCTAGGAAATATGTCAGTTTTTGCTCACCATATGGTCTGTGTTTTAACTGCTCAGCTCTGCCAGTGAGATCTGAAAGCAGCCATAGGCAATACATCTACAAGTGGGCGTGACTGGGAGCCAATAAACCTTTATTTATGGACACCGAAATTTGAATTTCATGATTTTCACATATCACAAAATATTCTTCTTTTGTTTACTTCCCCCCCAGCCACTGAAAAATGTGGAAACCATTCGTAGCTGGCAAGTGGTACAACGACAGGCAGTGGGTTGCGTTCTGTTTGCAGATTTGCTTTGCTGAAAAAAAATTTTTTTTTGTAGTAAGTCTTGGAGCCTCAGGACCTGAATATGCAGCCAGCATCTAGCATTCACTGGTCTTGGGGAAGTGACCTTGGGAAGTGACTCCATCTCCCCACATCGTTGGTTTCCATCTAGAAAGTGTAAATTACGGCACGCAGCCTCCCACAGTGGGTTACAATGCAGTGAGATAATTCGGGCAGGTGCTCTAAGTGTGCTAAAGCAACACACAAGGCAGGGAAAAATAGTTTTGTTATTGTGCATACTGTGTTTCATCAAATCTCTTAGCAACCTTCTGACAGAATTTCGACTGAAAGGTAGCACTCTGTATGAAAAGCACTTCAAGAGGTAAAGGGCAGAAATGTTAGGAAGAGGTGTGTTTTACTCAGTTTTCAAGTAAAAGGTAGTATTTCCTGGATTCTAGGTTGGCTTTAGAGTCTAGAAACGAGATGGAATGACTCTGCTACACTACAGTGTCATATCAATGATCATCATTCCGGATTTATAGCTCCCGCCACTGAAGGAAAATCACCACAAGACAATACTTCCATTTATGAGGACGCATCCTAGAATTTGCGGAAAATGAAGAGAACAATTTACGTCCGTGCTATAATCTCAAAAAGTCATCCATCATTTTTCATCATATACATTTTTCTAACTCTCGGAAGACCCCTCATCTGCATGGATTTAAAAATGGTTTTCCACCCAAAGAAACTTATCTTTTGGCTCCATTTTACACAAACTGTTTGAAGTACTCTCGTATGTGGAACCCTTAGTTTTCACCTCTCTTCCTGACTTTTTAAAGTATCTGAGTCAATGAAAGAAAGATTAAAAAGCAGTCAAGCTATTGGCAAGCTGTTTTGGAAATAACTTACTGTAAATGTTATTTGCCCAGCAAAGTCAAATGATTTCTCATTCTTCTGGTGTGATCACGGTGTTATGCCCTTTTTCTCTGTCTACCAGCTCCCACGTTTGTAAACAATTTTTGAATATCCCAAGGATACTGGCTCAAATCTAGGTTAAAAAAAAGGGGAAAAAGTAAGAAATCTGAGCTGTAAGAAATCATAGGAAGGGAAGGCATAAGGGTGGTGTTTGGGAGACTTCAAAATTTAGGCTTTCAAATGAAGTCATACATTAAAAAAATTAAAGTGTAATGAAAAATAGATAGGTCAGAGCTGGAGTTGGGTTGAACCTGTGAGTGAAAATTGTGCTTAAAAAATAGGTTGATCTTTTTAGAGACAGAAGCTGGATCTCCATTAGGGAACCTATTAGGGAACCGAAGACACTAAACTAAATCCATAGACTTGAGAGCAGGGAACCAGGGGAGGAGCAAGTGAGGCTCAGGGGAGGAGGGGGCTGGGCGAGAGCGCGTCCCGCTGCGTGGACGCGGAGTGGCTGAGTGTTGGATCAGCTGGGTTGGAATCCGGGTTGAGAAGGAGTGGAAAAACGCTGAGCTGACATTACAGTGACTGCAAGTGTGTTCACGCAAAATAGTTCGCCCAAGCGATAACATAAAACATGAACTATTTTATTAGTTACATAAGGTGGATTTATAAATGCGCAGCTGGAGAGCTGCTGGGGGAACGCAAGTGGGAACCCCAAAGGAGCTGCACTGCCCTCAGGAGTGCGCTGCCCTGTCAGCCTTCATCCGGGCTCTGATCTGGCTCATGGCCCCCACCACACTTCACGGCCCAGTGACTCAAACGCATCAACCCAGCAGACCACAATATCGAGCTGAGAGTCGTCTCCATCAGCTATGATACTGTCACATGAAAATAGGCTGATTTCCATCGTGGATGAGGGCTGGGTTCTGTGACCCAGAATGGGGAGAAACTGTGGCGTCGATTTTGTTGAACTGACTTAATGAAAAACACCATTCACTACTTGCTGCTTAGAAAATTCCGTCTTAATGAACTTCTTTCAATTGCAAATTGTAACAATTGACACAAAATACACTGTTAAACGGTATTCTCAACAACTGTAGAAAAATAGACGTGTTAGGGGCGGTCTCAGAAAAGTTCAGCAGGAGCATGGAACTTTAAAGATTCAGAGGCTCACGTTACAAAAAACAAGATTTGGTTCAAGTTCTTTCTCCAAGTACACGGACACCAAAGACAGTGAAAACAGGGAGCCCTCTCACAGACACGGAACCACTCGTGCTCCTGGCCAAGGTGTTGTCAGGCCCTCTGTTCCGCTCCGTTCCATTGTGCTAAGGGGACAGGCAAGAAGTGAACAGGCCCGAGCTGCTCTTCCAATCAGACAGCAAGGTGGGGGTTGTCCCTGACACCTTAGTCATGGATTGAAAGGCCCCGGGGAGTCTTCAAGAGCTAAATTAGCAGAGGTCTCACAGCCCCGATTTCGTCTTGCTTTGTGCTACCCAGGCCCTGCCCTGCAACCCTGGCGAGGCTGCAGAGTGAGCGCCCGAAGCCAAGAGTGTGCCCTTCGTAAGGCCACAGTGAGGTCAGGCACGGGACCTCCCCCACAGCCTCGCAGGAAGCGCACCAGGTGGCGTCCTCCTCGACCACCACCCCCTCCCTAGAGGGTGCGCGATGGAGAAGCGGATCAACGCATACTGAATGCGAAAAACATGACATGTCGGCCCCTGGTTTGTTTTCCATCAAGCCAGGGCAAGAAGCAGCTGTCCTGATGCAAGACCCCGATGTCACACGGAGGAGCCACTCGCCTCGTCTCCCAGGCAATCGCTCTCTGGTAGATGAGGTCCCCGGACTGTGGCGAAGCCTGTGCAGTCTGGACGGGGGTGGCTGGAGGAACAGGGAGGCAGCGTGCTGCATCTCTTTGACCTCCGTGGTGCAGAGCCTCAAACCGAGCACAGCTGTGGGCGCTGAAAATAAACTGGATCCATTCAATGAATATTGATGATGGGCGACTGTGTTCAAGAACAAGCGGTTTCTAAATGCGAAATGAACATGTAAGATCTGTTACAGTGCAAAATCTCCACCTGCCCCTCCGTTGTGTCCAAGATTCTCTTCCTTTCCTATTTTTTTTTTCCATTTTGGAATTTAGATTTTTCAGTTCAAAATACCCCTCCCTTTCTCCCTCCCATCCTCCCTTCATCTTCCTCCCCTCCCCTCTTTTTCTACACCTGTCTTTGCAGATTAAAATGAATTAAGGCTGCAGTGTTTTGTTTGTCCTCGTTAGCATGACAGACACTTTGGATTTGATTTCTCATGGGTGGCATACCCCCCGCAGAGATTTCTTAGATAGTCACCCTCATCGTTGACCGCATCTTTGAATACTGAACCTGGATCGGATGGTTTCGTGAGTGAAGCATAGAGAAGTCACAATGCGAGAAATGCTTGATGGATGAGCCCCCAGGGACAGGCAGGACGTCCTCATCAGAGCTCCAGCGAGAGTGAGCGGTCCCTGGTGACCATCTGCGGCACCCACCACGTGCCTTTAGACCCCATCCATCGTCTGCTCACTCACCACGTCTCATCTTAACAGTCTGCGGTTTCTCACGGTCACGGGTGGAACAGCTGGAGACCCAGTGGCTGCGCAGAAAAGTCTCCTCAACTATGAAACCACAAAGGGCGAGAGTGCGCGTGAGGAGCGTCAACGCATCACCAGTGCCATGCAAGAGAGTGTGTTCCCCCCAGGACACAGCGAGGCCCCTGTTAGACTTGGCAAGCATTTCATTGGCCGTCAGCATCTTGGTGGCGGGTCTTGCCACCTATTGGCTCTCCCAATGCCCCCAGCCCTATGGCTTGTTAGATTGGATGAGAGGATTGGCGAGGGCACAGTGCGGTGCCCGAGGGGCCTCCAGTCTGGGACCTGGAACTCGGCCATGCAATAAAGGACCAGCAGTCGATGGATGGAAGTAATCTGGGAGGCACAGACATCAGAACAGAAATGCCTACTCTACATTGGGGATTTTTTTTTGGTGTTTGTTAGTTTTTGCTTATTTCTACAGTTATAGATCTAAGCCTACATTAATGATACATCTATGTACATTATTTAGAAGTTCTGTTCTACAGTCCTTTTGTACATGCTGGCTACTAGGTGCAAAAAAAGAAAAGGACAGCATGAGGCATGTGTATATACAGTGGCTCGTGTCTGCTCTCCTGGGTCCCGTAACTGCAGCGCCCGCCTGGGACAAGCACCTGGCCCGTGGTAGAAGTAGCGTGTTCGGGTTTAGGGCGTGGAGGGCTCCACGCCATGAATAGGTCGGCCCTGGAGACCTAACTTGCCGCCTCCCCGCCAGCATCGTTGACGCGCTCTCGTGAGTGGTCTGTTATTGTCCAACCCACGCAGGTCCATAGCTTAAATCTGTGGGGGTGGGATGCGGTGTTTTGGGGAAGAGCCCAGGCCTGGGCCACAGAGCGTCGCACCTCAACCAAATCCGTGTCTACCTCGTCGATCTAAATAACTGAGAGGGGGCAGGTAGATATTTTACACCTTGAAGATTTGTTGTGTGGTGATGTCAAAATCAAATAGAAATAAGTAAAGAACAAAGCGAGAGAGACAGAAGAGGGAGCGAATGCGAGACCGGGAGAGGCTGCGCCGGGGCGCGCGCCCGCAAGGCCACTACACTTTGGATTCATTCTCTAGGTTTGCCACATCACCGTTCCTCTCCGTCTGCTCCTCCAGCTCCTTTTCCTCCCCCTCAGTCTCCAGTTCCGCGTGCTGGTTGAGTTTGCTGGACACAGACCAGCTCAGGGGCAGCTCTGCCCTGCTGGCCAGCTCGGCCAGCTCTTTGGCACTCAGGGAGGGGGTGCTCGTCTCGTAGGTCTCGTGGAAGCTGTTGTAGTCGACTTCGTAGAACCCGTCCTCCAGCGTCAGGACAGGCGTGAAGCGGTAGCCCCACAGGATCTCACTGGTGATGTAGGAGCTCCGGGCCTGGCAGGTCATCCCTGCGGAGAGGAGGGGCGGCGTTAGGAGGTGTGAGCTGGGGAGGGAGGGGGCTGTTCACACTGACACCTGCACAGGGACTGCCACCAACGAGAGGTCACTCACACCGTAGACACGTGCCCCTGGTGGAGTCCCAGGGACCAACGGCAAACTCCTGGCTCCCCTGAAGCGTGCCTGCACACAGCGCACGTGCACATCTGTGGCTACGCCACCTCCACTCTTTGTCCTGGAAGAACCCTGACGTCCTGACTCTGGCTACCCACTGCTTGGAGAAGCTTCCCCCGAGGTCTGATGGGATTTGAGTGCTTCGGCCACAGACTCGGGCTGAAGTCTGGCTTGTGGGGCTGCACGCAGGCTGCCCATGAGCTGGAGGCCACGGACTGGTGCTCGCTTGCCTCCCACGTAGGCCATGAGTATGGTCCCTTTGGGCCGAAAGGGATACCTACCTGGATTTGCATTTCCCTAGGCCCAGTGGGCATCGTAGCTCAGGTCATGCAATAGCGTTTGACTTCGATGCCTTTTTCTCCTGCTTAGACATGGGAAGCCCTTTTGCTAATTTGCACAAAGTCACGTGAGCTCCAGGCGGGCCTGGCGTGGGAGCAGCTTCCTTTGAAATGCGACATGTCAGCATGCGGGGAGCCCCACTCATCTCCTTAGAAAAGAAAGCGAGGCGGCAGACGCGGCCTGGGGTGTGGGCAACGCCAGTGAGCTTCCTCCGGAAGCCAGAGAGCACCCTTGGAAGAATTCCCAGGAAACAGAGCGTCCATGGCATCATTCATTCAGGCGAGGGGGCAGTGTCCAGGCCCGCGATGCTTTAGCGGTCCATGGAACTATTTTAATTCCTTTTAAGGTCAGAACAAAAAAGAGCTTTTAGAAGAAACCGCGTCTCACTTGTTGAACACTATATTTAGTGGAGTAATAAGCCCGTGATTATAAAGTAAATTGAAAGTATGTCATTGCAAAAATTAAAAGAAAAAAGACAGAAAGGAAGGAAGAAGGAGGGAGGGAACAAGCCTTGTGTTCTTAGAATTGTATCTTTGAAATGCGTGAGATCTGTTCTCGTTATCTTAATAAAAATATTGGGCATAAAAATAAAATTCCAAAAAGAATCATGTACACATTGAAATGTCTGGGTACTGATTCTCAACACCAGTTGTGAAAAAAAAAAATAGTCCTCTTCGTACCAACGCAGTTGCGAAATACAATTTAAAGAAAATTGTCAAAAATGGAGTATGGGGTCCACAGAGGCAAAACTACTGGGGACTCACGAAACTCCTGTGTGGGCCCCGGGTCACTCACTCATAGAGCAGCCAGCTGGCCGAACCGTCAGTCAGTCAGTCATCTGCTAGGACAGCCAGTACTATGCTGTGCACCTGCTCTGTGCTGAACGTGGGCGGGGCTGGGGACGAGGATGCCGCGGGCTGCTTCCACAGCAGGGCTCAGAGCTGCTGAATGTTCCCGCACTGGGGCTCTTGCTCCTGGTCTGGAAGGGGGAAGCTGGGTGCCAGGGATTGAAGCGATGGGCTCCGCGGCAGGTGTCAGAGCCTGAGCCATCCCCAGTCCTCACTCCACACCCGTGCGCGTCTTCCTGGCCTCAGAACCGGAGTGGCATGCTTGTTCAGCGCTGCCCTGGCTGGCCCGCAGGAAGTCTACCTACGCCTCCGAAGGTCAGACTTCCACAATTTGAAAAGAACACTTTGGCTTCGCCTTATTTTTCTTTTTCTAGTGATGCTTCTCTTCCGACTTACTCCTTACCTGTGCCGGGGAGTGGTGGGGTAGATGCCAGGGCAGAGGGAGGTGGGCACAGATTGAAGCACAACTAGGAGGCCGGGGGTAAAGGTGACAAAATATTTTTGTTGGGAGTGGGTGCTGCTGCAGATACCCACACCCGCGCTAGATTCCCAGGGTTTGAGTCCCAGCTCCACTTCCAGAGCTCGCTGACGTGCAGCCTGGGAGGCAGCAGCTGATGGCTCAGGTCTGTGGCTCCCTGACACCTCCACGGGAGACTCGGATGGGATTCTTGGCTTCTAGCTTCAGCCTGGTCCAGCCCCGGCTGCTGTGGGCATTTGCAGAGTGAATCAGCAGATGGGCGATCTCTGTCTGTCTCTGTCTCTGGCTTTTCAAACAAAGCATTTACAAATCTCTTTTGGAGAAAGAAGTACGTTCTTATTGTAAGGGGACTAGAAAGTGGAGAAGGCAGGTGTGTAGCCCAGACGTCCACATGTGAACATCCACGGAGGGTCCTCTGGATTCTCGGGGACATGTGGAAGTTTTTCTTTTTATTTATTTATTTATTTTTTTGACAGGCAGGGTGGACAGTGAGAGAGAGAGACAGAGAGAAAGGTCTTCCTTTGCCGTTGGTTCACCCTCCAATGGCCGCCATGGCCGGCGCACCATGCTGATCTGAAGGCAGGAGCCAGGTACTTCCTCCTGGTCTCCCATGGGGTGCAGGGCCCAAGCACTTGGGCCATCCTCCACTGCCTTCCCGGGCCACAGCAGAGAGCTGGCCTGGAAGAGGGGCAACCGGGACAGAATCCGGCGCCCCGATCGGGACTAGAACCCGGTGTGCCGGCGCCGCAAGGTGGAGGATTAACCTAGTGAGCCACGGCTCCGGCCTTTGTGGAAGTTTTTCAAAGCCGCCCATGGATGTCTTTCCTCAGTTTGTCCTTCTGTCTTTTTAGTTAGCCTGCTGTTTTCTCCAGCGTTCTCACTGCCATGGGCAGCAGCCGTATTACACAGTCACTGCTGATTGTTCTTGGCAATCAAACAACATAAAAAAATGCCTCCAGAACTTTTATTTCTGGCTGTGTAAATAATCAGACATAACTAGAAATGAAAAACCATTATGAAAACCAAAACCTGAATGAAGATTTTATAGTACATGGGAGTTATCAGGAGAGAGACGCGGTATAGACGTGTGAAGGGACTACAAAGGACGCAGTCAAAGGACGACACTGGGAACAGTGGAATGAGATGTATGAGAACCGGGTCCTCCGCAAAAGCGGTGCGCACTGGTGGAGGGGGCGCGAGGAGTCCTTCCAGAACGCTGGACGTGAGCCCCAGAGCGTTTGCTCAAGGAGAATGGCCGAATCTCACTAAGATCCCAAGCTTCCACTTTGCGGCCTTTTACCCCTCCCCAGTTCTGCGTCGGCCTTGCCAACCAGCAGCTGGCAGCCACCGGAGCTGAAATCATGGTGAAAGCCAGTGGTGTGGCAGCCACCGGAGGAGCCGGGACTGGCTTGCAGCTCGTTGAAGTCCGTGGCGGAGTTCCCACTGTTTCACGTGCTGGGCTGTTTCCCAGAAATCCGCACGTGCACGGCTTGTCTTTGTCTGAGCTTGCCCAGTGTAAATGGCCATTTTTCTCTCTTTCTTCTAAAGATTTATTTCATTAATTTGAAAAGTGGGAGGAAGGGAGAGAGAGAGAGCGTGAAGCCAGGAGTCTGGAACTCCATCCGGGTCTCCCACGTGGGTGGCAGGGGCCCAAGCACTTGGACCATCTTCTGCAGGGAACTGGATTGGTATTGGAGCAGCCAGGACTTGAACTGGTGCTCTGATGTGAGATGCTGGCATTACAGGTGGCGGCTTAATCAGCGGTGCCACAGTGCCAGTCACAACAGCCGTTTTCATGGGCACTTTTCTAAAACCAGTAGCGGCTGGCGCCGCGGCTCAAGTAAGCTAATCCTCTGCCTGTGGCGCCAGCACACCAGGTTCTAGTCCCGGTCGGGGCGCCAGATTCTGTCCCGGTTGCCCCTCTTCCAGGCCAGCTCTCTGCTGTGGCCTGGGAGTGCAGGGGCCCTGCACCTGCATGGGAGAACGGGAGAAGCACCTGTCTCCTGGCTTTGGATCAACGCAGTGCGCTGGCCGCAGCACGCCGGCTGTGGCAGCCATTAGAGGGTGAACCAACAGCAAAGGAAGACCTTTCTCTCTGTCTCTCTCTCACTGTCCACTCTGCCTGTCAAAAAAAAGAATAAAAAATAAAAATAAAACCAGTAGCGTTTGTTTTATGTTGTAACCGCCTGGGGCAGTGATAACAGCTGAGGAAAATAGGAGGCTAATACAGAAACGAGAAGAGAAGCCGGGGAAAGGTGCCCCAAGGGGTTTGGAAAAGCTCTGCAGTTTCCCGGAGACTCAAGAAGCCCGCGTGGGCATGCAGGGTGCGCACACACCCGAGAACGCTCGAGAAGCCCTGACTCCCGCTCTGGAAGATGCGAGGCTCTGTGCCCCGAGAAGCGAAGGTGAGGACAGCTGTCAAGTGCCTGGCTGAGAGTTGGAGACGCACCTCACCGTGCACAGACACCTTGCAGACACTGGGGGAGCTCGCCTCCAGGCTTTCGCAGCATGCTCTGTCCAATGGTTGGCTGAGCAGAGACTTCCATGGTCACGCCCCGAAAGGAGCATGGACCTTCAGAATGAGCTTGGCAAAGTCACAAACAGCAGCCGCCGCGCCAAACCTCGGTGAGGGCGAAATGATCAGATTTTCACAGATGCCCGGTTATAGAAGGGGGCTTCAGAAAGTTCATGGGAATCGCGTATGATGAAAAAAAACTACGCACGATTCAAAAGTATGTGCAACAAAATACACTTTATCTTTTCATTTCACTTCCATGGGCTTTTCGAAGTACCCTTATATTACTTAAAAAGTCAGTTTGCCGCAGAAATTTATGAGACAGGCAAAGAAACGAGAAACTATGGTGCCTACGTGGGAAAGGCAGCAGACGACAGCAGCTGCCCCTAAGGGTGGACCCACTGGACAGAAGCTTCAAATGAGCTGCTCGAAGAGGGGCAGAGGACGGAAGGAAACAAGTCCTGCAAAGTGGGGCTCGGCAGGAGATGCCCCATTTTTAGGTGCAGTGACAAATTACGATGGAAGAGGCTTATATCCAGAAATTCAAGGCTGTGAGAGCCACAGGTATCATCGCTGGCTGGAAAACACTTCGACATAGCCCGGACGGTAAGACTGGGATAAAATAAATGGATATAAACCATCCCAGCCACTGTTCAAAGCAGACGTTGACCGACGCTTAGCCATTCTTTTTCAAATACCAGGTTATACCATGCGACGCCTTCCTTTTCCTTTACCCCTGGGGCTCATTCACCATAAGCACGGCCATGGGTCAACGCAGTGCTACAGTGCTGTGTGCTCGAGCTTACCCGTCCTAGTGTGGGGGCGTCCCGTGCAGGAGAACCATGTTAGTGATTCACCAAACCCTGGCTCTCAAAGAAGTGCGACAGAGTCCTCCCTGTCCACAGACTGGGCTGGGTCCAGCAGGCTCTGCCAGCTGCTGACCATTTAAGTGACAGCGAACATGGCTTCAGGGTCATGTCTCTTCGGTCCACAACCATGTATTTTCTGTTACCCAAATATCTGAGGGCCAGAGAGGTCCAGGTCCAACTATGCGAAGCCACGTATTTTTTAAAATGTCTTAAGAACATACATTTTTGTACCTGTATGCTCCTAATTCTACTCTAGGGAAAGCCTAAATTTATCAGTTAAGTACTGAGCTAGGTCATGAACATGGTCCATCGAGTGTTTCTGGTGAGCCAGGCCCTGGAAGTCCTACGTGTACCAAACATCTAATCCCGCGGCAGCAGCGGGTGTGGCCCTGACTCTGTTTTCCACGCGTGCGCACTAAGGCAGAGCGAGGTTAAGCAGCTGCTCTGGGTCACGGTGTTACGGACTGCAGGTGTGCTCCCCACCTCGCCCCCCAAGTCTTACGATGAAGCCCTGAGCCCCAGTGTGACGGGACTCGGAGGTTGAGCTTGAAGGAGAAGTTAAACAACAGCGTAAGGATGCAGCCCTAATCCCACAGGACTGGTGACACTGTGAGAAGAGGAAGAGACCCCAGATGGTCTCCCCTGCTCCTCCACAAGCACACGGTGTTCTGGCCACGTGAACCAGTGTCTAAACGGCAGGAAGGGCGGCATCGCCGAAAACCGACGGTGCTTGCTCGCTGGTCTCAGACCTTCAGTGTGAGAAGTGTGAGCCGTGCAGTCTGTGGTCTTTAACCTGAGCTGATGGGCCCAGTAAGAGGAGAACCAGGGTTCCTATTCAGGAGTCGGGCTCCAGGCTCCTGCCACCGCATTATCATTCCTGTATCTGAAGACAGGGACTATGTGTTAATTTTGATCTCTTTCACTCCCATAGTGCCTCACATCTACAGGTGATAACAGGGGTCAACAGAATAGCACGTGTGCCAGGAAGTAAAATGGAGAATTATCACAGCCACTGGGTCCCGGCACTTGGTGAATGATCTCAGCACTGGCTGCCCTTCGTCTTCTCCAGGTTGCCCCTCTCTTGTACCTGCTGTTTTTTTTTTTTTTTTTGTACCCCTGCCAGCTTTTCTTCTAAATCCCCATGCCTGTCTTGTTTGCCGCAGAATGCTGCTTCTCTACCCAGATCTGGGGCTCTGGCAATTGCTTGACGATACCAGTAACTGATTTATTTTCTAAGAAGTCACGAGAAGCTGCGAAATCAAACCTCAGACTGAAGGATTCTTTTCAGTTCCTCCCCTTCTGCACGTGTAATTCTGTATTTGGAACTCTCTTCTCCAACAGTGGGAACTTGCGTCCCCAACAGCCTTTACACCTGTGGTGGACTCTGTCTTAACAAACTCATCAAACAGTTTTGGGATGGCCACACCAACCAGAGGATGGTCACACAACACTCAGAGCTCAAAGCCAAGGACTGGGTATTCTCCCAGCTGAAACAGGAGAGCTCCATGACCTTATTCATCCCAAAAAGCCCCCAGTTATGTACCAGTAGGTAATGGACCAATCAGAAACTACCAAATGCACCTAAGAGCCAACCAGAAAGCTCCCCTGGTTGCAAAAAAGTCTGTCCACCAATCAAATACTGTCTTAAGTCTTCCTCATTTTCCTCCCTCAGACTTACTCTCCCTTTAAAATCTTTTGAGTTTCTGCTGGAATACAGGTGATGGCAGCACATACCCCTGTCTGAGCTCAACAAACAGCCTCTTGTTAATCCTACAGGGGTCCTTGTCCCAGTGGCACCTTCAACACAAACCTACAAGGTAATGTTACAAATTTCTTTGCAATTTTTCTTAACTTTAGAATATTCTCATTGAGGTTGCACCATCAAAGTATTGAATTCAAAAGCTACTTGAGCTCAGTCTCTCCTACTTGTGGTTATCCGTTATATAACTAGTTTGAAAAGCAGAGTGTGAGAGACAGAGATAGAAACAGAGATAAACAGCGAGAGAGAGAGAGAGAGAGAGAGAGAGAGAGAGATCTACTTGCTGGTTCATTCCCCAATTGCTGTAACAGGCAAGGGTAAGCCAAACTGAAGCCAGGAGCCAGGAACTTCATCTGGGTCTCTCAGGTGGGTGGCAGGGACCCAAGCACTTGGGCCATTATCTGCTGGCTCCTGGGCACGATAGCAGGAAACTGGATTGGAAGTGGAGTAGCCAGGACTCAAACCAGGCACCTCCATATTGAACTATGAACCAGGCACAGAGAGCCCTGGGCTGTTGGTGGCCACAGTGGGGCTGTGAGATCAGACAGCTGCCGGAAGCTGACCCACGAGGGCAACTCCTCCGTCTGTGGGCTTACAGGAAAGGACTTAGGAAACGCCACACGACTCATGCTTATTCCAGCCAGGTTGCCTCCAGCAGCATCCCAGAGCAATCAGTGTGACTTGGTTACAGATTTGCCTTTCTTTCCTTGGCCACATGTGACTGCTGCAGCCACGGCTTGGGTGCACTGACCTGCAACTGGAACAAAATGAAATGGAGACGACTCCCTTTGCCCAGTCAGCAAAAAACGTATCAGACGCCTTGAAGGTGCCAGACTCTGTGTTTGGGGATGAGAGTCAGTGTGAGTCCTTGGCTATCCGGTGGAGGATACGGTGGGCCATGGAGCCAATACCACTGGCAGTAAATTCTCATTAAATTTCAATGAATGAGTGAATGAGTGAACTTTTCATTATCGCTAAGGCAGCCCAAGCCTTAAACAAAAACGCAAAAACAAACCCCACCTTCAAAGTCCTCTTTGATGTTCATTTCGATCTACTTTCTGGGTGCTGGCATTGTAGTGCAGTGGGCTAAGCTGCCACCTGCAACACCAACATCTGATACGAGTGCTGGTTTGAGTCCCGGCTGCTCCACTTCCAATCTAGTTCCCTGCTAATGTGCCTGGGAGGACAGCAGAGAATAGCCCAAGTACTCGGGCCCCTGCCACCCAAGTGGGAGACCCAGATGGAGTTCTTGGCTCTTGGCTTTGGGCTGGCTCAACCTTGGCTGTTGCAAACATTTGAGGGGAATGAACCAGTGGATGGAAGATCCCTCTCTCTCTCTCTCTGTAACTCTGTCTTTCAAATAAAATAAATAGGTGTTTAAAAAGATCTACTTTCTCTTATATAAAAAGCTGACTTTGGAAGAGATGAGAAGGAGACGGTGAGAATTTCTCCTGCTGTAGACCTATGTAGAGAGGTCATCAAACACCCAGAGGGTGATCCTGTTTGCTCCCTCAGATGCTGGTCAAGAAAACATCACTTTCCAGGTTATTCCAGGAGTCTGGGTTTTCCTGGAGGGACAAACGAATAGGCAAGGAGAGGTAGTTTGGGATGTTAGCAGGTGTTTTTATTCCCAATGGCCCAGTTGTTCCTGGCTGCCCACAGTGTTCCCATTGTCCTGGGGTAGATGGGAGCCAGGCTGGACTGAGGGGCATTCCTTCAGCTGGGGCACACTGCATCACAGACGTGAAGACCATAGTTGCGGTAGGGGCTTGGAGAGCGGGCTTCCATTCACAACCACAAAGCTTTGTTGAGAGGATTTGGGGGTTCCAGAAGCAGAGCTGTGAGAGTACAAGGCTCCGGCCACTCTAGGAGAGCAAACGGAAGAGAGACAGCCAGGGGCTGGGGGTGTGGGTGGGGATGTGACCAGGGTTTGGATACTGCTCTGGTTCCAAGCAGGGGCTCAGAGCCCCCCGGCCTGGACCTGGCCTGGGTGTGGGAAGGGGGCCCAAATGGAAAAATCCCAGGGACTTTGAGAGGGAATCTGAGAATGTCAAGGCCTTGAGGCTCACCTCTGCAGAGTTCTGTAAGGTTTCAAATGCCATTGAGCAGCCTGGGGCGGGCACTGCCGCCTGGGTGCCTCAGGGTGTGTGTGTGTGTGTGTGTGTGCACCTGTTACAGTGTGTCCGTGCCTGCACCTGTGTGTGCATGCCTATGTTAGCATAATTTTTTTTCACACAAGTGAACACTCCACCCATGCATAGAGGCCAGGAGTTCTAATGTCTCTCCACCAACAGGGCCAGCAGGCAGCGGCATTGGTGACTGTCACCCAGGATGAGTGGCACCTGGAGCACAAGCAGTGATGTGTGTGATGCCCCAGTGCTGGGGGAGTGACAGCAGACAGGATGTACTTGGGGCAGACCTGCCTTCCCCGCCCATGATAGGATGATGTCACCCATGCCACCACTGCAGGCTGTCCCACTCCTCCCTGCCCCACAGTGCCCCCTGGGCAAAGCCGATCTGATCAGATCTGGGTCTGGCCTACAGCCTTGCAGTGACTTCCTGTTGCTCCAGGAATAAAACCCAACATCCAAGCAGCGATCTCCCTCATTTCTGCTCCCCACGTCAGCACTGCTCTGGGCCCCTTCTCTCTTTTTTTTTTTTTTTTTGACAGGCAGAGTGGACAGTGAGAGAGAGAGACAGAGAGAGAAAGGTCTTCCTTTGCCGTTGGTTCACCCTCCAATGGCCGCCGCTGCAGCCGGCGCACCGCGCTGATCCGATGGCAGGAGCCAGGAGCCAGGTGCTTTTCCTGGTCTCCCATGGGGTGCAGGGCCCAAGCACCTGGGCCATCCTCCACTGCACTCCCTGGCCATAGCAGAGAGCTGGCCTGGAAGAGGGGCAACCGGGACAGAATCCGGCGCCCCGACCGGGACTAGAACCCGGTGTGCCGGCGCCGCAAGGTGGAGGATTAGCCTAGTGAGCCACGGCGCCGGCTGGCCCCTTCTCTTTCCCTACCCGATGCCCATATTCCTTTCATCTCTGGGTGACGTAGCCTTGCTCAGGGCAAGATACCTCCTGCAGGGGGAACTGAAGTGATGCGTGAACATTCCAGACCATGGCCAGCATCTCCCACGCCATCACCCTGCCAATGACACAGGTCCGACTGCAGAGGTAATGGCTTCAGCCATTCCAGGTAGAATGGATCCTAAGAGGCCATATTTGAGCAAGGCTAGGATGAGCCGCCCAGTGAAAATTTCCTAGTTCAAAAGCCACGGGGCTCGCTCTGGGCTGGGCCAGCTGGAAAGGTTTCCCAGGACGGTGGGGAGGCTGTTAGCAGGACCCTGAACATGGGCAGGGCTGGGAGAGGGTGGAGGCACCAGGACGGTGCTGCAGGTGAGCAGAACCAACCTGCGTCTTGCAGTCTCCATCTGGTGTTCGCAAATGAGCTCTGGACTGAGGTGACACCACTGAGAACCGGCACTGGAAGCCAAGGTAAAGTTGGCATCGCGTGGACACTGTTGGTACCTCCCCCTCCCCTGGGACCTAGGTCCCTGGACCACCTCTTGCCCCAGGTTTGCTTCTGGGGAGCTGTTGGAGCAGTGAGAGTGAGCGGAAGGTCTCCCCTTGGCTGCTGTAAAGGAAGAACTACTACTGATTTGCAAAGGAACATAAAGCCGTCAACCGCCATGAAAATGACTTATTTCCTCCAGCTGAGTTTTGTCTGCCTTGCATATTAGATGCATGCGTCCAGCGCTGGATTTAGTAACTGGATAATTGACTTGGTGGAAGGGAACAGAACGTGTCAGCCTCCTGCCGTGACTTCCTTTCGGGGCTGTGAATCTGTCTGATGTTTCAGGAGTGCAGAGAAGCTTAACAAAAATTAAGCAGGGCTGAGGCCTGGCCTAGCCATCTTTCACGTTTATTGCGTCTTCATAATTGTTGATGTTTGCACTAAGTTTGCGCCCAGGGAGTCACATGCGATCAACTTGCAGAGTGATAAAACGTCCCCTTTCTCCGAGGACGGCTTGTACTCTCGCCTCGTGAATCGCCTGTCTAAAAGAACCACTTCGAGTGTGTGTGAATTTCCTCTTAAAGTTAGTGGCAAAACTACAGCCAAACTTCCTGCCCTCTCTCCTCACTGCAGGATCATTTTCAGGATTTTGAAGGTGTTCTTCCCCTGGGGGCAGCCGAGCGGATGGGCCAGGGAAGGCAAGCCCAGGAGCCGGCTCCCACTGCCAGGAAACGGGTGTTTTTCTTAAGCAAACCAACTGTAAATGATTTTCAACCAAAACCAATGGATTTTTAGGAAAACAAAGAAGGCCTTGGCAGACTGACCTGAACTCCAGAGACAGAGGGATCATGGGATGGAGATCACTTCGATGAGGGGCTTTCAAAAGTTCAGGGAAACGCTCGTTATGAAAAGAGGTCACACAGACTTCAAAAACGTTTTGCACCAACCTGAGCTTACCTTGTAATTCTATTTTCCACAAACCTCTTGAAGCACTTGCCTTCTTATGGCCGTGTAACAAATGCTCTCTTAAGTTGAAATATTGGGCACATTTTGGAAAAAATGTCTTTTGCGTCCTGCCTGTTTGGAAAGATCTCTAGGCCTTGGTGACAATGAAGGAGCTGATTCATGTTCAGCCAATAGGCTTCTGTCTGGGAGATTCCAGGCTATTCTGCCTTGGTGGCCCCGGGACTGCTGGGGCAGGCAGGTGGGCACCCAGTGGTCCCCAAGGCACTGCTGTACCCTTGGTGGCGGCTGCTAAGTTGGAACATTGTGCGTGGAGTCAGCAGCCTTTTCTAGAGCTTTCCCCCATGGTGGGCCCTTTGCGTGGTTGGAAATGTCCCAGATGTCCTTGTATCTACAATGGTAGCCCGTTCCTCTGTTACGTGACAGGCTCCTGTTCTTCAACCAACAGAGGACAGTGAATGAAACTGGGGTAAACTCTACTTACGACTTCGGGAAATTACAGCCTGCCTTCCCACTTGGAATCTCTCTGATGTGTCAAACAACCTGCCTCTGTTTACAGAGCACGAGACAAGCCTCTGAATTAGTGGGTCCTCGGAAATGCATGCGTCATGCTGTTAGCATCGCGTCTCCTTTAGTCGAAATCCGCTTTTGAAGTCTTGATTTAAAGTCCATGGATCAGCTAATCTCTGCATTCCTCATTCCAAGCCATGTATGGCGAAAAAAGGGAACCCAGGAGCGGCTGCCATTTCAAATAAGGGCTTTTGATGTCTACTGAGAAGTGAGAAGCAAACATTTCCAGGAACAAACGAAACCTTCGCGTAGCAGAATAAGCCCCGTGACGCTTCCTCCATGGGTGCACCCGGCACCATCAAGCGCCGAGTTCTGCCCCGCTGCTGGATGCCCAACAGGAGCTGCCCATCACTTTCTAGTCCCACCTCCAGCTTGCTGCGCCCCGGGGTGCCGGGGACGGGGGCGGTGTGGGGGTGGTGTGTGTGTCTGGGATTCCTGGGGCTTCATCATTTATTTGACTCTGTCTTCTACAGACCCGGAGGAGGCAAACAGCCAGGCTCTGCTTCCTCACCGCTCACTCCTCCTCCGGGGAGCAGGGCCGGTGTGTTCCAGCTCCAGCAGTCAGTGTGCCTGGCGAGGCGGAGCAGAGCTCTGAGAGAGCGGAACGACGGGTCCCAGACCCTGGGTCGTGGTGTATTTCCAGTGAGCTGAGCTTTAACCGTGGTATTTCCACAGCCAGGAAAGGATTGTGTGTGGACTGATGGATTGTGGGTATGGACTGATGGATTGTGTGTGTGGACTGATGGATTGTGTATGTAGACTGATGGATTGTGGGTATTGACTGATGGGTTGTGTATGCAGACTGATGGATTGTGGGTATGGACTGATGGATTGTGTATATAGACTGATGGATTGTGTATGTGGACTGATGGATTGTGGGTATGGACTGATGGATTGTGTATGTGGACTGATGGATTGTGGGTATGGACTGATGGATTGTGTGTGTGGACTGATGGATTGTGTGTGTGGACTGATGGGTTGTGTATGTGGACTGATGGATTGTGGGTACTGACTGATGGATTGTGGGTACTGACTGATGGATTGTGTATGTGGACTGATGGATTGTGGGTACTGACTGATGGATTGTGGGTACTGACTGATGGGTTGTGTATATGGACTGATGGATTGTGTATGCAGACTGATGGATTGTGAGTACTGACTGATGGATTGTGGGTATTGACTGATGGATGGTGTATGTGGACTGATGGATGGGTCAGAATCCTTTCATCTGCTCCAGTCTGAGGAGGACAAGACATATGAGGGCACTTCAGAAAATCTGTAGCAGATGTGATTGACAGATGAGTTAAAGGAACAGGCATGTAGCAGAGCCTGTGAACCACTGCCTGGCATGCCCTCATCCTATCTCCGAATGCCTGCGACTGAGTCCTACAGCCACTTCCAGTTCAGCTCCCTGATGGGGCTGGGAGGCAGCAAGTGGTGGCCCAAGGACTGGGGTCCCTGCTATTCACGTGGGAGACCTGGATGGGGTTCCTGGCTCCCTGCTTTGGCCTGATCTGGCCCAGCCTTGGCTTTGCAGGCCTTTGGGGATTGAATCAGTGGACAGAAGATATCTCTCTTCCTCTCTGTTACTCTGCCTTTGAAATAAATAAATATAAATACATAACTTTAAAAGAAATAAGAACAAAAAGATGTAAACATGTGTAATTAAAATTTGCAAAATGAAAGATGAATAAAGTGACATTGAGAAAAATCTTGTAAACAAGAGTTTTAGAATAAAACATTTTTGAAATCCATGCATATGAGGGATTTTCAAACTGTGTATTATGACATAACTATGCATGGACTGCAAAACATTTTTGCCCCAAAATAAACTTCTCTTTTGATCTCATTTCCCATGAACCTTTTGAAGCCCCCTCATGTGAGATGAAACGCACAGGGGACCCTGCACAGGTGGAGCCCTCACGCTCTTGATGCCATCAGTTATCCAGCAGAGACTGTTTCTCCTAACTTCATGATGGCTTGACGGTACTGATCCGATCCCCACTTTGTAGCTCACGTCTTTGGATCCCATGGGGTTTCTGGTCTTTCTCTGAGTGTTCTGTTAGCTGTGAAGCTGCCTGGTGGAGGAAGTTGTGTGTGTGGGTTGAGTCAGGGCTACCTCTGGGTTAGTGGATCAATCTTGCCTTTTATTATCTAGTTTCTGATCCTTTGACATCTGGGGCTTGGCTGGCCCAGTTGGGAGAGAGAACAAACGCTCACCCATGGGATGGTCTTTCAGGTGCAAACCCCTCCAACCAGAGCCTACTCCCACACCTGCCTCACTTATTGGGCTTTCTCACTCTGGGTCACTCTTTGCCTGCCTGGATCACCCCATGACCAAAGACCACACAGCTAGAGAGAGTCCCCATGCCACCGAGTTGATGGAATTATTTAAAATTAGCAATCCTAAACTTGCTTGTCTCACCCTGTCCATCTATTCTTGTGGAAATCATAACAAATACTTTTGTCCACAGTTCTTCTCACCTCTCTGCCATCTTTTTTTTTTTTTTTGGCAGGCAGAGTTAGACAGTGAGAGAGAGAGACAGAGAGAAAGGTCTTTCTTCTGTTGGTTCACCCCCAAATGGCCGCTACAGCCGGCGTGCAACGCTGCTCCGAAGTCAGGAGCCAGGGGCTTCCTCCTGGTCTCCCATGTGGGTTCAGGGCCCAAGCACTTGGGCCATCCTCCACTGCCTTCCCGGGCCACAGCAGAGAGTTGGACTGGAAGAGGAGCAACCAGGACAGAACCAGCGCCCCAACCGGGACTAGAACCTGGGGCACTGGCACTGCAGGTGGAAGATTAGCCTGCTGAGCTGTGGCTCCGTCCACCTCTCTGCCTTCTGACTGACACTGGTGCTTCCTCCTTGTGGTCCCCATAATAAAATGTGCCTCTTCCTCTTAGGAATTGTGAAAAACCCATGCTTCCATTGGCAATTACTTCCCAATCTGTTGACCTTGCTATACCTCAAGTTTTCTACTAATATACTGCACTCTGCTAATACAGTGTATTATATTTTTTAGTATTTATTTAATTGAAAGGTAGAGTTACAGAGAGACAGGGACACATACACACACACACACACACAGGGGTGGGGGAGATATGTTCCATCCACTAGTTCACATCCCAAATGATTGTAACAGCCAGGGCTGGGCCATGCTGAAGCCAGGAGCTAGGAATTACATCCAAGTCTCCCATGTGGGTGACAGGGACCCAAGCACTTGGTCCATCTTCTGTTGCTTTCCCAGGGAGCTTTAGCAGGGAGCTGGATTGGAAGTGGAGTGGCTGGGTCTTGGACCAGAGCCCATATGGGATGCTGGTGTCACAGGGTTAACCCACTGTGCCACCATGCTGCCCCCCCGTATTATATTCTGTGTGATCCGTATATTCTAGCCCTGCAGGGTCCTCTCCAGGATCTCATCAAGACTATCTGCTTTGGCAAAGGTTTTCTCTACTCCTGTGGGACATTTGTAGTCTATGGAAATCCTCTAGGGCTTGAAATTCGCACGGACAGGTTCTTCTTCTCTCATCTGTTTGTTTCAAGTTCTGCTTTTCCATAAAGAAGTGGGATAGAGTTTTTTGGATGCAATGTTTTCTAGTTGAGCACGTTATCTTTTATTTCCTTATGTAGATGTCTACGGTCAAGTCTTAGTTTATTTATTTACTTATCTATTTGCATGCATTTCATAAATACAACATTAGGAGCACAGTGATTCTTCCCACCATACCCACCTTCCCATCCACACTTCCACTCCTCCTCCTCCTCTCTCTCCTATTCCCAGTCTTATTTTTTTTTTACTAAGATCTATTTTCAATTAGTTTTATATACGGAAGATTAATTCTATTCTAGGTAAGGAGTTCAGCATTTTGTATGAGAAAAAAAAAAAAGGAAAAGAAAAAGAAAAAAAAACAAACCTGTTCCTCAATGGTCCAGACAAGGACTGTTCAAAGTCATTGCATCTCAGAGTTAATTTTGCTTAATCTCAGAGTTAATTTTGCTTATTTTTTTAAAATTCTTTTTCCCTTTTTCTCCCTTCTCTCTCTCTCTCTCTCTCTCTCTCTCTCTGAAACTTAATTATATTTAAAGAAGAACCCAAGAGTGATATATCTTTTGCTAGCACTTAGACATAACTGTAATTTACGGGACGTGAGAATATCCTCCACTACTCAAAAGGCCTCCATATCCTCGGCAGCTCATGGCCACAGCCTCGGGTGATCACTGACGTCAACAATCAGATTGTTAATTGATAAATCGACAATAAGAGACACCGTGCACTTACTCCCCATGTTGGACCTCTGTTCTTAATGAAATGTACTATGAGAATTAACGGTAAAACTTGACTTCAAACAGTACTTTACACTTTGTGTGTCTGTGTGGGTGCAAACTGTGGAAATCTCTACTTAGTATAGACTTGGTCTTCTGTATATAAAGTGAATTAAAAATGAATCTTAGTGAAAAAAGGGATGGAGAGGGAGTAGGAGGTGGGATGAGAGTGAGGGTGGAAGGTGGGAATAGGGGGAAGAAACACTATATTTCTTTTTTTTTTTTAAGATGGAGAATAAGCTTTTATTTTAACTCAAGGGTCCTGTCCACATCTAGAATGCTAAAGCAAGCTTTCACTCTTCCACTGACCCAACTTGGCCATGACATACTTTTTTTTTTTTTTTTTTTTTTTTTGACAGGCAGAGTGGATAGTGTGTGAGAGAGAGACAGAGAGGAAGGTCTTCCTTTTGCCGTTGGTTCACCCTACAATGGCCGCTGCTGCTGGCGTGCTGCGGCCGGTGCATCACACTGATCTGAAGCCAGGAGCCAGGTGCTTCTCCTGGTCTCCCATGGGGTGCAGGGCCCAAGCACTTGGGACATCCTCCACTGCACTCCCTGGCCACAGCAGAGAGCTGGCCTGGAAGAGGGGCAACCGGGACAGAATCCGGCGCCCCGACCGGGACTAGAACCCGGTGTGCCGGTGCCGCTAGGCGGAGAATTAGCCTATTGAGCCACGGCGCTGGCCTATCCACCACATACTTTTATTTCTGCATATTATTGGATTTAGTTTGCAAAAACGTCTGTAAAACAAAGGGCGAGCATTTTTGTTCTGAGTTATGTTTCTCCAGAGTTTTCTTCTCCCATAATATCTTGTTCAGGTTTCAGTATTGGAATCATGTTGGTATCATAGCAGGAACAGGAAAGTGTCCGCTTGTCTCCAGTTTTCTAGAACAGTTTTTGAGGAATTGGAATCCGTTTTTCACACAGTGTCTGGCAGACTTCGCTAGGGAAGCCATCTGAGGTCTGGAGTCGTCTTTGTGGGAAGGTTCACAGTGATGAATTCCATTTAGAGAAAAGACGCAGGGGCACGGGGTTGATCAGTTTCTTCTTGACAGCAACTTGGTAGTCGTTATCTTTCAAGGAATTTGTGCCTTTAATCTCAGTTGTCAAACTCACTGGCACATACTTGTTCATAATACTTCCTAATGACATCGCTGATGTCTCCTCTCCTTTCCTGATATTGCTAATCTGTGCCTCCTTTCTAGTTTTCTTCATTAGCTGAGCTACAGGTTTATTGTTTTTTTATTAAGTAAATATAAGTTTCCAAAATACAGTTTATGGATTACATTGGCTCCCCCCCCCCATAAATTCCCTCCCACTTACACCCCTCCCATCTCCCACTCCCTCTCCCATTCCATTCACATCAAGGTTCATTTTCTTTTTCTTTTCTTTTCTTTTTTTTTTTTTTGGACAGGCAGAGTGGACAGTGAGAGAGAGAGACAGAGAGAAAGGTCTTCCTGTGCCGTTGGTTCACTCTCCAATAGCCGCTGCGGCTGGCGCGCTGCGGCCGGCGCACCGCACTGATCTGAAAGCAGGAGCCAGGTGCTTCTCCTGGTCTCCCATGGGGTACAGGGCCCAAGCACTTGGGCCATCCTCCACTGCACTCCCTGGCCACGACAGAGAGCTGGCTTGGAAGAGGGGCAACCAGGACAGAATCCGGCGCCCTGACCGGGACTAGAACCCGGTGTGCCGGCGCCGCTAGGTGGAGGATTAGCCTGTTGAGCCGCGGCGCCGGCCAAGATTCATTTTCAATTATCTTTGTATACAGAAGATCGATTCAGTATATATTAAGTAAAGATTTCATCAGTTTGCACCCATACAGAAACACAAAGTGTAAAAATACTGTTTCAGTACTAGTTATAGCATTATTTCACATTGGACAACACATTAAGAACAGATCCCACATGAGAAGTAAGTACACAGTGACTCCTGTTGTTGACTTAACAATTTGACACTCTTGTTTATGGCGTCAGTAATCTCCCTAGGCTCTAGTCATGAGTTGCCAAGGCTATGGAAGCCTTTTGGTTTCGCCGACTTCTATCTTATTCCGACAGGGTCATAGTCAAAGTGGAAGTTCTCTCCTCCCTTCAGATAAAGGTACCTCCTTCTTTGATGGCCCCATTCTTTCTACTGGGATCTCACTCACAGAGATCTTTGTATTCATTAAATAAAAACCTTTAAAAAAGATTATTCTCCACTTAATACACTAAAGTGAAGTAATACTTTGAGAACAAGTTTTACAGTTAATTCTCATAGTACAACTCTTTGGGGACAAAGGTCCTGCATGGGAAGTTAGTGTACAGTGACTCCTGTTGTTAATTTAACAATTAACACTCTGATGTATGATGTCAGTGATCACCTGAGGCTCTTGACATGAGCTGCCAAGGCTATGGAAGCCTTTTGAATCCACAAACTCCATCAGTATTTAGACAAGGCCACAAGCAAAGTAGAAGTTCTTTCCACCCTTCAGAGAAAAGTACATCTTTCTTTGATGGCCACTTCTTTCCACTGGGGTCTCACCCACAGAGATCCTCCAATTAGGACACTTTGCCACAGTGTCTTGGCTTTCCATGACTGAAATGCTCTCATGGACTTTTCAGCCAGACCAGAATGCCTTAAAGGCTGATGCTGAGGTCAGAGTGCTATTTAAGGTGATTATCATTCTATGAATCTGCTGTGTGGGCTGCTTCCCATGTTGCAGCATTCACTTCTTTTAAATTCTATCCATTATTATCATAGTCATTTAATCCTATCTATGTGATCACTTTGACACTTAAGATAGTATTTTAACCATCCAGCTTAAGGGGATTTGGGGTCCCTGACTCTGAGCTGTGACATACATTCCTCTGTAATGAAGGTGAAATTCATTTTAGCTGTCAATCTTTCAAGTGCAAAAATCAGTTTTTTTTATTAACAATCTGACTTGGAAGCTCTCTGTTCCTCACTGATTAGTGATTTTATAAGAAGTTTGGATTTTGAAAAATACCAGGAAAAATGGATGGGACATTTGCTGGGTTACAGGGGTTTGCCTGGTTTTCATTGACTCTCCCTCTGTGTCCCTGGGGACTGGTTTTATTCCTGGATGTTTGTTGGGATCAAATAGCCTCCAACCACTGGGTGATGGGCAAAAATGTTGCCATGATTTGTGGCAGAAAGAGACATGCCTTTTTCACCTGATCTCCTCCGGGAGGCGACAAAAGCAAAGACGTCACCCCTGGAAAGAATCATCTTATTCCAGCTTCTAAAGACCATCTGTCTGGCGGTTGGTGTCCTGGAAAAGCAGCCACGATGAGGTGGCTGTGCTCCTGCCTGGCCTGTGGCCGGTCTGGTGGTACTTTAGGCCCCTGTGCATTGTGGGGCCAGTTCCCACTTCCCCTTTCCTTGAGGTTCCTGCTCCAGCAGGGAGGGGCAGGACTGAGTCAGGGCTGTGACCCTGGGCTTGCGCAGTGAGCTGTGCCTGGGCTGAATTCTGGTGCCACCTCTCATTCCCTGAGTGACTTGAGGCAAGTGACTGCATGTCCTCCAGCCTCTGAGAAAGAGGGTTACCGGGAGGTGCACTGCACAAGACCCAGGGCATTTTCTGTGACCTTTCTGTGCAGATGGCAATGGCTCCACAGTTCCCTGCTTGCCATTGTTTTCACCCCAAGGACCCCGTCTCCTCCTCCGTCTGCCCGGCCCTGCACCCTGACTGCTGGAGGCTCTCAGTGCACCCTCCCGGCTTTCTTTGAGGAGTCCCCGGATCACTGCTGGCTAAGCTCTCCCATTGCTCGTCCCTGGGCCTGTTCCTTGGCGTCTCTTTCTTGTCCTTGGCAACAGCGTTTTGGAGGAAGTCTCGCTGCACCTGCAGGTCAGTGACTGGTCAGAGTTGTGTTTCTGTAGCTCATAAGTCTGATGAAAACCCAATGACAGCATCTAAACGGCCACTCAAAGTGGGCTATGTAAAGCGATTCTATGGACACTACCTTCGTGTTTGTTATTTTGAAGGGTTTCAGGATTAGGTGTCACACACACTCACATGCAAACGACCTACAAACCCTTAGAAGGACACCCGGCACGAGGACTGGGACTGCTCTGTGGATCTGAAGTCTGGAAGTCATTGACAAGCTTGGGAAGAGGCGTTTCTGCTTTCTCATGTGGGTAGAGGTGAACAGGAGCGCGCTGAGGCAGAGAGGAGAAGGAGGAAGGAAACACATGGTGGAAGCCACGGGGAGCTTTCGTTTGCTTTAACAGGAGAGAGGTGAGCACCGTGACCCACAGGAGGGGGTCCACTGGCAAGAGAGAGGCTGCGTTTTTGGGGAGAAAGAGGAGATCATGGATGGCGTCTTAGGATGACTGGCTGCTCTGGCTTCTCAGGACACAGGACTAGGGTAGCCATAGACAAGTGGAGAGGCTTGGCCACCTGGTTGACGGGCGAGAGAGGGGAACCGGTTTCGCCAGGAGGCAGGGCACCCCCTCTCCTGCAGAGGGTGGACTCAGCTCAGAGAAAGCTCTGGGTGCCCTGCAGCATTGGATAGGAGGGCTGCACCGCTGGCGTTTTCTCCTTATTGGAAGTAGGAGTAGATCTTTCGCCGAGAGGGAACGAGTGGAGAGGGACTGAAATGCTTCTTGCGGAGCCTGGAAGAGCAAGTTGACCAGAGAAATGGGGCAGATTCCCGGAGGGTTCTGAATGACCGTGGGAGGCTGGGTTCCGTGAATTTCTAACAATGCGCTGTGTGCATGGAATTAGCCCGCAGAGGATCACAGAAGAGCAAGTTAGCTTTGTCCAGAGATGACAGTTTTCCAGGTGATGTAACAAAAGAGTGAAAACGGGGACGTAAGGCACTGAAAGCATTTTGTTGAAGTAGCAACCGTGGAACTTGAATTGCATACAGCAAGATGCGAACAAAGGGAGTGAGTAGACTTGGGGTAAAGGCAATGGATTGGAAGCTTCTGGTAAGGTCCTAGTGCAGGCTCCTAACTGAGAGGATGGAGATGGTGGTGGAAGCTGGATGGGTGGCACAGCCGCCTCTGATGCCACAGGGCACAGGGCACAGGGCACGAGGTTGGGGAGGGAGCTGGCCAGGCTGGTGCAGCAGACCAGAACCTGTAAACACAGGGCAGAGAGAAGGAGGGACTGAACTGCTCACAGGGGACGTGGGGCAGGTGATTGACAACGGAATCCGGCTTTCCCCAAGTGCTTAAAAAACCCAGCAAATGCATTTAGCACTTAAGGGAAACGTCCGTCATCCAGCGGTCTCCAGTTCTGGGACAGAAAGGGTTAATGTGTGGTTTATTTCCCCTTTCCCAGGCTCTTCTCATCCTAAGGCCGACCCTAGCGTAGCCCTAACTTGCGATCCTGAACTAAAGCATTCATTGAATTATCTTGCCTTTCTTATTCTCCTTTGTAATTTTTTCTTTGTCCTAGGCTGCACCAGGTAAGAATACATGACCTGTCTTAGTCACCAAAGCATTCTCCACTTTCTCAGTGATGGCAGCTTCTAGAAAACGTGGGGTGAATACCTAAGTCCCTGATGGAAAAGGCAGGACACAACATGAAGTAGTGCTGTCCCAGCAGAGACCCCAGCACCCCACGTGGGCTTAAGAAGCTGGCGGGCAGCCCTGGAGGGTCTGGGGCTGGACTGGAGACCACCGGGCAGGAATTCTGGCAAGAGAGCCTTCACCACCTCCCAGAACCTGAGCAAAACATCCCGCCTTGGGGTCGCCACTGTGGTGCAATAGGTAAAGCTGCCGCCTGCCATGCTGGCATCTCATATAGGCACCGGTTCAAGTCCTGGCTGCTCCACTTCCAATCCAGCTCTCTGCTGTGGCCTGGGAAGGCAGTAGAAGATGGCCTGAGTGCTTGGGCCCCTGTACCCACGTGGGAGACCTGGAAGAACTCCAGGCTCCTGGCTTTGGATCGGCCCAACTCTGGCCATTGTGGCCATCTGGGGAGTGAACCAGTTGATAGAAGACCTCTCTCTCTCTCTGCCTCTCTGGAACTCTGCCTTTCAAATAAATCAATAAATCAATCTTTAAAAAAAGTGCTGCCTCGTTTTGGGATGAGCATTAGAGACGGGATACATAGCATCAGTCAAAGCACTTGGCTTTTGTTCATTCATTTATATTTTTGCTTTTTCATTCACTCCATCACTCATGCAATCAATGAGCAAACATCTCTTTGATCCTCTTGCCTTGAACCCCAGAGCCTCTCTCATCCCCCGCCTGAGCAGGCTGGTGGCCTGGAAATCAGACCCATGGGCTGGCTTTGGTCAGGGGCCACTGTCCTCAAAACCCGAGGCTGGCAGAGCTGCCAGGCACCGCGGGCCCTGGCCCGCCTCCAGGTGTGGCCTGAGCTCACACCTCTCTGCTGGGAGAGGCTGCACAGACAGCAGTGCGAGTAGTCGGCCCAGCCAAAGAGGGTGGTAGGGAGAGGGTAGGCTCTCCTCTCCCCTCCCCCTTCCCTCTCCTCCCCTCCCTTCTCTCCTCTCCTGCTCAGAGTGCGCGATGCGGCGCGCGCTGGACACACGTTGCCCTGCACGGTGGCACCCGTGCCAGCCCTGCACCCATGCTGGCACTGTGGAAGGACTGCAATGCCAGGACGCGAGGAGCTGGGAAGAAAGGGAAGTCCCCAGAGACTGAAAAGGAGCTAGGCATGGAAAGGCAGCGCCCGCAGGTACTGACCCAGGGCCTTAAGCAGCGGCTGTGCAGGCCGGCAGTGTAGACGGGACTCCCGTGCAGAGCTCACTGTCCAGGTAGCCATCCCTGGATGTGTCCACCTGGGCACACGCCGGCAGTCTGGTTGCCTTCCCCTTGACCGAGAGTGGCCCCATGCGCTAGGGTCAGTCAGTGCAATTGCCTCCCACATATCCGTGTGAGTGGACACCACTTTCATCGGGGGGCCCGGGCTGTGGGCTGGTCTCAAGGCTGCCTTCATCTTCCCTGCTGCACCCTGCACGGGAAGCGGCCTGGGTGCCGTGGGCTGAATTCACCTGCGTTGTGGAGTGGGCTCGCGCGTGGGACGCTGGTGTCCCTTTAATGACCTTGCTGCTCCTTCCGTGCCCGTCCAGGGCCACAGAATGCACTGTTCCCCAGGAGACCGAGCAAAGCCCACTCCAGTGCTGACGTATCAAATGCCAATCACACAGTTTCAACATAGAAGAAAAGGTCATGGAGACTCCCAGAAGACACGGGCAGGTTTTCCCTCCTCATGAAGTCTCTAGCCGTAAGTGAGCCAGTGTGTGTGTGTGTGTGTGTGTGTGTGTGAAGAACACAGACTCAACGTCCAACAGCAGAACCACGTCAAACACTGCATCCATCAGCCAAGATTGCACCTGCAGTCTTTATGGCCGTGATGGCATCAGTGAACAAGTCTTGGTACATTCTACAGAAACGGCAATGCAGCTGAGACTAGAGGTCAATAACGAGAAGACGAAAGACATGCCGTACTTCCGGAAATAGAATCATGGCTACATAATTTCTTAATCCGTAATCCCAAATCATGGAAATTTGATTACTCTTAGAATTGAAAAGTAATAAAAAAAATTGACAGGCCAAAACTTGTGGATGAAACTAAAGTGGTTCTTAGCAAATTCACCCTAAATTACATTAGCAAAGAGAGAGAGTATTGATGCTGAAACATCCGTTTTAAGAGATTAAGGAGGGGCGGGGTTGTGCCAGCAGGTTAAGCCTCTGCTTGCAGTGCCAGGGGCTGCAGATGGCAGGGCGTGTCGGCCGTTAATGATGGATGAATGAATGAATGAATGGAACCCGGTCAGCTTCTCAGAGCAGCTAAGAGGAGGCAAGTCGGCTTTTCCCAGACAGCCCCTAGCCCTGATCTGTCCCCAGCCTTCCAGGGGCTCGCAGGTAGCTGGCTCTGCTGGGAGCTCCCAGGGTACGCGCGCCTAACCGACACCCCTGGCACAGGCTCCAAGGGCCTCCTTGGCCCCAGCCCTGGAGTCAGGAACTGAACTTTGCCTACCACCAACAGCAGGTGCCCAGGTTGAAAGAATGGCTGGAGGCCAAACCAAAATCGCTTGCTGCCTGCGGTTTCAGCGAGGATCGCCATCTCCCAGAGATGTAAATGCCACACAGATGAACCGCCCGAAGGCAAGGAATAAAGGCAGGGGGCGATTTTCCGTGAGTGACGTGGGGCCGGGCTGTGCGGCTGCTTCACCACCAGGTGGCGCTCGTGCGTGCGTGCGGCTCCGGGCAGCTGGCAGCCTTGGGTGGAGTTGGGGTTCCGTTTGGCTAACCGCGCTGGGTCACCGCTGGTGCCCAGGGCTGCTGCTCCCCGGATCCTCCTCGGCTCCCCGAGGGCTGCCCCCTGCCCTCACGCTAGCCGGATTTTGGGATCTGCCTCTCCAGGAGGGAACTCTTCCCACGGGATCCCTTTCCCTGTCTCCCTCTCTGTCTCTGTAACTTTGCCTTTTGAAACAAATAAATAAATCTGGAAAAAGTTCATGGAGGATGAAATGAAAACATAACATTTATTTCAGTGTAAAAATCTTTCAAAATCCGTGCGTCTGAGAGATCTTCAAAGTGCTAATGGAAGAGACATGTTCTTTTTTTTTTTTATTTTTTAAAGATTTATTTTATTTATTTGAAAGACAGAGTTACAGAGAGAGGGAGAGAGAGAGAGAGAGGTCTTCCATCGCTGGTTCACTCCTCAGATGGCTGCAATGGCTGGAGCCGTGCTGATCTGAAGCCAGGAGCCAGGAGCTTCTTCTGGGTCTCCCACGCGGGTGCAGGGGCCCAAGGACTTGGGCCATCCTCCACCACTTTCCCAGGCCATAACAGAGAGCTGGATGGGAAGTGGAGCAGCTGGGACTAGAACCGGCACCCATATGGGATGCCGACACTGCAGGCCAGGGTGTTAACCTGCTGCACCATAGCGCCCGCCCCAAAAGACATGTTGTAAAACGTGGCGTAGGCGTCAAGCAGTGGCTGTGTGGGCCTTGTCTTTTCACTTCATTGTCCTAGGAGCTTTTCCTTGTGCCCTGAATGTGTGTGCTCTGTTCTTTATGTGTCCCGGACGCTGCAGCCACTGGCGCCGTGAAATCCTCCTAGAACGTCTGGAAGCCCTGCTCCGGGGGCCCTCATGGGGAGAGTCTGTTCTCCCACGGGGCAGCACCCACTGCTCCCGGCCAGGTGCCTGTGCAGAGGGGCCCCTCCGCAGCCCTGGGACCGAGGCTGGACTGGCTGTGGATGTCATGGTCGGTGGTCCCTGGAGCTGCCTGCCCAGGTTCTAACTGATCTCTTTCTCTTCGATCCGGAGGAGTTAAAAGCCGAGGCTTCTACGGCCCTGGTCAGAACGACGGTGCCAAGAGGACGGATTCTCTTGTCTTCCTAAATCTCGTCACAGGTCTGGAGTTCTGAGATTTTTGTCGCATTGGCCACGGATGCGAACAGCTTGGAGCTCTCACACTGGGGGAGGAGGTTCCCAGGGTGTAGGCAGAGCGAATGAAGGACGACGTAGCAATAGGCAGGTGGCAATCGGAGGGCTTGCCAAGCTTCCCGATTGGGTCCTGCTCGTCTTCCGTGGGCTGTTCTTGGTGTGGTCCAGGCCAAGAGGACAGGTGTCTGTGGAGGAACCGCAGATAGACCTGTAACGCAAGCCCGAGCCCCTGGCAGATGTGCGCACCTGCGTGCTGGCGCCGCTCCAGTCTGCGACAGCCGCTCCTTGGGAATTTCTGCACCGGAGTCTTCGCAGCGTTTGTTTTCACTCTCAGAGGCAAAGCGCGAGCGGATTTTTAAATCTTGGTATTTGTGAAACTTTGTCTGTGAGTGCACATGTGGTGACTACGCAGTGCAGTTATCTATCTATCCAGAGGTGTGATTCGACCGGGTGACTCAACAGCAGACAGAGAGGCAGAGGAGGGGGAAAGGAGAGGGAGGGACCCCGACCGAATTTTCCGGAAGGTCAGGCCTCTGGGAGCAGATGTGCTCTCCTGAGAGCCCCCAGCCTGGGGCTCCCCTGCAATTGGAGATCCGGGGATGACGCTGGGCTTCGGTGAGGTGGCAGGGAGCGAGACCTGCTGTTGATTTCTTCCTGCAGAGGGCGTTGCCCTTAGGGTGGGACCACCTCGCCCGGGACCCGACTGTCCTGTTGGTTTCTTCAGTCCACACAAATGGTCTTTGTTTAGATGGTCACGAAGGAGGCAGCGGAGGCGCCAGGGCACAGGGACCGTCGTTAGCTTCCTGTGGCCGCAGCACAGGATGGAACACACAGAAACTCGTCTCTTGCAGCCGGAGGCCGCAGGGCCCACTGAGCACCCTCTGCAGGCTCCCGGGAAGGGTGCTTCCTGGCTACCCCCCCGCCCAGCCCCCAGCTGCTGGCGGCTCCAGGCCCATCTCTGCCTCCTCTTCCCTGTGTGTCTCCTCTAAGCACATTGTCACTGGGTTTAGGGACCACCCGGACAGCCCAGGATGCTCTCGTCTTGAGATCTTTAGCCTAATTACATTTCTGAGACCCCTTTTACAGTAAGGTCATGGACAAGGCCTCTGGGGCCCATCTTGGGGCGGCCACTGCTTCCTCTTGCCTGATGTCCGGCGAGGGAGGCGTGCCTGGAAGAAGGTCTCTCCTGGACCGCGCGACCGCCCTGTGTTGCACGGGATTTCTTCAGACGCAGGAGACTGGCTACAAGACGACGTCTCTGAAGTTCACTCTGCAGCACAAAGCGAGCCTGGAAGAAAAATCCTATTTGCAGACAAAGAAGGAGGCCGCGCTGCAAATGTGGCTTCCGGGTGGCAGGGGACACCAGCGTGGTGGTGACAGGCCCGGAGAAGGCCCCTTCCCAGAGACTCCAGGTGCTTGGGTTTTAAGAGCAGGTTAAAGGGTCCCTGGAACCAGCATCCTGCTCCTCCTGGCCTCTTTCTGTCTCCTCCCCCCTCCCCCCAACCCAGCCCCTTTTCTTTGCTCACTGCAGACAATGCTGCTCAGCCCAGGGGACTTCGCGACCACTGTCTCTTTAAGAGCCTGTTTTCCTTGCTCAGTGTGTTTGCTTGCGTGCAGGACAAGGAAGGGGAAGATCAAAGCCTGGCAGGATGGCGGAAAGGAGCCAGGACCCCAAATGATTAGAGAGAAGGAGATGTGGTCATGTTCTGGTGTGCGGAGCCCAGAGGGCCTGGGAAGGGCGAATCTCGCCTCACTCCTCAGCGGCTTGGCGGTCCCAGCCTTGGGCCAAGCGCTCTTCCTGATGGGCCACGAAGGGGAGCAGCTCCTTGGGTAAGCGGGGGAGACATGGAGACTTCTGCAGGATGGGAGTTTGCTGCTTGCCGTACCGTGTGTGCTGAGCCAGGAGTGACTTCCCTGGCTGGCCTGAGATCACAGTGGGCGTTCCTTCCACGGGATGCTGACCTGGACGGAGGAGGATGGCCCCCGTCATTGCCTCCCCTCAGCAGAGGAGCCAGGCTCCCGCGACAGACAAGAGGTGCTGCCGTTTATTTTATCCCTGGGGGTGTATGTTCCAAGACCCCGGCGATGCCTGCAGCTGTGGGTATAACCGAACCCTACAGACTATGAGCCCGTTAGACACTGGAGGGACTTCAACAAGTGTGTAGGGAAAATGGATTTAAAAGATAAGTTTACTTCGATGCAGAATGTTTTTTGAAATCTGTGCGTAGTCTTCCCATACTGTGCATTTCCCGTGAATTATTTGAAGGCCCTCATATGCATGGATTTCAAAAAATTTTTGTTCTGAAATACACTTTCAATTTCAGTTTCCATGACCTTCCTGAAGTCCCCTGTCCACAGCTGCGGTGACATTCAGCTGAACCACTGTGCTCGGTAGGCGATGAGCCACAGCCACGTACCAGCGCTCCTGGCAAAGTGCATTCGCACCCTCTTAGGGTGAGAACACTCCATTTGCCGCTGGCCGCTGGTGGACTGGGGTCACCAGGAACCCCGCTCTTGGGCTTTAGGTAGGAAAGGTTTACTGACCCCAAGCACTGTGACACCTGTGACAGTCTGTGTGCTCCCCCAGGCAGCTGCTGAGCCAGCAGGGGGCGGGCTGTGTGCACAGGCTCACACAGGTGAGCAGTGTCATTTGGCTTCTGTTTTCTGCCGGAGAGGACCGGGGAAATCAGGGAACAAAGCTGATGACCCCTGGAGCCGGCGGTGGAAAGCCGGGCTATTCTGTGAACGGGGTTGACGGCTGTCCAGTGGGCGAGCTGCATCGGAGGCCTTCGTCTAGCGCATCGGTCGAGGTGGGTGTCGTGGCACAGCAGGTTAGACCGCTGGGGGAGGCCCTGCATCCCGCATCACAGGGCCTGGCTTGCGCCCTACTCGCACCTCCTGCCTGCCTTCCTGCGCTTGTGTCCTGGGAGGCGGCTGATGATGGCTCAGGGCCTTGGGCCTCCGTCACCATGTGGGAGACCCAGACAGAGTTCCGGCTCCTGGCTTGGTTGACCCAGCCCCAGCTGTGTGTGTATTTGGGAAGGGAACCAGCAGGTGGAAGATCTCTCTGTCTCAGTCTCTGTCTCTCTGCCCTCTTGCTCTGCTTTTCAAGTGGGTAAAATAAATAAACATTATAAAAGTGTAAATGGTTAAAAACACAGCAAGAAAGCCAGGGAAAATGATTCTGTGTTAATAATTTAGGAATAGGAAAGACCTCTCTAAGTATAACAGTAAACTGAGATCTAAAAGAAAACATAGGAAGCTTCATTATATAAAATATTGCTGCAAATACAGTTTTGGAAAACTTTATTGTATAACTCTGTCAAGCCAATGGTTAAGAATGTTACGCTAGTTAGTTTTAATGACCTGTGATTACTTTAAAATTTACTGTATGTGGGTGAAATTTTCCATCTTCCCCTTCAGTTATTGTATATAGCTGTTGTCTGTATTCCTACCACAGTAGGGTCTTTTGGCTGTTTACTTGTTAAGCTTCTTATTTGGTGAAATATTAAAGCCTTTTCACTGAAATGCGATTTTAAAATATGTTATCTCAAAAACTAAAAAAAAAAAGAAATAAAGGGAGAAAGAAAGAGGGGGAGGAAGAAAGAGGGTTGGAGAGAGAGGAGGGAGGAAGAGAGAGGGGGAGGGAGAGAGGGGGGAGGGAGAGAGGGGGGAGGAAGAGAGGGGGGAGGAAGAGAGAGGGGGGAGGAAGAGAGGGGGGAGGAAGAGAGAGGGGGGAAGAGAGAGGGGGAGGGAGAGAGAGGGGGAGGAAGAGAGAGGGGGAGGAAGAGAGGGGGGAGGAAGAGAGAGGGGGGAGGAAGAGAGGGGGGAGGAAGAGAGGGGGGAGGAAGAGAGGGGGGAGGAAGAGAGAGGGGGAGGAAGAGAGGGGGGAGGAAGAGAGAGGGGGGGAAGAGAGAGGGGGAGGGAGAGAGAGGGGGAGGAAGAGAGAGGGGGAGGAAGAGAGGGGGGAGGAAGAGAGAGGGGGGAGGAAGAGAGGGGGGAGGAAGAGAGAGGGGGAGGAAGAGAGAGGGGGAGGAAGAGAGAGGGGGAGGGAGAGAGAGGGGGAGGAAGAGAGAGGGGGAGGAAGAGAGGGGGGAGGAAGAGAGAGGGGGAGGGAGAGAGAGGGGGAGGAAGAGAGAGGGGGAGGGAGAGAGAGGGGGGAGGAAGAGAGAGGGGGAGGGAGAGAGAGGGGGAGGAAGAGGGGGGGGAGGAAGAGAGAGGGGGAGGAAGAGAGAGGGGGGAGGAAGAGAGGGGGGAGGAAGAGAGAGGGGGAGGGAGAGAGGGGGGAGGAAGAGAGAGGGGGAGGGAGAGAGAGGGGGAGGAAGAGAGGGGGAGGAAGAGAGAGGGGGAGGGAGAGAGAGGGGGAGGAAGAGAGAGGGGGAGGAAGAGAGGGGGAGGAAGAGAGAGGGTTGGAGAGAGAGGAGGGAGGAGGTTGGGGGAAGGGAGAAGGGTGTATCATCACTTTCTTAGAATCATATCTACAAATCGCATTGAATCTGTTAAAAACTAATTAAAATTAAAAATATATTAAAAATTAAATAAAAATATATCGCAGGGAAAAGATAAACAAAGAAATCCATGAGGCAAAAGACAAACTGAAAAATACTTGCAAAACATATAACCGACCAAGGGTTAACTTCCTTTAAATAAAGCAAACCCTTCCAAACCCATTCAAAAAGGTGAAAATCCCTTAGAAACAAGGGCGAAGAACAGAAAAAGAAAAGTGAACTTAACATAGGAAAACATTGGCAGATTGATTTTTAAAAAGTAAATGCATGAGCAAACATTCTAAGAAACATAGATGACATTCAGTTTACACGGATTCTGCTGGCAAGATCCGTGAGTTGCTCCCATCCAATGAGGGGCGATTGTGAGAGCACAGGCCAGCTCGCCCCCTGGAGGCAGGACTGTGCATCAGCACAGCCCCGTGTAGGGCAGCTTGGCGCAGTTTCTAACAGCCCAGTTACCTGCACTGAAAGCCCATCGAAGTCCCTTTGTAAGCATCGGTCCTGTGCTAACCCAAGAGGTTCACTGCTTTGCTATTTATAACAGGATAAAAGTATAAGCTCCCTGAAAGAGTTTCCAATAGAGGACTGGTTATAGAAGTTATCCTATAGCCATAAAGCGAACATCACTGCTTAAACACAGTGTGGGAAGGGGTTAATAATTTAGAAGAGCAATGGACCATGGGTGAGAAGCCGGTCGCCATTTTTGTAGCAAGGCGTGGATGTGTCCTAGTGCCTGCACCTGAACAAAGGCGTTCACGGGGCTGCGACCCCTGGGCCTGCCCAGCAGAGAGGCGGGAGGTATCCCCCACCCTCTACTCTCTGCTGCTGCTTGGCGGTCTGATCACGGGCAGGTCTTACTTTGAATGTGACAACTTCAGACTTCACACGCGCAACAGGAGCGCTGGCTCTGGGCTGTCTTCCCGCTCCCCCCTAGACGTCGCTGCCTTAGACAGAAGCGGATGAAGGGGGATCCATCGCCTTAAGCCTACAGTCAGGGGCCGGCCACCTGCGGAGGAAAAGTGCTGCACCTGGGGTTTCTAACCCGAGACCCCACACGAGTTCACTCCCACGCAAGGCACCCGATGGGGACACACGAGCAGGCAGGGACTCGTGCATCACAGCCCTGACAGGGAAGGGGTGGAGGAATACGAGCGAGTGAGCAAGAGAAGGGGTGGAGGAATATGAGCGAGTGAGCGAGAGACACTCTGCCAACAGAGCTTGTTTCTGAGAACGAGGCCCAGGGCCCCGGGGCTGTGGCCAAGGCTGCCGCAGGTCTGCGCACTGCCCACCTGTGCACACACCTCCTAGCAGTTAGGAGCTGTCAGTGCAGGTTCACCCCACGGAGTCTGCACCCAAGGCTCCCGGAAGGGGCAGGTGGCAGGAGCCTCAGTGCTACATAATGACAGTCGATGGAATCAAAATAGAGTCTCTTGTGTCAACTCTAACAAACAGGCAAACAAGAGGAATAAACCAGGCGGTTATGAACCACTGGGCTTTGTGCACAATTGCCGGATGCAAGGAGCCCTCCTAACCTTCTACAAAACTCTCTGCTCAGCCTCAGATGGGCACCGTCCTTGGTGTCAGCCCTTGTAAGCCAGGTGTGATTGTTTCACACAGCTCGGGCAACTGTCTTCATTTCACTTCTAGAAACTTCCCCGGCCTCCACACCCTTGGAGGCACCCATGGTTTACTAAGGCACAGGTGTGGTTTCCATCGCAATGTTGTGCTGCGCCCACGTCAATCAATATCCTTAGTCTTTGGAGAATCCCTCTCTGGTGGTCCCCAAGCCCTGAGGGGTCCACAGGTGATGGGCTGGGGTCGGAACAGCCTGGCAGGAGCCTCCGAACTTGGGTCTCCTGCGCCTGGCTACCCTACCCAAGAAATCAGCCATGGGATTCTATGCCCCAGGAAGAATGTTCCAGGCGAGGGAGGGTTGTCCCTTTAAGTTGCAGTTCAGGTCAGCACACCCACGCCAGCTTTCTGGGTTGTGGCAGACGCTTGCCCTGGTAGCAGACGGACCTGTGTGGAGTGTAGCCTGCTGCTGTTTCCTTGCCATCGGGCTGGAACCTCGAAGGTTCTGCCCTTCCGGGCCGACCTCTTATCGCAAGGTGGCTAGGAGCGTCGGCTTCTCTAGTAAGTGCTTCCGGACAGCCGCAGCATGCTTGGGCTGCTTTTCCTTTGATTTCTGGCTTGGGTTTTTCTCTCTCCCTGTTGGGCTAGCCTCTTGCTGCTTCCTGTTTTAGCAAAAACTGTCTCTTCCCTTTAGCTGCTGCTTCCAGTCTGCTCTGGTCTGGGCATGCAGTCAGCTGAGCTTGTTAGGGTTTCTTAGTAGAAATACACACCAAAGAAGACACAGGCCGTGCTCCGCCTCCTTTCAGGCTTAGGAGCTGCGTTGCCACGCGTGACATTCCACACGTGCACGTGCGGCTTCTTTGGTGGCTGCTGCATCTCGCCCCTCAGTTGGGGGTTTTTACTTGAATCCCAGGGTCTAGATGGATAAAGTGGCTATGCAAACAAATGCCAGGCGGTCACAAAGTTCCTGTTCTGTTGACAGCGACTTCGATAGTCCTGGATAGCTGAGCTGTTCCAGCCACTGGGTCCCACCACTGAAGCCGGACGGAAGGCATCCCCCGGGCTGGCCTGTCTCAGCTGCACAGCACAGGAGTGAGCACCGGAGGTCTCACCAGCCCTTCGTTCAGCCGATGGCTCAAAGGGTGTGGCAGACGGGGCTTTTATTTTTCTCCCTTCTTAGAAGGACAATTCTAGGGCTAAAGTGCTCCCGCAAATTTGAATTCTTTTTTTTTTTAAGATTTATTTATTTGAAAGTCAGAGTTATACAGAGAGAGAAGGAGAGGCAGAGAGAGAGAGAGAGAGAGAGAGAGAGAGAGGTCTTCCATCCGCTGGTTCATTCCCCAGTTGGCTGCAACGGCCGGAACTGGGCCGATCTGAAGCCAGGAGCCAGGAGCTTCCTTGGGGTCTTCAAAGTGGGTGCAGGGGCCCAAGGACTTGGGCCATCTTCCACTGCTTTCCCAGGCTATAGTGGAGAGCTGGATTGGAAATGGAGCAGCTAGGACTCAAACCAGTGCCCATATGGGATGCACTTTACCTGCTACGCCACTGTGCCAGCCCCTGGATTCAAATTCTATGTGACAAGATTCCCAGCTCATTTTGTTCAGATTTCGCCTACAAAAGTAGCATTTCCAGCTATCCAGCAGGCTAGCACTTTCTGACTTGACCTGTTTCGGTGTTTGAACCCTCGGTCCTCGTAGAGGTGAGCCGCAACTCTGAGTACTAGAAGCATCCTAATATTTCAAAAGCAACCCTTTCAGACAGCGGCTGTGATGCAAACAGATGCATTCAATGCACTTTTACTTGGGACCAAATAACTTTTTTTTTTTGCGATATTTCACTGTATAATTAAAAAAAATTCTGTTACCCTCCACTGACTCCCCGTTTATTTCAAGCGATTTTCAATGTGGTTGGACTCTAACACACTTTGATAGTTTCTTGGGTTTGTTGCAGTGGAATTTAATACATGGATTGAAAAGCACTGAGCGGCACCCATTCCTCATCTAACGTCCGTGTTTCTGTGGCTTCTCCCTTTACGTGCTTTTTCTTTCAGGATCATTTCCATGGAGCAGCGTAAGCAGGGTGAACTGTGTCTAAATCTGGCTGTTAAGGAGATAGAAGAGCAAACACAATCCCTTAAGCTGCGCCAACCCCAAGTCCCACGTTCCCGTGCTGTACAAGGAGTGCCTCTGTCCCCGAGCCCTGTTTTAGCAGTCACATTGGGAAAATCATGGGAATGTGGGGACCAGCAAGTCTGGTTCTAAGCAGTGGACCTGACAGCTGAGGGGTCATCTATAAGTTGATGGAAAATGCGTGCATGTCTACAATCAACTTATCATTGACAGAGGAGCTAAAGCCAATCCCTAGGTCAGGGACAGTCTCTTCAACAAATGGTGCAGGAAAAACTGGATCTCCATGTGCAGAAGTGTGAAGCAAGACCTCTACCTTATACCCTATACAAAAATCCACTCAACATGGATCAAAGACCTAAATCTATGACACGATACCGTCAAATTATTAGAAAAAGTTGGGGAAATCCTGCAAGACATTGGCATAGGCAGAGTTCTTGGAAAAGACCCCAGAGGTACAGGCAGTCAAAGCCAAAATTGTCAAATGGGATTATATCAAATTGAGAAGCTTCTGCACTGCGAACAAAACACTCAGGAAAACGAAGAGGCAACCGACAGAATGAGAGAAAATATTTGTAAATTATGCAACTGATAAAGGATTAATATCCAGAATATATAAAGAGATCAAGAAACTCAACAACAAAACAAACAATCCAGTTAAGAAATGGACAAATGACTTAACAGGCATTTTTCGAAAGAGAAAATCCAAATGGCCAAGTGACACATGAAAATATGCTCAGGATCACCAGCCATCAGGGAAATGCAAATCAAAACCACAATGAGGTTTCACTTCACCCCAGTTAGAATGGCTTTCATACAGAAATTAACAAACAACAAATACTGGCAAAGACGTAAGGGAAAAAGTATCCTAATCCATTGTTGGTGGGAATGTAAACTGGTACAGACACTGTGGAAGACAGTATAAGATACCTCAGAAATCTGAATATAGACCTACCACATGACCTAGCCATCCCACTCCTAGGAATTTACCCAATGAAATGAAATCAGCATGTGAAAGAGTTATCTGTACCTCCATGTTTATTGCTGTGCAACTCACAATAGCTAAGTTCTGGAATCAACCCAAATGTCCACTAATTGAAACTGGATAAAGAAATTATGGGATATGTACACTATGGAATACTACACAGTGGTAAAAAAATGAAATCCTGTCATTTGCAACAAACATTTGGATGCATCTGGAAAACATTATACTTAGTGAAATAAGCCAGTCCACAGAAGACAAATACCATATGTTCTCAATGATCTGCGGTAGCTAACAGAACACCTGAAAGGTAATCTATAGAAGTGAAATTGACACTTTGAGATGCAATGACTTTGAACAGCCCTTGTCTTGAATGTTGAGGAATAGTTTTTTTTCCATACTATTTGTTGAACTCTCTACTTAGTATAGAGTTAATCACATGTGGACAAAATTAATTGAAAATAAATCTTAGTTAAAAAATAAAAATGGGAATAGGAGAGGGAGGAGGAAGAAGGGTGGGAAGGTGGGTACAGTGGAAAGAATCACTGTGCTCCTAAAGTTGTATTTATGAAATGCATGAAGTTTGTATACCTTAAATAAAAGGTTTCTGGGTTAAGAAAATTAAAAAAGGTAAAAAAGGAGAAGGAAGGAAAAGGCTAGAAAACTTGGGCACAGGAATGTCGAATACTGTTCACAAGACGGAACTTCTTTCGTCCTCCCACTCCGTGAAACACCCCATCAAGTATGACTTGATCAATATTGTCATGTAAGAACACAGATTTCTTAAAGCTGTAGTTAGCAGGAGCATTTTAATAAAGTTCCCTTACAAATATTTACCCGCCGATCGGCGGTCTGTGTTCCCCTGGAGGTTTCAGTGAGATGCGTCACAGTGCACATGGTCTGGAGGAAAAGCCAGGGTGTGGCTGTGGCGGGGCGCCCAGTCAGCAGAAGTCCTGTGGTGCTGTGTTCCTGAAGATGGCTGACTGGGGACTGAGGTTGCACAAAGGAAATGAGAGGAATATCGGACCACACGCGGTATCTTCCCTCTTCCTTACAGACCTGAATTCCAGCCTGGGACTCCTGGACTGCATCGTTCTGCCCGGGGAGACCCTTCCTCACGTCGGTGGCTCCTGTGTGCACCCCCTGCCTGTCCTGTGTGCCTGTGGGGTCTGCACAGCCGTCGGGTCACTCTTTGTGCCCAGAGTGACCACAGTCTTGCCCTTTTAGGAGAAAGCATCCCTGAGCTGAGCAGAAGGTGGGGATGTCAGAGAACAGAAACCCAATTCCACCGCGTTGTGTTCTAGATGAACAAACCAAAGCTCAGATACTGAACTGGTTTGCCCAGAGAAACACACTAAGTTACGACATAGCAGATTTTTTTTTCCATTCAGGAGCTAATTATTATTTTAAATTTAATTTAAATGATAAAAATTGTACGTATCTGTAGAACACTGTGCTGATTCATTACATGTATACCGCGTGTAGTGCTCAAACAAGTGTACACATGTATCTCTCTCCTCAAATGTTTATAATTTATGATGGAAGCCGGCGCCGTGGCTCAATAGGCTAATCCTCCACCTTGCGGCGCCGGCACACCGGGTTCTAGTCCCGGTTGGGGTGCCGGATTCTGTCCCGGTTGCCCCTCTTCCAGGCCAGCTCTCTGCTATGGCCAGGGAGTGCAGTGGAGGATGGCCCAGGTGCTTGGGCCCTGCACCCCATGGGAGACCAGGAAAAGCACCTGGATCCTGGCTCCTGCCATCGGATCAGCACGGTGCGCCGGCTGCAGCGGCGGCCATTGGAGGGTGAACCAACGGCAAAGGAAGACCTTTTTCTCTGTCTTTCTCTCTCACTGTCCACTCTGCCTGTCAAAAATAAAAAAAAAAAATAATTTATGATGAAAACATCAAAAATCCTCCTAGCTTTCTTAAAAAGGCATAAAAAAGAAAATTCATGCAAAAAAGTATGCATGGATTTAAAATTTTTTTTTTTGCACAAAAGTAAGCTTATCTTTGAATTCAGCTTTCACAGGCCTTTTTTTTTTTTTGACAGGCAGAGTTAGAGAGAGAGAGAGAGAGAGAGAGAAAGGTCTTCCTTCTGTTGGTTCACCCCCCAAATGACTGCAATGGCCAGCGCACTACGCCGATCCAAAACCAGGAGCCAGGAGCTTCCTCCTGGTATCCCATGCGGGTGTAGGGCCCAAGCACCTGGGTCATCCTTCACTGCCTTCCTGGGCCACAGCAGAGAACTGGACTGGAAGAGGAGCAACTGGGACAGAATCCAGTGTCCCAACCGGGACTAGAACCCAGGGTGCCAGTGACGCAGGCGGAGGATTAGCCTAGTGAGCCACGGCGCCGGCCTGTCAGTGCTTTTGAAGTAGCTCATGTCCCATTCAGGTGCCTCTGACAGGACGCTGGGCCCCATGGCTGTGAAACACAGAGCGTAGACCCTGCGTCTGCAGTGAATCAGGAAGGTGGCAGAGCACTGAGGATTCACTTTCGAAGATACGCAGAGAACTGACAACCTGACTTTCTCTCCGAAACCAAATGTTCCCACTGAGATCGCAAATCACCCAGCAACATGCCAAGAACCATCCAGTGAGCCCGAATTGCTAAAGCCACTTTCCTCAAATAAAGGACTATTTTCAGTTAGAGTAAAAGGATTGGATTAGGAATTTTAAGTTCTATTTTTAACCTGGAGACAAAGAAGGGACAGCTTTCCTTACAAGTGTTCATTTGGGTTGTAAACGGGCACAAAGAAATGCATTCCACAAGGCAGCATCTGTGACCAGACTTGCTAATGCCTGGCTAAGCCTCTGATGCGCCACTTTGCTTTCCAGCTTTCCCACAAAGGGTTAATGGGTAGAGAGAAGCATCCCTGGGATATGCGCTATTTGAAAGCAGGAAATGAATAACACAAATTCCATTTGGAAATCGATCAGGTGATCTGTTTAAATGTCATGATTTTTCTTTCTGAGATAGTTGGTACCAACTGCCATCTGGGCATTTTCTTGCGACTTGGAGGTAGACTTGCTGGTTTGCGTGTAACCAAAGCAATGGTTCCCTCAACGACCAGTGAGCAGGGGTACCAATCCTGTCACCTCTTGATTAATGTTGTCATTTGGGGGATGGGGTTTCAACTTCCTTCCCGACAAGGAGGGTCCCCTGGGCTGCCTGAGCTGGGGAGTGAAGGCCAGAATCCGGGGAAGCACTGGGAAATCAGAGCTGTGGGCTTGGGCAGGGTGGGCTGCGTGGGTCTGGAGATGCCAGGAGAGGGGCAGGACGACCGAGCACCCTGGGGTCTCTCCAGGGAACAGAAGCGTGTCCCTGAGAGCCGGAAGCCCTCAGACAGCTGTAGGCAGGGGCTGTGGGGAGGGAGGGTGACCCAACACAGCGAATGATTCAAGCAGATTCAATATGTGATTTGGAGGCGAAAGCAGAGCAGCACCGGGTGAGCCTCAGAACAGAGCTCTCCAGAACTGCAGACTTACGCTGTGTCTGTCGGGGGGCATGAAAGGTCCAGAACCTTCCAGAAGAAGGAATCTGAGCTGGGGGACAGCCTTGATGTCCCTGGACTCCAGCTCCAGATACCCGATCGCCCTCAGCATTTTCCTGAAGGTACTTGCTGCTGCCGCGAAGACGCGGCCCCTGTTGTGTGTTCACAGCAGCACAGTCGCTCCACCACCCTCACCCATACCCTTGACGTCTTAGCATTTGCTTTTCAGTACCCTCTGACTGTGGAAGAAAGAGCCAGTTTTCACATACATGAATTTAGTGTTTTAGATAAAGCACCGTCCATATGGCATCTGCTACAAAACATCAGGGTTCTGTGAAGTATTGCAGACTGCAGACCCCTAGTGCTGTGGACACGTTGTGTCCCTTTGTTGCGTGCTCTGATTTGGTCCACAATGGATAGAAGCAGCCTGCAAAGCTTTATGGACTGCACTGTGTCTCCCCTCCCCCAGAGGAAATCAGTTGCTAAGCCAAAGTCCACTTATTCTCAGTGCTATGCCATGGAGACATTTCCGGGATGAGTTTGCAACAAGATGGCCCTGGGGGTGTCCACACCTCCTTCTAGCAGAAACAGGGCCGCTTTCGCAGGCTGATTGTTATCACACAGTCCGAGGAAGCCTGCGGTGGGCTTCTAAGGGTGAGGTTGCTCTCTGTTCTTGGCTGTCAAAGCTGGATTTCAGATTCTGTGGAAGAAAGTAGGAGTCCAGTGACTGCATGGAGGCTCCCACACACGTTTCCATGCCGGACCAGCTTTCTGATAAATGCTGGAGGTGACGAGTTTTGAGATTTCTTGCTGACAATTTCTGGAGGGTAATGTTTTTGAGTCACGCACTTCACAGAGGCACACTTAGCCTGTGGAGCTGTCTAGAACTGACCTTGTTTGCAAGCATGAAAGTCTGCTCACACACTAAGGTGCAGATCTTGGCTTCTAAAGATCACTCTCTACTGAAAGGAGCCTCTTTGGAGAAATGCCTCGTCCCAGGAAAGTTCAAGGTGAGCCTGTAGCAGTTTTGTTTGTGATGGAAAGGAAGGAAGATTTCAAAATGTGGTGCTAGGGAAATGTTCAAAAGACGTTGCTTGAAGGGGTCCCACTGGCCAAATCTGGGATGCTTTGAGCACCACAAATAATGGCAGCTCATTATATATATGACAGCCCATTGTATAGAATAAGAATCAATGAGTCCATACTGAGGGAGGTAGACAGAGAGAAGAGAGAATCAGTAGGACACATGGCTGGACGGATCAGTTAGACGGGTGGATAGAGGACAGATACATAGATAGAGAAATGAAGGAGGTGGAAAAGTTCTTCCTTACAGTTGAAAGCCAGCCCAGAAATGATGCAAGGGTCATGCAATTGGAAGGTGCCCATTTGGTAGCCACCCTCAGAATAACTGACACAGGCTTCAATCAACAGATGTTAAAATGCAAGTCTGAGGAGGAACAGGATGCTGACATGAGATCAAACCATCTGTAAGTGAAAACCAATGGCTACCGTGAAGGACCTGGCCGAGGCCCCCTGCCCCAGTCATGGGAGTGGACATCACGCCGACTGGGAAGAGAACTGACATCTCGTGCCTCCTGATTCAATGCCCTTGGAACAACACAGCTTCCTGTTACATTCTTGCCCCAAACACATGACCTGAGTCTCATCATGAGGAACCATAAGAAAAACTCAAGCTGAGGGAAATTTTACAAAATAACTGGCCTGTGCTTCAAAAAAGTCAATGAAATACAGATGTCATGAGAGAAAAAGAGGAGCTCTACGAGATAATAGGAGATTAAAAGTCGTGAGAACAATGTGAGAACTGGGATTTCCTTTGACCACAAGGGAACATTGGCAAGATCCGACTCATGTCTGTAGATAAGAGAATAGCATTATGTCCACATTAATTTTCTGATTTTGCTAACTGCACCGTGGTTTTGTAGACTACTTTCATTTTTCCTTAATATACACTGCAGAATTGAAGGTGAAGGTGGCGGCATGCCTATATACTACTTTCAAATGATTGAAGAAAAGTGTCAACAAATAGATAAAAAGGTGTCCACACATGTCTACATCTGAGTCTATAGCCAGAGAAGGATGGTGCCACTGTGGTGAAATATGGGGAAATCCTTTGTCACTGTGCCCTGGCTCCTGATGTAGTGTGGCAGGCAGGATCAACTGGATGATCTTCAGTGAGCTGAGCATGTTATGTTCCCATGTAGGACTTGCTTGTCAAATGGCCATCAGTGAAGGCTGTCAGGTTTGGATGGACAGGGGCAGATCAGGATGCTGCCTGAGAGGTCCCCTAAAGCAGTGTCCCTGTGGTCTTCCTGTGTTCTGCCTGGACTCAGAGGAGGAAAGAGAGGAGTCCACACTCACAGGCACTGACCACCTCCCTGGAGAGGTGTTGCTGTCCCAGGGAGAGAGGGCAGCAGAGGAGGAGCTGGTCGGTGTCACGTGTGCTGGGCAGAGCCCAGGGCCAGAGCAGAGCTCAGGACTTGCGTGAGTCCCCATGCAGGAGGCGGTGCCTGCTTGCGGCTTCCGGGGTGCGGAGAATTCAGATTGGCTGGGGGAAAGCAGCCCCGGGAGGCGGCATGGGAAAGACAGAGAACACAAGTAGGGCAGGAGAGAGCCTGAGAGTCGCCGATGTGTGTTTCCAGGAAGAACCCGTCCAGGGAGGGAATGGTTGCTTTAGGAAATGTCACACGTATCACTGGTGTGCAAGTTTCTTACAATCAGCCCCCTGCGTGATCCTGCGGTTAGAGGCAAACACAGCCACGGCACATCCTCAGGGCTTTGTGAACAGCTCCCGCCTGCCGTATGATCGGGGTGTAAATAGTGTCATTTGGGGGTCCTGGTGACACTGCTGCCTGTGCCATTGGAGGCACTGCCGATCAGTCTGGTCAGGAATGCCTCTGAGCGACCGCGTCCCATGGCCTCCTGACAGAAGGCTCGGCGGTGTTGTGTGGGTGTGCATCAACAGCAGGTGGAGTCTGGTGACCGCTGATTGCCGTAGGTTACACGTCACCCCTGAGCAAACAGGCTGAGGCACAGCTGGGTTTGGTGAAGAAAGGCTCTTTTGGACATTCAGAATAAATGATGTTGTGGGAAGAACAGGGAGACAGAGGAAGCCTTTTCCATTCCAAACAAAACAGAGCAAGTGACGAAGGAAATGAGAGCCGGTGCGAATCCCGGTTAAACGGTGCTCACGGTCCGTCTCCTCTGTCTGCTGACAGCGGTTCTGTTGACCGGTGGACACCTGCCTTGGGAGCCAAGTGCCACTGTGGCCCTCCCGGAGGCAGGAAACCCCTGCTCCCCGTAATGTTCTCCTTCAGGGAGAAAGCCCACGCCAAGGGTGGATGCAAACCACGTCCCCTCAGCCTGGTCTGAGCTGCTTTTGTGGCCTGCTGCGGGCACTGGCGGTGACGAGGGGTCCCCGGGGGCCCACTCCCCACCTACAGTGCCCCCTTCACGGGCATCACCTGTCTGATGCCCTATGGTAATTTGATTTTATGTCAGACTCATTGACAAGAACACGGGAGAGTGATAAACGGCTTTGACATTTTTAAGCAGTTGAAAGAAATCCAGGGCAGAATCATACTTCACGACGCGGGAAAAGCGATAATATGACCATAAGTGAAACCATATTGGGACGCAGCCAGTCACCTGTAGCGACGTGGCAGAGACTGAAACACGGACACCTGGCCCGTTACCGAAACAGCATCAGCTCCAAGCAGGGCAGGGCCCCGTCTGCTTGATCTTTGATCCAGGTGGGAGAAAGTTCTGGAAAACGCTCCCCTGCCGCCAGGGCACACCTTGCCTGGAAAGGCCTCCCCGCAGCCTCTGTGGTGGGGGCTGAGCGGGCAGTGCCCACATCCCCTCTACGCCTCCATGATGACCGCAGCAGGGCGTGGTTGTGGAGCCACACACTCTTCTGTTCGCGGTCAAGGACTCACCCTTCCCTGTGCTTTGCTCTTGGCTGAGAGCCCAGCTCCTTCCTCTGCACAGAGCAGGGGCTTTGCGAGGGAAAGCAGCTGGCACTGGGGACTCTCTGTGCCCGTCACGAGGCGGGACAGCTGCCCTCGAGTGCAGGATCCAGGGAAGAATCTCGGCTGGGGGCGGGTGTTGCGGTGCAGGGGGCTACACCGCTGCCCACGACGCCAGCCAGGATTCCACACCAGGGCCCCCACTGAGTCCCTGCTGCTCTGCTTCTGATCCAGCCTCCTGCTAGTGTACCTGGGAAGGCAGCAGAGGATGGCCCAAGTGCTTGGACCCCTGTCACTCATGGGGGACCCAGATGGAGTTCTTGGCTCCTGGCTTCAGCCCCAGGAGTAAACCAGTGGATGGAAGATCTCTCTCTCTCTCTCTCTCTCTGTCTCTCTCTGTGTCTCTCTGTCTTTCTCCCTCTATCACTTTGCCTTTCAAATAGATAATTCTTGTTGGAGACCACTGCGTGGCCTGAACTCTGCCAAAAGCCCTCTTGGCTGAGCTGCAAAGGTGACTGACCAGGCTGTGGTCTGTGGGACTGGCAATCGAAGCCAGGTAGTGTTTGGTGGGCAAGAATGTGTTTTCTTTTCTTTTTTAAAGATTTATTTATATACTTGAAAGACAGAGTTACAGAGAGGCAGAGGCAGAGAGAGAGAGAGAGAGAGAGAGAGAGAGAGAGGTCTTCCATCTGCTGGTTCACTCCCCAATTGGCTGCTACAGCTGGAATTGGGCCAATTTAAAGCTAGGAGCCAGGAGCTTCCTCTGGGTGTCTCTTACATGGGTGTAGGGTCCAAGGACTTGGGCCATCTTCTTCCACTTTCCCAGGCCACAGCAGAGAGCTGGATTGGAAGAGAAGCAGCCGGGACTTGAACAGGCGCTCATATGGGCAGGCTGCAGCTTTACCTGCTACGCCACAGCGCCGGCCCCAAGAATTTGTTTTCTTTAGTATAGTATAGTCAATATTGCGGTTACCAGTCTTTGAGTAATCCTGTAAACCTGTGGTTTCCTACACTTATCATTCCTTGTTTTCCTGTGCTTAGACTTCCTTGTTACGAGACCCTGTTTCTGTAGAACTGCACACTGCTTACGATGAATCGATCACATCGCTGCTGATAATAAAACCGGGAAGAACCTGATGTCGGGGCCTCTGCCATCGTCTTTGGTCTTTGAGAGGGAGCCCCACCCCCCGCTTCCCTGCAGGGCACCCCTAAGTCTGAGTCTGCTTCTTCCTTCTGTGCCACGCCTTCCTCTTTCCGCTCAGCCCGATGCCTGCTGCGCTGGCCACGGCAGCATCTCCCTCTCTTTCTGTTTTTGAGTCTCTGCTGGCCAAGACTCACTTTTAAAGAGGGGACAGAAGGTCCCCACTGGGGGACCCTGGGACAAGTCTGCATCTCAGTTCTCTGCTTTCTGTCTCCTCTGTCTACACTGGGTGGGGTCCGTGAGATGGGTGCTGCCCTCTTTTTCTGGGGTGGTGGTCGGGGGACCCTAGAGAATGAACAAGGAGCCTAGTGTGTTTATTTTTAGAAACGACTCGGCGGGCTTCCCAGGGAGGCCGGATGTTGCCCTCGCTCCTGGTAGAGCCCGCGTGAAAGGCGCCGGGAGCCGAGGAAACCCTCCAGGGAGTCTAAAAACAGATCAAGGGAGGCCAGATCGTGTGGCAGAAAAGCATTTATCTGTTCATCTCACTTATTGAGCCAGATTGTGCTCCTGCTGGGAACAGAAGAACGAACAAATTTAAAAAGGCATCATCTTTGTCCTCAAAAATGCAGTGTGCTGGGGACACCCACGTGGGACCGGAACCCACGAGACGTCGTGGAGAGTTGCAGAAACGAGGCAGAAGCAGAGGGAGTGACCCCGCCTGGGTCAGTGGCTGGGATGGCCCAGGGGCCAGGATTTGGCCATGGAGCAAACGGAGACGGTGTCCTAGGCCAAGATGGCGCCAGGGCACAGGTGCGGCGGGAGGAGAGGTGGCTGTTTTATGTTCAGGGACCCTGGCAGCAGGATGCATAGCAGCCTGGAGAGGTGGCAACAGGGCTGGCTTTTGTTCCTGAACTCCTCAGAGCCCCCTGGGTGTGTTTGCGTCTACTCTGACATCTGTGGGGAGGGCCACAGCAAGAGGCTGGTGAGATACCCAAGGGGAGAGCGTATGGTGGCATGAACCAGCTTGGTGGTCACAGTGTTGCAGGGGAGAGGATGTCTGGACACTAGAGACAGGCACAAGACAGAATGGGTAAACTCAGCAAGGGCTACCATATACAGCTGCACAGGTTGTACACTGCACAACACCCTGCATCTAAGGGGTACAGATTTGCATAGTTAATACATGAGTTTCCCAGCAGATGGCAGTAGAGTGTCTCAAGGACTAACAGCTTTTATTCACAAGGAGCAGTATGGGCAGGCAGCAGCCTAGGTGTCCCGGAATAGCGGAGCTGCAGAACACGCGGGAGGGAACAGTGCAAGGTGTCAGCCAGGTTTCTGATGTGGACAACAGGGCCATGAGCCGCTGCATGCATCCGGGCGTAGGTTACAGGAGAGGGCACACCCCTGAGCTTAGCCACCCTGATGGAGACCTCGGGAACAGGGAGCTGCCTGGGTCTGCAGCTCAGAGGCGTGGGCTGCACCTGTGCTGCCTGAGGCAGGGCGGGCTGCTGTGAGAGGAAGTGTGGAAGAGAAGTGGTGGGGGGCAGGACAGAGCCTGCAGTAGCCACCGGGAGTTAAACAGCAGGTGGAGGAAGGGGGCCTTGCGATTAAGAGGTGGCTTGGGGCCATTCCTGGGCTCCGAAGGCAGTGGTTCAGGCTGACAGGGGTCGGGTGCTTTGTTCGCCCAGCGGGGACTGTCCTGGGTCCCAGGGCACAGCAGGGAGCGCCGGGCACCAGGCCACTGCGCTCATGGAGCTCACGTGTAGCTGTTGCCAGCTCAACTGAGCTGTCACCAACGCCACCCGAGTGACATCCGTGTGCTCAGTACCTAAACCCTGGTGGCTGCAGAAGTGGGAGTGCACAGGCTGGCAGCAGGGACCCTGGAGGCCACGCGGGGACGCTGGATTTTCCCAGTGCGGTGGGGGTCCCGGGAGTCTGGAGACCAGGAAAGTGATTTGCTGTGACCTCCGTTTGATTCAGAGTGCTCGGGCTGTTGTGCCCCGAATGGATTTTTACAGACTGGTGGTTGCAGGATGTGGGGAAGCCCAGTGCCGACCCGAGATGGACACACTGAGCAGTAACTTCCCTAGGACTGTCCCAGGGAGGGGACCAGACCAAGCGGGGATGACGCTGCAGGTTGTGAACTGAGCCGCTGCGTGGCTGATGGTGACGTTTAGGGACGCGGGGACGATGGGGAGGGGAGTAGCCGAGGGTGCTGGGAAATCTCTCCTGTCTGCTCTGGGCGTGCCAGCCGCACACGCCGGCGAGCATCTCGGGAAAGAGACCACACATGCAGCTGGGCCTCTGAGAGCGCGGCTCATGGGGAGACGAGACAGGAGTCAGGTAGCCGGTGTCGCTGCAGTAAATAAAGCCCAGGGCCAGCCTGGCTCGTGGAGAGGGAAAACTGGGACCAGGCTTCCGGAAGGCGCTGTCACTGAGGTCGGAGGGACAGCAGGGGTCAGGATGAAGACATCGGGGAGGGAGGCAGTGGTCAGCGGCTGACGCAGAGGCCAGGAGGCCGGAATGGGAGTGGACTCTGGAGCAGGGGTGTGCACGCTGTTGTGGGCGGTGGTTGTGGGGCGGAAGGCAGGAAGTGGGAAGGCAGGAAGTGTGAAGGCAGGAAGTGGCTGTGGGGATGATGGTCACTTCCTTCCAGAAGTCATAGGAGAAGAAGAGTTGAGAAACGGACAGCGCCGTAGGAGGACATGGAACCCAGAGACGCACCGCTTCGTTTGCGCCTATTGGTTCTTTAAGAGAGTGGAAGTCAGGCATTTTCGGTGAAAATGAATTATTAGGGGTGACAATGTTTGAATAGGCTGAGGGGGTGGGATCCAGAGGTGGCCCCGGCTGGAAGCAGGTTCCACGGTGCCGTGGGGAGGGGCAGAGATGGCCGTTCCAAGATGCGTGTGCTGTGGTTGGATCACTTCTATTTCTCCCCAGTGAGAGACCAGGTTGCTGTGCAGGGGGTGGGCGGGGCTGGAGGACTGGGGAGAAGAAAGTGGACATCTTGGGTTGGTGGGGGCGGGGAGATGGACAATGAAGTATTTACATCTGAGGGCACGCCCCTTGCTCCTTCTGTGGTTCCCTTTCACCCTGAGAAGAGACCCTGGGGCATCTGGCGAGTGCCCTCCCAAGGCAGGTGCACACGAGGTCCTTTCTGGTCCCTCTCTCCTGGGCCACCACCTCTCGCACATCAGGAGACGCTCGCTTGCACCTGCTGAGCCTGCTTGAGTCTGCACCGGAGGGCAGAGGTGTCCCTGTGCCCTTGTACCTTTCAGTGTGGCAGGGGAGGGCTCCTGGCTTTGCTGGCACAAAACTCCCAGCGCACGTAGTGAGCCTCGCCAGCGTCAGGGGTGACGAGGATCCCCCGCCAAGCCCACGCCGGGCCTCAGTGCTGGAAACCGTCTGGTCGGTTGGTGGCCAGTCAAGCTGCCTTCTTTTTCATGTGAAATCACCACTCAGTTGTTGTCGGCTCAATGAACTTGACCTCTTTCTCCGCCTGTGGTGGCCTAGGGTCCACAGGCCGGGCTGAACGTGCGGAAGTCCCTTTGGGTGGACATGAGACGGACGCTGGGAGGAACCGGGGCAGCGTTTGGGAGTCTTTTTTGCCCCTGGCTGGGCCTCCCCCCCATCCTCATAGCGATGGTGGCCCAGCCCTACCGCCGCTCCTCTGGAGACAGTAATTAAAGATGCAGGCCTTTCAGACTATAGGTTTGTGAGTTGCATCAGACACCCTCAGCTGAAGGTCGCTGTGAACATAGCGTCTCAGACTCCCTCCTCGCACCGCGTCTCCTTGAAGTTCCCTACCGCGTGCTCTTGGATGTCACTGCCCATCGATCAGCCCCTCTCCCATCCGTCAGCTTGTACAGATTTCTGTCAACATTTGCTTACATAAAATATGCTTGAGAAAATGTAAGAGGAAACATGTTTACTTGGCAGATGAGCAATTAAGATTTTCAAGGATGGCTTCAGTGAGTGGACCACCATCCTCATCCTCATCAACCTCCCTCCTCCTCCATAAAGGGTCTTGCTGGACTTTTTCAGCAGGGTTTAATTAGGCTGCTCAAAGCCTCAATCGCTTTATTACACTGCTTTCCAGCAGAGAGCGCTGTCAAAAGCTGTCAAAATTGATTCTTCCCTTTCCATGTTAAACTTTGTTTTTATTTTTTTTCACCCCCTGTAAGCTGGCCGCTTGGTTGCACGTTGGGCTGTGCTGGCACCGGCAAATGTTGGATGGGGCTGGCCCAGAGCTTCGGCTGGCACAGTGACCCTACGGCACTGAGCTGGGCGGATCTGGAGAGCGCGAGCCAGTGGGATGCCCCTTCGGGAGACTCACTGCCAATGGTTACGCAGGAGTGGCCACCCTTGCTGGCCTTCTGCAGTCAGGCAAGGCCAGCGTGGTGGGGAAGCCGAGGCCACAGTCACAGAGCCACAGCTGCCACTGTGGTCCTGAACTTGGCTCTAGAACCACAACTTTGGAGATGCCCAAGCGGGTCTGTGTAGAAGGCTCTGGGGGGTGGATGGATGGTGGAGTGGGCAGCCCTGGGGCTGTGTCCTGGCTTTCCCACTTCACCAGTGGGGTGACCTTGGGCAGCTGCCCGCGTCCCCAACCCCCTACCCAAGAGCCAACAAACGAGGAACGCACCTCTCAGAATCGTTTCGAGGACAGAAAGTGGCCCATGCAAAACATCTGATGAAGCCACGGGCATCCGGTAGGCACAAGCGAGTGACAGCTGGACATTCATGGGATCTCAGACGCCCTCTCTAACTCTTCTGAGCACTTACACGGGGAGATGGAGGATTTGCTCGTATCATCACATGGAATCATTTTGTAGCTACAAGTGTCACTCGCACCTTGCAGCGATTTTGGTGACATTGAGGAATGTGATGTGTCCAACCACAGGGACAATCAGCAGAATCTGAACCCAGCCCGTCTGACCTCAGAGCCTTAACCAGGGAAGCGAGAACTCCGAGAAGAGGGTTCAGGCTCCGGGAAGCAGCTGGCTACAAACCCACCTCCGGGAGAGGCTTCTGTGCTCAGCAGTGTATACCAGCCGGCTTGGCAAGCTGTTAATGCGACATTTTATAGCAGGCAAGGTGGGCTACATTGTACCGTGGTGACAAACCCAAGTGTCTGTGGCTTAACCCGACATGAGTTGTCTTTCAGCCGTGCTCCGTGTCCCCAGTGACTCGGCAGGGGGCCTACTCTTCAAAGCCAACCAAGAATCCGGTACCGCAGAGGCTTCTCTGTGACGTGTGTTTCCATGACAACCCTAGCCGTGGAAACGGAACGTCACACACTGGCTCGCAGAGTTCCCACCAGGGTGGATCCTCATCACTTGGGTATGCGGTGATGGGACTGTCAAATACCGAGGCCCTAATCAGCAGGAGCAGAAATGAGGCCCTACTGTGCGCGTGGCAGGATAGCAGGCAGGCATTTTGGGTGAACACGTGAATGACCACCACTGTATTTCCCCAGCCCATGGCGAGCAGGCACTGCGGGATGATTTGCTGAGACTCGCAGGTGGTGAGCAGAGGCGAGCTGGCTGCTGCTTCTCCTTTTCCCGTCATCACGGGGATGGCATGTCCTACCTAACGGCTGCCCCTGAAGGCTGCATCCTGGAGCAAACAGGAGGTGACCTGTCATGTCAATGAAGACGGAACCCTGCTGCTGTCACCCCTGCCATTGCTTGTGTCAGATGCATAACCCAGCTCAGGCAGGCAGACAGGGCAGCGCCAGGGTTTGCTTTGTAAGAGAACAATGGAATTTCCCACAGAGAAAGGCACACTCTCTGCCACGCTTTGCTGAGTCTGTCTCCACTTATGCAAATAAATATCCTTTAGTTACCGGCACGAAAGTGCATTTTCTACATTGTTGCATCAGCGGATACCTCAGGGTTCCTATGAAATATCCAGGAGGAAGCTGGGAACACACAAATCCCTTCTTCAATGCAAACGGTGGCTCTCCTCTGCGTGGAAGCGTCGTCTGGGCAGTGTGGGGGTGACCTACATTCCTGTCCACTTTGGCAGAAACTGAGGGATGAAACGTTGCTCTCTGTAGGCGTGCACAAGCCTCTCTGGATCCAGTGGTGCTCATTAATTCAGATCCCGTTGATTGATATTCATGCTAGGTCGCTGGGACAGAGGCCAGGCTGTGTTTGTGCACTGCATGCACGGGCACCCCCCAGGCCACATTTGCCGCTGCAGTGACTCCCAGGGGATTTGCTTGTCATGCTGTAGGGGCACCAGCTGCAAGCTCTCTGAGGACGATGGAACCACTCCCGGGGGCCAGCCCTTAACACATACCTGACTTCCCGTGCCTGCACAACTTTGTTCTGTTTGTCTTTCACCTGTGTAGCCCACGGTGGGACCTACATGGTCTGCACTCATGGATTTAGGAGGCTGCAATGGTGCCTGTGTGGTAGGGACCAATACCGTTCCCGTGGCAAAGTTGGCGAGACGGATTTGAAGGGAGGTTATGTGAGCCAGTGAGTGGGGCGACGGTGCTTTGAACCTGGTGCTGTACATGACACGGAGAAACATGGGGAAGCCGGGCTGTAGCTGGGAGAGCTCGCTTGTGAAAAAGCAGCTTATTAACGATCTACTGTCACAAGCAAGTGTGTGGGTGTGTAGGACAGAGGGACGAGGGCCTGGGTAACTGGAGTAGCAGCACGTCTGGATGCTGAGCTGTGTAACAGGTGTGTGTGTGTGTGTGCCTGTGTGTGTGTGTGTATACATGTGTGAACAATTTACAAGGTTCTTCCCAAAGCTCTTCTTCCAACCACTAGAAATTGTCAGGCCCACCTGCCCCTCGATAACCTGCTGTCAGCTCTCTTATTGAAGGCTCAAAGAAATCACAAAACTCTTTTTATTGAAAGGTTTGCTAATGAGAAGTGTCACACTATTTGGCACCCATTTCCTAATCCAAATGGTGCTTTTTAAAAAAGATTTATCTATTTACTTGAAAGTCAGAGTTACACACAGAGAGAGAGGTCTTCCATCTGCTGGTTCACTCCCCAACTGGCCGCAATGCCTGGAGCTGCACCAGTCTGAAGCCAGGAGCCAGGAACTTCTCCCGGGTCTCCCACATGGGTGCAGGAGCCCAAGGACTTGGCCATCTTCTGCTGGTTTCCCAGGCCACAGCTGGATTGGAAGTGGAGCGGCTGGGACCTGAACCTGTGCCCAAATGGGATACTAGCACTGCAGGCAGTGGCTTTACCAGCTACGCCACAGCGCCGGCCTCAAAATGGTACTGTTTCTCTCCAAGATAATGGTTATTGACTTAGGGTATGGATCAGGGCCGACGTGGATCCTAGTCCAGTTTTGCCTTAGGTTTGAATTCTGTATTCTAGAAGACATGGGTCTTCAAAAAATTCATGGGCTGGCGCCGTGGCTCACTAGGCTAATCCTCCGCCTGTGGCGCTGGCACCCTGGGTTCTAGTCCCAGTTGGATGCCGGATTCTGTCCTGGTTGCTCCTCTTCCAGGCCAGCTCTCTGCTGTGGCCCGGGAGTGCAATGGAGGATGGCCCAGGTCCTTGGACCCTGCACTTGCATGGGAGACCAGGAGAAGCACCTGGCTCCTGGCTTCGGATCAGTGTAGCGCGCCGGCCAATGGTGGCCATTTGGGGGGTGAACCAATGGAAGGAAGACCTTTCTTTCTGTCTGTCTCTCTCTCACTAACTCTGCCTGTCCAAAAAAAAATTCGTGGAAAATGTGTATTACGAAAAGCTGTGCATGCATTTTGAAATCTGTCTTGCACCCAAATCCTCTTAAATTCCATTTCTCCACCAACTTGTGAAAATGTCCTCATCCATACATGACCATCACCGACTTCCTCCCAGCACCTTTCAGTGGCTGATCCTGGGCCGTGGGGAGAAAGGAAGAACCATGGCATTTTGAGTTCCAGGGTTTGGAAAATGAAAAATTTAATCCAGGATTTTGATTTTTTCAACCTCCATAATATAAGGTGATGTGATGTCTTCCTTCTAAATGAAGGGAATGTCTAATAGGCTTATGATATTGGATCTGTCCAGAGTTCTTGCTTTCCAAGGAGGTGGAAGAAAGTCAAAGCCTGTGTGTTCTACAGTATCCAATGTCAGGTTTCTAGGACATTTATGGAGCCAGAGGTCACAGGGTCGCCAGGCTCCTGACGATTACATATTAGGGGAGCAACTGCTGTCGATCTGCATCCAGCCAGTGACACTACCGGGCTGAACAAAATCTACCTGGGCCTTTTAGGAGGAAGCCTTGGATAGATGAGTTGAACCTAAGACTCAAAGAAAGGATAGTTGGATTTCTCCATGTTAATGGGTGGTAGATTTTGACGTAGGAGAAAGATATTTGTAGATCTTGACATTTTTCAAAAAAATCACTCCTCTGATAGACTTACCCCAAGGATACCACTATAGATATTTTTACTCAAGTTCTTGGCATTTCAGGTCTCGCCAACAAGCTCTTTTCCTAGGCTAGGTAATTAGGGTTATAACTCTTTAGAGAAGAAAACGGTAAGTACGGAGATGATGGCTCTCTAAGGCAGGCACTAGCAGTAACATATCAAAAGGGGAGAATAAGAGGTGGCAAGTGGGATGATGAAGAAGCAGCATTGCTAGAAACAGCAGCTTATTCAGGTAACTGCCTATGGAGTTTTCCAGTGACTCAATAACATTTGGAGATGAGCAGAGAAGCCTTCAAGGAGAGGAGGAAGGGATGGCGGGAGCAAAGGCCAGGGAGTGCGTGAACCCTGGCCCCGGCAGGTGAAATGTCATTTGCCTTTTGGGGTACATTTTCCTGCAGAATCTTCATGAACCAACCGCACTCAAGATGCTGGCCACCACTGCTGGTGGTCTTGGGACTTCAGCTAAGTCACTCTCCTGTTTGGTCTCTACTCCGTGTTGGATAAGGGTTGGCAGAAGATTCCATTTGACTCAGACACTTTGTGATCTGGGTTGTGATTTATGGGGCTATCGACCCTGCATGTTACGCTAGAGTGGAACGGCGTTCTAAGGCAGGGGAAGGGATGCTGTCCCCGTTCCTAGTGTATCCTGAGCAGCCTCCTTGTACCCCTCAAAAGCGACTCAGGGCAGCCGGCCCTGCATCCTCGTCTACACAGCCCATACCTCGGTATCCACAGCTACCTTCACAGATGCCAGAACCCACAGATGCGTGCTTGCTTTCAGAAAGTGGTGTAGGATTTGCTTAATAGCCTATGGTACCCTGTCATATACCTTAAATCATGGCTAGGTGACGTAGAATTCCTAGTACACTGTAGATGCTACGTAAACAGTTGTTATGCTACAATGGTTAGAGGATAATGCTAAGGAAAACAAATCTCCATGTGCAGGGTGGATGTGGGTTTTTTCCTCGAATATTTTCAATCTGCATTTGGTTGAATCGAGGAGTGCAGGCTGCACGGCTGTGGAGAGCTGCCTGTCAATTGGCATTTCCTCTTGTGTTGTGTTAAGTTGCCTTCCTGCCATCTTCCACTTGCCCCACTTTTGGTGCAGTATTTAAATCAGTTCCCTTCTTTAAGGAAAATGTATCAGGAAAGAAGACAATAAACAGAGGTGGAAGGGGAGTTCCTAGACTTGAAAAGAGACCTCAGCTAATGGCACACAGTGTGTTCACCACATTGGGTTCCTGATTCAAGCCAACAGCTTGTAAAAAAAAAAAGATTATGACATTTACGAGACAGTTGAAGTTGGAACACTTGGTAGATAATAGAGCTCCAGACAGCACTGTGATTATTTTAGGGATCCTGGGGGTATTGTGGTTCGAAAGAGTCCTTCTCTCCCAGAGACACGTGCTGAGATATTTGCAACGCTGGGTGTAGTCAGTGGTGGGGGATACAGACAAAAGTTTGGCTGTGAATTGACAATTATTGCAATTGCAATTGAATGGCAGGCACACAAGTGTTAATGACTCCAGTTGGTCCATTTTTGTGTAAGTTTGATAGTTTTTGTAATTAAAAAAAAAAAAAAAGCAAAAGGGGGACTGCCTGTCACAGTTGCAGGGTTGTCGGGGGTAAATCTGGGAGTGCATCAATCGGAGGCTGTAGCGAGGAGCAGGCTGGCAGTGGGCCCGGGGCTGCGGAGCCGTCATCCAGGCGCGAGGCCCATTTGCCCCTATAAATACCAGGCAATACGAACGCTTTACTATTTTAACGCAATTTGCCGCAGCTGCTGAGCGTGTTTGTTTACGTAGCTATGGAACCTTCTGTAAACACCCATGTGTCAGGGACAGAAATGGCCCCCTTTAAAAATATATTTGCAGATGAGACACGGCTCGCTCCTAGATGTCTGGGCGGCTGGTGTCAGAATTTTCCAGGGTTTGATTCATTTTCAAAAATAGAATTGCATGACTAGAAAGGTCTTGAGAGGTCACTCTGGCTCCCGGGCAGGGGCAGGCCGAGGACATCTGCAGAGGATGCGGCTGCGTCCTCCATGGCTGCCGTTGGATGAGCTCCCTGCAGGGCGCCCAGGCTGAGCAGGGCTCGCTGCCTGCCTTCAAGGAGCTTGCTCCAATGTCCAACCCTGGAACCGACTGTGCTGTAGCCAGCGCTGGGATGGAAGGCAGCCAGCAGCACCTAGCCTGTCCCCCTCTGCCCCTGCCCCCTCCCCACCCCAGCTCCCAGCAGCTGGAGGGCCCTGAGAGCTGCCACAGGAGAGCAACTCAGTGGCGGAAACACCATGTTGCAATCACCCACAGCGAGCAGGAAGTGGGTGTTGCATTGTGGTTGCTGCCTGAGACTCACCTGATAACCGAGGCCACTGACCACCGCAGTGTACGGTCACCGAAGACATTTTGGAAAGAAGGGATTTCTTACCAGGAAAGCCGTTTGTGTCACTGGCTGTCACCATGCACCCTGCTTTCCAATCTGGCACTCCAATGAGTAATTAGTTTTCCTGGAGTGTCCTTTGGTCTCCATTTGTTTCTTTACCTGCTTGGATACATTGAAAACGTTTTTTGTTCTCCCTAAGGAATGTCTACAGATCTTTCATTCACAAAGAAACAGTATCCGAAGTTCAGGAGCTGGGCTTTGTTACAGGAACCAGACCTGTGCAGCTTCCAGACACTTCCGGAGCTTTCTAGAACACCCCTCCCCCACTTTCAGAGCGAGGATTTGGATTTTTTTTTGCTGGCATTCCCTAAGCAAGGCGTGCAAAGGCCTCCAAATGCTCCCAGGCAAGCATCACTGTTAATTACCAAGAAAGTCTGGCGTCTCCACTTGGAGAGGCTCACTCACTGCCAGCTGTCATCAGAAAGACAGGGCCTGCCCCAGGGAGAATTGCAAGGCACCGACATCATGAAGAGGATCTGCTTGCTCCGGATTCACTTACTTTTTGAGATTGGGCTTTGGTTTGGAGGGACACAAAGCTCAGCTCCTGCCATTGGAAGCTCAGGTTAACATCAGGAGCCAGAGGGACGTCTCCAGTGGCTTTTGATTCTGGAGCTCAGAGACACATGGATAAGCCTCACCCGGGACCCTCTCTGTGGCTCTGATTAAAAAAACAAACAAACAAACAAAACCCCTTGCAGCAGGAGGGGTCAGTGCTGCCGTCGTGACCACTAGGGGGCGCCAGAGCCTCCGAGCTCACTGAGGTTGCAGAAGTGCCCGCTTGCTCCTCTCCCCTTGTGTCTCCTGCACACAGCGATGGCCTCATGTGGACGCCCCGAACCAGCCCCAGGTACAGCACTTATTTATTCAGCATTTCACAGAAGTTGCGGTTTCAAATACAGAAAGAAGTATTTTAAAAAGAGAGGCTCATGAGTCAGGGAGACCAGCAGTCTAAGCACCGCCCGGGCTGCAGGGGCCGGCTCTCGGTCAAGTTGCCCTCATTGAGTTGAACACCTGGCCCCACGGTGGGTGTGAAATAAATCCACGGCCGTCCCTTTGCGACTGCCAGGGACCAACACCAACATCTGCAGGTGCTCAAGTGCCTTCAATAAGATGACAAAGAACATGCCTGTAACCTTTGCACACACCCCCCGCCCCGGTGTGCACCTCTACATGACACGCGACATCTCACTCGAGGCAAATGCCCTGCAAGCATGTCTGCGCTGTACTGTCCAGGGAATAGTGACAAGAGAACAAGTCTGTGTGTGTTCAGCGCAGGCACAGGTTTTGTGGGTGGCTATTTTGGATCCGTGGTGGGCTGAACACATGGATGCAGACAGACATGGCAGGCCGGCTGCCATTTGCTAGTCTTTAAAGATTTTTAGGAGCCAGCGGATAGGATGCCTGCGTCTTTGAGTCCCCACTGCAGCTCCTGACTCCAGCCCCTGCAAGTCGGCAGACGGAGGCTCACGGAGCTGGGTCCCTGCCACCCACATGGGAGAGGCACGGATTGAGTTCCTGGCTTCGATCTGGCCAAGCCCCAGCTGCTGCTGGCATTCTGGGCATGAACCGGTGCATGGAACGTCTCTGTCTCTCCGATAAAGGAAAATGAAGATGACTTCTACAGCTCGGGTTCATGATCCTTTTGTTCAGTGGAAAGGGGTGTCCCCGTGTCACCGAGCCCCACGCCAAGCCCTCATTCGCACTCTCTGCTTGCGGCAGCTTGAAAACCTACTGCTGAGTTACACCTCCCCAAGAGAAAGTTGCTGCTGGCCGTGACTTTGCTGGTTGGGACAGAAAGGTAGAAACATGGACCAAGGACTTTCCTTTGACAGGGACAGGCAGGGTTAGGTTGTCACAGGACAATGAAGAATCTGGGGCCAGCCTGCAGGTCATGCATTTTCTGATGATGTCTGCCAGCCTCGAGCCTCTGACTTTAAAAGGACACAAGGGCCGATTATGTAAGGGAAGAGGACCCCAAGAGCAAAGCGGCAAGTCAGAAGAACAAACAGTAAAAGCAAGGGCAGGGTGCTGCTTCGTGCTCTGTCTGGGAGGCACCGTTGTCAGCGGGACTAGGGCTTGTAGCTCTGATCTGTGAGATGCTACAGATAAAAATGGGCAGCTGGGATGGGCAACATGAAAACTCCGACATGAGTGACAACTTCAATAAACACAAACCGTCTCTCCACCCTGAGAACACCCGGAAGTAGCTGTTAAAGCAGCATTGACAGGATGCTGACGGATGGCTCGCCAGCATTTTCGTTTCTCCTGGAGTCTTGCTTATTTTTTTAACTGGGTCTGGGGTATTAGGTCTTATGGGGGCCCAGCAAAGGGAGTGGGGAGACATGAGGTGCCCTTGAAAGGAAGTGAAACCAAGGCTATGGCCTTACACATGGCTCCAGGAACAGGTGAAACTATGTCTTTCGGAGTGCAAATTTGTTAGACTTCGTTTGGAAGGCTTACTTTCTTCCACGTGGCTTGGTAATAAAACACCTCAAATATTGAAGTGAGCAGTGCTTTAAAGCCATTGAAATAGTCCTTTAGAGACACTAAATTTTACTTTAAGTAAATATTTGGAAATTTAAAATATATGAAGCGACTTTTAAAAGTATTCACTAACTCACTTCCTGAAGGGCTTCTGAAAAGCTAAGTGGGGGTGGGCGTTTACGATACCACTTAGGACGCCTGCTGTAGTGGAGCACTTGTATTTTATGTCCAGCTCTGGCTCCTAAGCGCACCTGCCTCCAAATACAGGCCCAGGAAGCAGGAGGTGGTGGCTGCTGTCGGGAGACTCAGGTTGAGTTCCCAGCTGCTGGCTTCAGTCTGGTCCAGTTCTGGCTGTTGTAGACATTTGGGTAGCTAACTAGGACACGATAGCTCTTTCTCTCATATAGAAGTACAGGGTAGGTGGTTAGGCTCCTTGGTGGATATACTTAAGGCTGTAGGACACAGAGGCACACTTTAGCACAAAGGTCGGGGACGGTGGCATCAGAGACCCAGGTTCAGCTTTCTATCTGTTGCAAGAATGATGGCGGGTCCAGTCTAAACGAGCATCCAGCCCACAGATACCCCAGGATGGAGCCCTCCTTACCTGTGGCTTCCACCATTCCTTCTAGGATGACCACGATTTCCAGCTCCTCTTTGGGAAGCTGAGCTTTGGAGATCTCCCAGAAAGGACTCTGTTGGTTGATTTCATGACTGATGATCAGCGGCGACACCAGGAACAGGCGGTCGTCCCCCGTGTAGTACCCCACGTTGATGTCCGTCTGGTTTAGAGGGATGAACTCTCCCTCTGAAGTCTGTTTGGATTTGATCAACTTGGCCCTGATGGATGCCTCCACAATGTGGGAATTCCTAAGGTCCCCCACCCGGAACATCAGGCAGAGTTTCCCGTCCCGCATGGAGATCACGGCATGCGTGGAAAAGACCAGGGTCTCCGCCCTCTTCTTGGGCTGAGATATTTTTACAAACATACATCCCACCATGAATGCATTGACGATGGAGCCCAACACAGACTGGATTAAGAGGAGCACGATTCCCTCCGGGCACTTATCCGTGATGACCCGGTAGCCATAACCGATGGTGGTTTCTGTCTCTATTGAGAACAAAAAAGCCGAGACGAACCCATTGAGGTTGGTGACACAGGGAGTCCAGGAGGGGTCCTCTATGTGGTCCATGTCCCCTCGGATGTAGGCGATTAGCCACCAGATCATTCCGAAAAAGAGCCACGTCACCGTGTAAACCATGACAAAGATGAGCAGGTTGAACCTCCACTTGAGGTCCACGAGGGTGGTGAAGATGTCGGTCAGGTAGCGGTAGGTCTCCCTCACATTGCCATGGTGCACGTTGCATTTCCCATCTTTCCTCACGTACCTCTGGATTTTCCTTTTGGTGCGGTCCCGGCTGATGTGTCTCGGCAGGTCCTCCCTGGCCTGCTTAGGCAACTTTGGCTGGTGGATGGGCACAGGGCTCTCGACATCCTGGTCCATGGAGTCGCCCTCCAGGACGTTAGCTGGTGGTTGGGAGAGAAGAAAAGAAAAACCCAATGAAATGCTGGCTGTTGGTGGATACCGGATGCGCACACTTGGTATAAAATAAAGCAGTGAAACAGAATGCCATCTGTGTAGCAAGGTGTGAGGAAGACAAAGCCATTTGTACTTGGTGCCATCTGGGGGGCTTCTAGTTGTCACTGGGAGTCCTTCACCACCCTGCCTACTGGACAGCGTCTTGCTGTGCAGATGTCTTCCTGAATCAGCTCTTATAGGAGCTGCCTCCCCTCTCAGACTCGCACGTCACGGGACAGAGAGTGAGCTCTGACTGTAGAAGGAGTCTTTGGGTTCAGTTAACAACCGTGGGCTCTTGGACAGACTATCTGGTAGGGGCTGAATTCTGTCCCTCTCCCAAATCCATATGTTTAAGCCCTGACTCCCGATGTGACTTTATTTGGAGACAGAGCCTGGGAGGAGATAATTAAAGGCTAAATTTGGTCATAGCAGTGATGGTTATTCTAACAGATGTCCTTGTAAGGGGAGGAAGAGACATTGGGGTGCACAAGGATGTCGGGGCCCAGTGAGAGAGAGGCCTCACCTAAACCAACCAGCCTGAGGAACAGGACTGGGACGAGGGAAGTGTCTGTGGGTGAAGGCTCCCAGTCTGTGGAATTCTGAGAGGGAAGTCTGAAATAATTACTCCAAAGCTTTCCAAATTCACTAAACCTCAACATCCTCATTTCCAGAATCAGCCCGATACCCAACCCCTAGTGTTGACGCCGCTGGTTGTAAGGTTAGACGGGACTACACGTGTGACTTGTGTCTGCCTGAAACAGCCCTGGGACACACATCCCTGGGGAACACATCGTGTTCCCTCGGTACCCTGCTCACACCAGGGGGGACGATTTTGAATGAGGCTTTGTCATCTGGGCTGCCGTCGGGGGTGAGGCAGTGCAGGTCTCTCCCTCTTCACCATCATTCAAAGCAGTGGTCAAATTTTGGGGTTTAAAAAGATCTCTGGCTTTGGTTGGGAAGTCTGCCTGCATCGTATCTTGATGGCTGATTCAGCGCCAAGGTTACGGGACAGCGTGGAGAATGCTCTCTCTTGCTGCGTGTTGACACATTCACTTTGGCGTCTGCCTCCACATTTCACATCTGCGGCTCCGGCTCATGGCTGCTTTCTCTCTGATGGCCTTTATGATGACTGCGTTGGCAGAGTCATCGTGAACACAGCATTAGCGAGCTCGCCTACAGTCTGAGTTCAAAGGGAGTTTTGGAAGCAATTCTGCTATGAAACGCACATAAACCACTGGATGAAATTACTTGTTGAGCCAATAACTCTTTAAGCTTTCTAAAAGTTTTATAAGCCATTTCTTCCCCAGGCTTCCATTCCGTGTCTCTCAGCTGTGCCGTGTTTCCTCTGCGGGAACCGTGTCTTTCTCTTGGTTAATGCAGTCTGTTGAGGAAGCCATCTTTTTGCTCAGTAAGAAACTAACTGGGGGAGGGGGTTGCTGTGCAGTGGGTTAAGCTGCCCCCCCCCGTGATGCTGGCATCCTGTGTGAGTGCTGGTTCGAGTCCTGGTCGCTCCACTTCCAACCCAGCTCCCTGCTAATGCACCTGTGAAAGAAGTGGAAGATAACCCTTGTGAAGGACCAGCTTGGGCCCTTGTGAGAGACCAGATGGAATTCCTGGCTTCTGGCTTGGGTTTGGCCCAGGTCTGGCTGTTGGGGCATTTGGGGAGTGAACCAGCAGATGGAAGAAGGATCTCTCTCTCTCTCTCCCTGCCCCACTTAATTTTCTTTCTTTCTTTCTTTCTTCTTTCTTTCTTTCTTTCTTTCTTTCTTTCTTTCTTTCTTTCTTTCTTTCTTTTTTTCTTTCTTTCTTTCTTTCTTTCTTTTTCTTTTTTTGTATTTGACAGGTAGAGTTATAGACAGTGAGAGAGAGAGACAGAGAGAAAGGTCTTCCTTCCGTTGGTTCACTCTCCAAATGGCTGCCATGGCCAGCGCTGCACCGATCCAAAGCCAGGAGCCAGGAGCTAGGAGCCAGGAGCTAAGAGCCAGGAGCCAGGAGCCAGGAGCCAGGCACTTCTTCCAGGTCTCCATGTGGGTGCAGGGACCCAAGCACTTGGGCCATCTTCCACTGCTTTCCCAGGCCATAGCAGAGAGCTGGATTGTAAGAGGATCAGCCAGGACTAGAACCAGCACCCACTTCACTTTTAAATAAATAAGTACATCTTAAAGAAATAAAGAAATAAAATAACTGGGGATGGGGCCGGAGCAGTCCCGACTTAACTTGGGACCTTGCTCATGGCCTTGGCGATCTGTCTCATGGATGCGCCCATGACGAGGTCGCACATGGGCTGCACAGCCTGCTGTCCGGCCGGCAGCACTGACCTTCTCGGTCACCCTCCGTCGCCCTCCATTCTTAGTGAGGAAGTTTGCTTTTCTCCCCTTCTTCTGAGGACAGATAGATATCTGGACGGGACGCAAAGAGAGGCAGAGGCGAGCCGGAGCATGATGGGATGGAGGTGCCAGAGCTTAGGCAGGGTCCCCAAGGGCTCATGTGTCAACATTTAATTCCACTGCAAGGCGTTGAGAGGGTGGGAGCTTAGCGGTGAGGCCCTGGGGAGGGACTGGGGTCCTGTGAGGTCGTCCCAGACCTGTCACACGGCTCCCTGTCTCCTGCCTCGGGATTCTTCCGGCAAGGAGGCCACTGCACAGTGGCCATTTGCACGAGGGCCAGAGCCCTGAGCAAAGCAAAGCACTTGTCTCGCTCCCCCACACAGCCTGTGACCTTCAGCTACCAGCAATGGAAAACAGACAAGTTCAAGGGCAAAGGCAGGACCCCTGCCCACTGCCAGCACCCCCTGCTGTGGGGGATGTTTGGCCAGGAGTGGGCATGCTGAGCTCTCACTGTTCCTTTTGCCTGGAGTGGCCGTTTCTAAAAACGACGGTGTGCGAAACAGCCTCTGGGCTCAGAGCCTCCCAGGACAGAGACTCCCCGCCTGCAGACCTGGTGTATGTGCTGGCCATGGCCGCTAGGCTGTCTGACCACGCGCGGCTGCCCGGAGGCCTCCTCCCCCTGAGCCTGAAGAGGAAGAAGAGCTTTTGTCCTATTGGTTGATTCTTATTTTTTAAGAAAGATTTATTTATTCATTTGAAATGCAGAGTGACGGAGATGCATAGAGTGAACTCTTCCACCTGCTGGTTCTCTTCCCGAATGCCCACAGCTGCCAGGGCTGGGCCAGGCCAAAGCCAGGAGCCAGGAACTCCATGCTGGTCTCTCCCATCGGTGGCAGGGGCACAAAGGACTTGGGTTTTCCGCTGCCTCCAGGCCCACCGTGCTTGGCGCCACTTTGTGTGTTCATCATGCTAGGAGGACAACTGTGCCTGCCTCTCCTCCTCCCCAAGTTGGAGCCACTTTCTTCTGTTTGATGCTTCGCTGAAAACTTTAAGCTGAAGGCATCTGTCCTGAGGGGAAGGAACCTGCATGAAAGGTGTCTGGCTAGGGCTGGTGTCCGCTGATCCCCCCCAGAGCTGCTGCCCCTGGGGCTGGACCCCATTTCCCAAACTCTCTGCAGGGAAGGGTGCCCACAGTGATGGGACCTAGCCCAGTCCCCAGGCCCTGGGTCCTGGATGTGCCCCCGCTGTATGGTCCTGCACCTGTGCCTGGGGGTGATGAGGTCAGGAACGGAGGAGTCTGGGTCCCGAGTCAGTGGTGGAGCCGCCAGCTCCCTTGAGAAACAGCAGAGGGATGGTATTTTGTGTCTGTTATCAAAACAAGCCTCATTTATGATCTTAGGGGCAGAAACATGCACTCCAACAAGCATACACAAAGTTATGGTGTGTGGTGGGGGTGTTCCCGGAAAGAGAAAAGCAAGTTGAAGATGGAGCGCTGGGGTTTGGTGTTTATAAGAATTAGCATGTGGTTAATTGAGTGCTGCATCTGCTACTCCAGTGCCTTTAAAAACAAACAGAACTTTAAAAATAAAGCAAACCAAACCTCCCTGCGAGTGGGGCTGGATGGGGGTCTCGCGGGACCCCTGCTGGCGAGGCAACCGGACAGTTGCGTCCTGGGGAGCTGGGAGCGAGGCTGGGCTGCCTGCAGATGAGTGGCTGAAGCGAGGCACAGGAATGGAGTTCAGGGGAACCACAGAGCCTGGGGAAGGTGAGTTTGTGGGGAGAGCAGGAGAGACCGCTGCGGGAGCCACGAGGGTCAGGCAGGGCTGTGCCAGCGACCAAGACGGGGCGCAGGGAGCGAGGTGGGGAAGGGTCTGTGCGCCTGAGCCTCAGGGCTGTGTCCAGAGTAATTGCGGGAACTGCTGGGCCGGGGAGAAGGGACCACTGCAGGCCTGGGCTGGGAGAGGTGCAGCAGACCTCGCCAGCGTGCGTGCAGGGGTGTGCGGGGATATCCAGAGGGGAGGTAAAGCTGTTTGTAGACAAATCCTGGGTGTGACTCGGAGCAGGGCACCTGAGACACATCTGCACTGCTCAGCAGGGCGAGCTGTGGCCACAGCGGACAAGCGGCCGTCTCTCCTGTGTCACGGCACAGATGATGACACGAACAACTTCCCACCCTCGCCTCCCACGGGCCCCCTAGGGGCTTGCCCTGGGCCCTGGCTGTGCAGGCACTGGTCACGTGGTTGCACCTGGGGGGCTGCACAACTCCGTCAGCCTGGCAGGGATCACGCACAGGGAACACGCCCCGTGCCAGCCATGTGAGTGCCACTGACATGACCAGGACTGAGACTTTCCCTGATGCACCTGCCTCGAGGCTGGTTTCTCTGGAGTTTGGCTTGGCATCAAAGCGTCCTGTGTAAAGACCAGTGAGGACCCAGCCTCCTCCCCTCCCTTCTTGAGAGATGATCAGTTCACACAGAGCTGGCGAGGGTGCGAGGGTGCGAGGGTGCGAGGGTGTGCGGCCGCGCGGTGCTGGGATTTAACTGGACAGAAATAACATCTACGGCAGAGCTGGAGGACTGGGGTCGCCGAGCCAGGGGCATGATGTGGTCACCTTTAGGTGCCTTGTCATTGCCGGGGACGCTGCCCTGGGCTGAGTTTGAGGCCTCCTCCTGGAACATGTGTGCGTTTCAGTCACACACGGGGCTGATGAGTGCAAGTCCCACGTCCAGGAAAACTTTTCAAAGGGTGCGTTTAACGTTTTAATGCCCTAGGAAAATCCTGAGAAAAATGGACCTCAAATGGGTGTGCAAAATCAAAGACTGGAAGGAACTGGACCCGGATGCTAACAGGGGAACTCTGCGGGGAAGGGATTGACTTATGAGTACGTTTCATTTTCCCATAGAACATTCTGGATCTTCCACGTGTCCTAGAATGAGTTTATGCCACAGCTTGAGCATCTCTTATTCAAAATCTTCGGCACTAGAAGAATTTAGCATGTGACATCCCCCCCCCCCGATTTTGGAATATTTGTACAAGCATAATGAGACATCCGGGGACCAGGACCCAAATCTAAACACAAAATTCATTTATGTTTCATAGACACCTTGTAGCTTATCAGGTAACTTTCTGCACTATTTTTTAATGCTCCTGTGTTTGGACGACCACCTGTCACTCTCCTGTGTGGGGTCACACGTGGGGTCTTGCACTTGTGGTGTCACAGCGGCACCGGCCATTGCAGCCACTTGGGGAGTAAACCAAGCAGATGCAGGACCTCTCTCTCTCTCTCTCTTTCTCTCTCTGCCTCTCTGTAACTCTGCCTTTCAAATAAATAAATAAATAATCTTTTTTTTTTTTAAAGAAAAAACAGTGAGTAACAGATGTTGGCAAGGTGTGGAGAAGGTGGTGCCTCTGCTGGGACCGCACAGTGATGCAAGTGTTGTGGCAAACGGCACTGACGCCCCACAAGGTCACGTGTAGAACTACCACGGCACCAGGCATCCCAGCTCTGGGTGTCAACCCCAGAGAGCTGCAAGCAGGGACTCCAGCAGCCACTTGCACAGCCGTGTTCGCGGCTGCAGCCTTCCCGACAGTGAAGGAGCGGAACCCCCGGAGGCCACGTGGCGTACACCTGTGAGGCGGGGACTCCTGACACCTTGGAGCCGACACGCTAGGTGCAGCAAAGGGCAAGTCCATGAGTGCACTTCCGTGAGGAACCCAGAAGAGACAAAGGAGCAGAACTGAGCTTCCGAGGAGCTGGAGGGAGGGGAACAGGGTTTACTGGTGTGGGGAGATCCCAGAGTTCTGGAGATGCATCGTTGGGTTCCATGACATGGGGACAGTCCGGAATGCCACCACACTGTGCACCTACAGCCACCAAAACGGCAAATGTAACGGCTGATGTATGTTGCCACAACTAAACATGATCGACTCAAATCATCCTTGTGCTCCTCAGAGCCCTCTGATGGCCTATGAGATGAGGCTCACTTTAATTTTTAAATATTTTATCTATGTGAGAGGTAGAGGTAGAGTTACAGAGAGAGGGAGAGAGGGAGAGAGGGAGAGAGGGAGAGAGAGAAGTCTTCCATCTGCTGGTTCACCCCCAGTTCGCTGCAATGGCCAGGGCTGGGTCAGGCTGAAGCCAGGATCCAGGAGCTTCTTCCAGGTCTCCCACGTGGGTGCAGGTGCCCAAGGACCTGAGCCATCCTCCACTGCTTTCCCAGGCCATAGCAGAGAGCTAGATCGGAAGTGGAGCAGCCAGGACTCGAACCGGCGCCCACATGGAATGCCAGCACTGCAGGAAGAGGCTTATACAGTGCCGACGCCCCCCCCCCCCCGCTCACTTTTCTTTTACTTTGCATCCCCTCTTCCCAGATTAAAAAATATGGTAATTTTGTTCTACAAAACTTCAAAAGAGGAGGCAACTTAAAACGCGGGGCCTCTTGCCATCTCGTGGGGAAGGCGTTTTCTCTGGTGGGAAGCAAGCAGCTTGTTAAACACACGGTGTGAAGTGGAGGTGAGGGAAAAGGCCCTGGAAGGGACCAGCAAGGTCACACCTAAGCCGCCCTGGGTGGAGAGCAGGGTGGGCTCGCTCCAGGCAGGGACGAGGGTGTTCCCGCTTCCTGGTGGACACAGCCGCTGCTCAGGGCAGAGCAGCAGGTGGAAGTCAGGAAGGGACGAGGCCGCTCTGGTTGGGAACGGCAGAGATCCGGCGTGTGGAGCGAATGGCGTGCTTGAGAGTGGAGTGGTGGGGGCAGACGGGGCCGACTCTGAGGGCCTCTGCTGGGCCGGGGGCAGTGCTTCAGCTGCGGGGTGCTCTGTTCCTAGACTCTGCTCTGGGGCGGAGCGTAGACTTGGTGCGAGATCGGGCGAGCTTTTTCCGTAAAGGGCCAGGCAGTAAGTATTCTGGACGTTTTAGGCAACATAGGCTGCATCTTCTTCTTCTTTTTGAAACCGATTTTAACGCTTACAAAATGTAAAACTATCCTTAGAGTTTAGCTTATGAGCAGCTCACAAAGAATCCGCAGGCTGAAGCTGCATTTGGCTCCCTGGGCCGTGGGTTGCCGAAGCCTGGGTCTGACGGGTGCCACTGAGCAGGTGTCTGGAGCTGCCGTGAGAGTGAGGAGCTGGCGATGGGCTAGGGGCCGAACAGAACTGACAGAGCAGGGAGTGTGCGGGGGATGTGCAAGTGGGCGTTGGGGATGGAGGGTGCGATGGTTGGGGCAAGGAAGAAGAGGAGACAGAGGACGGTGCCAGGAAGCCAAAGCAAAGGAGAAGCCCGAGGGGAGGCTGAGGAAGGGACACCAGGGGTGGGAAGGAGGAGGAGACAGCCCCGGCGGGAAGTCACGGGGGGGGGGGCGCAGTGGGACAACCGGCTGCCCACTTGGAAGCAGAATGATGCGTTCCCTTTCTTAGTTCCCTCATTAGCATAAATTCCAAAATAAATCAAGGATTTAAATATAAAAAATGTTTTATGCAGACAATGCACCAAAGTAGAAGATGTATTTTTGAAAAAACAATTCTAAGTGTTCTTTTTTAAAACCATGATAGGAATCCAGAAACTATTCTAAAAGACTGATATTTTTGACAATATAGAAGTTTTCTGTGTCTGTAGAAAAAAGTAAGAAGACAGATCCGGAACAATATTTGCAACACACGTGACACACGGTCCCCGAGTCCAGGGCGGTAAATCCCATGATAGGGAAACACCGGGCAAAGCAGGTAAAGAAGGAGTTTGAGCGAAGCGGTCACAGCAGGAAGCTTAGGAAAGAGCCGGGCAAAATGAAGGCCGCGCCAAGGAGGCAGCAGTGTTACCCTAAGACGGGCAAAACTAAAAAGGAAGACGGATACAGTACGCGGAGGTCACGTTGGGAGAAGTAGAATCTCATGCCTCTGTATGAGGCGTCTTCAAAAGTTCATAGAAGGGACCAGCGCTGTGGCATAGCGGGTAAAGCCGCCACCCGCAGTGCCGGCATCCCATATGGGCCCTGGCATGTGTCCTAGCTGCTCCACTTCCGGTCCAGCTCTCTGCTGTGGCCTGGGAAAGCAGTGGAGGATGGCCCAAGTGCTTGTGCCCTGCACTTGCATGGGAGACCTGGAAGAAGCTCCTGGCTCCTGGCTTTGGATCGGCACAGATCCGGCCGTTGCAGCCATCTGGGGAGTGAACCAGTGGATGGAAGACCGCTCTCTCTCACTCTCTCTCTCTCTCTCTCTCTGCCTCTCTTTCTCTCTCTGTGTAACTCTGACTTTCAAATAAATAAATCTTTAAAAAAAAAGTTCATAGAAAATGTGTGGTATGAAAAAACTATGCATGGATGTCAAAATTTTTTTTGCACCAAAATGAATTTATCTTTTTGTTCCATTTTATTTCCATAGCATTCCCGAGGGGCCTTCCTATCGGTGGCTGTGTGAGACAGCAAGGTAGGATCCTAGTGTAGTAAGGAGTGTACACCCTGGGCTGATATCCAGGGTCCACAGTCCCACTCTAAGGGGTTAACTCACAAAAAAAAACCAACGCCTTACAGCCCTTTGCAAAGCAGTGAAAACATCAGAAAGAGCCTAAATGTCTACCGATAGCAGACAGCTGTGCTGGAACCAGTGGAATACTATGCAGCCATGAAAAAGGATTATTCAACATTTTGGGGTCTTTAGCACTCCACAGAGGTCACCTCTCAAGGAGCTTACATTTCAAATCCCCGGTCCCCACGGCCACCATTCCTGGGGCTTCTAGTTGCTTTTCCACGACAGTTTTCATTATTTCTGATGCTTGTTTTTAAATGGTCTGTTGAGAGACAAGTTCCCTGAGGACGAGGTCCTGCGTTTTGTTCACCGGTGGACCTCAAGCCCCGGAAGAAGTGCCTGGTGCACACAGTAGGGCTGCAGCGCTATTTACTGAGCAGGCGCATGTGGGGACTGGCAACTGGCCCCCCCCGGGCATTAAGGAGGAAGCAGTGGACGGGCATCTGGGCGATCACGCAGACACCACTTTCTTACTGTGTGCACGCTTGTGTTTGTGAACGCACGTGCGTGTGCGCATGTGCACAAGATGTTCTCAGAAATGCGGGTTTTGATCCATCTCTGAGTTGTAAGTTTGCGTGGGTGTTTCTGCTTTCTCTTTCCATTTTTCTATATTTAAATTTTCCTTTAATAGGCATCCGTCATCTACAAAATCAGTGGGAAACATAAAGCTATTTGTGTTCTGAATAACCAAAACAAATGCTGCCTACAGCCACGGAGACTTGGCCATTGGGATTCACCGGTGCCCCCCCCCAACCCAACTCATGTCCACCCACACATTGGCACGGCGAATTTCCTTAAGCAAGCCGGGACTCGCAGACTTAATGAGGATAAAGATCAAGACGAGACCTGTAGGGTTGGGGTTGGCCCAGGTCCAGTGAGCCGTTCTCCACGAGATGGGAGACGACAGAGCGGGAAGTGGTGCAGCCACAAGTCAAGGACCAGCAGGAGCCAGCAGAAGCGGGGGCAGGCAAGGACAGGTCCTTCCCCGGAGACTTTGCGGGGGCGTGGCCCTGCTCTCCCCCAGAATTGCCAAAGGCAGACTGCTGCTGCTTTGAGCCACCCCGTTTGAGGCAACTTTTCATGACGACGCCAAGACCCTCAGATGAGGACTGGCGCAGGGTGGTGTTGGGGGAGTGGTGGAGGCCGAGACCAGGCTGCGTGGGGGAACGCGGTGGTTGATCAGTCAGCCAGCAAGGGACAGGAAGGGTAGATGACGCGTTTGAAGGCACAGATGGATGGAACAGGGACTCTGTGTGTGTGCAGGGCAGGAGAGTGTGTGTGTGCATGGATGCCATGAGAGAGAGTGTGTGTGTGCATGTGTCATGCGTATGTGCACATGTGCCATTGTTTGTGTGTGTGCACAATGGGGGTGTGTGTACATGTGTGCCAGGGGCGTGTGTGTGCACAATGGGGGTGTGTGTACATGTGTGCCATCGTTTGTGTGTGTGCGCAATGGGGGTGTGTGTACATGTGTGCCAGGGGCGTGTGTGTGCGCAATGGGGGTGTGTGTACATGTGTGCCAGGGGCGTGTGTGTGCGCGTGTGCCATAAGGATGCGTGCACACATGTGCACGTGCATGCCATGTATGTGTGCATGTGCCATGGCTGTGTGTGTGTGTGCTATGTGTGTGTGCAGTTCTGAGCACACTCACATGGACAGGAACCAAAGGCATTGCCAGGAACGGGGGCAGCGGGGGGCTCAATGGGCTGGTGACCACCACTGAGGGGAGACGGGCGTGGGCAGAGAAGGGGGTGCACTTGCTCGCAGAGAGGTGGGCACAGCGCAGAGCGGCGGCGCGGAGACGGCGAGGGAACGCTGGCGCCGCCCCGCTCCAGTCTGCGTGTGCGGGAGCCTCCGCCCGGCTCACTTTGGAGCGCACATTTCAGGAAAAGCCTCTTTCAGCAGATTCGTTGAATTGATTCTGCGTCGAGCAACGCAAGCGAGTGCGCGCGGCTCAGCGGCAGAGCGGGCGAGGCGCAGCCCCCGTGGGCGGCGGGGAAGAGCACGCGCGTGACTTCCGGAAGTGTGCTTTGTACTCGCACCTGCACTCGGCGCTTTGCATGGCGGCCCGAGAGCCCACGAACAGAACGGCGGGCGAACAGAACGTGACCCGGGCACAGACTGGACCGTTACTCAGCCTCGCAAAGGGAGGGGAGTGTGGCACCTGCTCCACCAGGGGCAAACCTTGAGGACGCAATGCCAGTGGAACAAGCCAGCCACCAAGGCGCTCGCGTTGTACATCTCCACTTCCGTGCGGTCCCTGGAGCAGCCAAATCCCAAAGGAAGGAGAGTAGGACAGGGGTGCCCAGGTGGGGGCAGGGAGAACAGGCAGTTAAGGGCTTAACTGGTCCCGGCCCCGGTCCAGACGCTGCTGCCATCCCGTCCCGCACGCTGACTCCCTGTCCAAGTCTTTATCTGAAGTTTCTGTCCTTGTCACTATGTCTTAGGAGGCGCGTGAGGGTGAGCTGGCGCTTATGTGTCCTCTGCCTTGAGCTGCTGAGATGACGGGAGCCTACTGCGATCGGAGCTGGAGACGGGTCTGAACGTTCAAGGTCACAGGTGTACGTGTGGGGAAACAGCTCCTACAGTCCACTGGGGACTTGTGCCCGCCACTGAAGGACAAGGGGTCCTATTAGAATTCTAGCTTGGGGGCCCCACAATGAGAATTTAAATTTAGAATGTCTAGAACCTCCGCAAGGTCAGAACAGTGACGCTGGCCACTCGTGGGATACAGTTTCTGTAAAATGTGCAATTTCATTGCTTAAAGGAGAAAACTGACGGTCACACTGGCCTGGACAAAGGAGACAGGCATCCAGCATCCTGGCTTTCTCTTAAGGGAATCTCAAGAATCAGAACCCTGGCAGTTAGAACTGTGACGACCCAGTAGGACTGCCGTGTCCTGTTGTATAGGTTGCTCACAAAACAAAGGTGCACAGATGATGGCAGTAGGAGGGCTGTGCTTTGCCTGCCCACTCCTGGTGGGGTCCGGAGCCCTAGGTTCGTCACTGGCCAAGTGCCCCACTGGGTCACTGGGAGACTGCCATGACCTCATGCCCTGCAGAAGGTAGGGTCTGCTCAGAGCCCAGGGCTGTGGTGCTGGGCAAGCCTGGGCTGGAGTCTTGCTCTCCCAGCTCCCGAGCTTAGCCTGCTTCCAAATGTTGAGAATAAGCCCAAGCTTGCAGCATTACCATGAGAAGAGACAAATCCCGCCCGTGCGGCACCCGGTCCGCACGCAGAGGACTTTGAGCAAATGGTGGCCGCTCTGACAATGCTGGGTCAGAGGAGCCACACGATTTGTAAGTCAAATCATCCCTATTTTTATAAGCCCAGCATTGTCCTGGAAACGGTGGGAAATGCAGAAGCGATCTAAGACACAGATGGCTAGACCCATCTGGAGGCAAACAGCCTGCTGGGTAGCATGGGCCCTGCCGGCTGTCCCACACCAGCGTGGACACAGGCATCGTGGAGGAGGTGGGCACTGATGGTGGCCCCCAAGTGTGGAAAGAAGAACGGCAACCCTTGCTGAGTAGAGTCTGCCACGTGCCACGGCGCCCTGGCTGGGCTGGGACCGCCCGCAGGAAGAGCGCTGGTCTGTCTGATGGGATGGGTGTGCAGGGGAGACTCGGGGTGGGGGGTGCACGGAAGGCTCCTCCATCAGGCCGGCCTTTCTTGGGTCTCTGCAGGCAAAGGAGAGGAAGGCCACGTGCGAGGGCGAGCGTGTGTGTGATTGCACGTGCCTGCAGGGATGGCCTGCACGTGTGGCCACGCGGGGGAGAGAGAAGCAGCTGGCTTGGCTCACGTGTTGGTGGAGCGAATTATCCCAGCCCAGCATGGAGTGGTGGATTTGTACCCGGGATCGGGTCGGCTCTGGAGTGGGGGTGTGTGCGTGGCGGAGAGGGCCAGGTTCACACGCAAGGCTTTCTGGGACAGGCATCAGAGCCGAGCCTGCCGAGCGGGAGAATCCTGCTGTCTTCCCCCACCGTGGGCAGCTGAGGAATGGCGTGGACATTTAGTAAATGCCCTCCCGTGCCAGCAGAGGGCGCTGCAGCTTCCCGTGGTATCTCAGGGTTTTTTTTTTTTTTTTTTTTTTTTTTTCCCAGCCTCGCTGTGGATCTGCGTGGGAGCAGGGTTGCCAGTGCAAGGGGCGCCGGACACCTTGCCCACAGTTACACAGCCAGGGCTGTGTTTGGGACCAGGGCACGTTCTGTGAACCAAACAGCACAGAGACGTGAGGCACCCTTGGGTGGAGAGCTGGGTGGGTGACATCCCAGTCTGGGCTCTGTTGCTAGAAACAGAACACCTGTCACTAGGTGCTCACAAAGCTCCGAGGTCCAGGAGCCTGGTGCCTCCGACTGCTCGGCCCTGGAGAGGGCCTCGTGGTGGACGGGCTCGAGTGCAGGGACAAGCTTGTGGGGAGGGGTCCAGTCCCACGAGACCTGCCGCTAGGCTCAGCTTCTTAAAGTTTCCTCCACCTCAGCACTGCCAGGCTGGGGATGGAGCCTCCACTCAAGGACCTGCAGGGACCGAGCTGCCTGCCAGGCATGGCAGGTGCCCCCCACCCCGCCCCAGGTCATGAGCAAGTTGAGTGACGGCTGCAGAACCAAGACCACCAGCTACCCCGGGTGGGGGTCGGCGGAGTCCCGAAAGAAGCAGGGGTACAGGAAGTGAGGCGAGGAAGAGACAGCGCAGAGGAGCGGGGTTCCGGGCTGGGAGGCCGAGGCGCTGTACCCATCCCAGGAGCGGCCCCTGGGCTTGGCAGCTGAGAAGGCACAGGACACTCTGAATAGGGGTGTCCAGGGTGAAGATCAGACTGCCAGACCAGAGGGTAGGCTGGGGGCACCCTTCATCTGCAGGGGAAGGGGGAGGATGGCGGTGTGGCTGCCGGGGACACGAAACCTGGTCCTGGATTTCCAAGTGAAGGAGGCAAAGGAGTGAGCCATGGAACATTCTGGAAAGGAAGCAAGAGTACGGAGCGAGCCAACTCCCTCAGGGATTGGAAAGAATCGAAGGAAGGTGCAAGCGTTGCCCTCAGAGGAAGACCAGGGCACAGCGGGGTGGCCAGGGCTGACCCGACTGTCGGAGACCACCGCATGGCCGACTGCTGAGGGCGTGCCTGGCCAGATTGCACAGGTGAGCGGTCGAGTTATGTCAGTGGCAGAGGTCATGTGGCGCGATGCTGAGGCAGCCAAGGAACTGCCGTGGGCTCCAGGAAACAGCAAGGGGGGGGGGCGTTCGCCCCAGTTAATGATTCGTCCCCCTCAAGACCCCTCCCCATTGTGACTGACCTCTTCACCCCAGCTTCCCAGCGAGCACGCCCTTCCTGCAAACGCCGGAAGCCCCCACTGTTCCCTGGTTCAGGTTAAGCCTCCTGCATCACGAAATCCTGTGTCCACAGAACTGCGCATTTTTCATGATTAATCAATCACGGCACTGTGGATAATGCATACTCGGAGCAAGCAGACATCTGGGCCTCTGCCTCCACCCTGGCAGTGGACAGCGTGTCCCCTGGTGTCCCCACGTAAAATCCTCTACTCCGTTTGCATCCTTCATCTAGGTGACGTCACGCCTCTTCCAGGTTAACCTGACACCCTGGGCGCAGCAGCCACGCTGGTCCCTGGGCCCCTGCACATAACCGTGACAGCTGCTCTTATCCTGTCTTCTTCCTATCAGTGGTCATCCATCCTGGGCAGCACACAGTCCTTAGGGGGGTGGCAGAGGGGACGAGAGAGGTGAGAACTGGATTTCTCAGGCAGACCTGAGACTCAAGACTCCCTCGCTCAGATTCCAGAGTGATGGGAAGCCGAGCCTTCCACAGAGGGAGCAATTGCAGAATACCTTTTTCTCCATGGCTGACAGGTGCCACGCCTCCTTGTCACTCTCCTGGGGAGAGATGGATTTGGACTTGGGTTCTCATGGTGAGGGAGGGAGCATTCAATCCAAACCCTCCAGCTAGCCGGAGCAGTGTTCCATCCCGCTTCCCACAAGCCCTGTCTGCTAGGACCTCTCGCAAGTGGAAAATTGAATTTCATTTCCTCTGCTGCCCCTCTCCTGTGGACAGCAATCACCGGGTTCCAGAGGGGCAGGAAGAGTCCGCGGTGATCCGGCCAGGGCAGTGACTGTGTAATTGAATGTTCAGGGCACAGCGATCTTCCCAAAGATACAGCCCCCATGCCTGCCCACAAAGAAAAAACCTGGCCAACAGGCTCTCCAACGAGGTATGTTTAATATTACAGGATTTTTTTTTAAAAGATATATTTTATTTATTTAGAAGAGAGTTACAGAGGCCGGCGCCGCGGCTCACTAGGCTAATCCTCCGCCTAGCGGCGCCGGCACACCGGGTTCTAGTCCCAGTCGGGGCGCCGGATTCTGTCCCGGTTGCCCCTCTTCCAGGCCAGCCCTCTGCTGTGGTCAGGGAGTGCAGTGGAGGATGGCCCAGGTGCTTGGGCCCTGCACCCGCATGGGAGACCAGGAAAAAGCACCTGGCTCCTGGCTCCTGCCATCGGATCAGCGCAGTGCGCCGGCCGCAGCGTGCCGGCCGCGGCAGCCATTGGAGGGTGAACCAACGGCAAAGGAAGACCTTTCTCTCTGTCTTTCTCTCTCACTGTCCACTCTGCCTGTCAAAAAAAAAAAAAAAAAAAAAAAAAAAAAAAAAAAAAAGAAGAAGAGAGTTACAGAGAGACGTAGAGACACACACACACATACACAGAGGTCTTCCATCCTCTGGTTCACTCCCCAAATGGCTGCAACGGCCGGGGCTGGGCCAATCTGAAGCCAGGAGCCAGGCGCTTCTTCCAGGTCTCCCACACAGGTGCAGGGGCCCAAGCACTTGAGCCATCTTCCAATGCTTTCCCAGGCCACAGCAGAGAGCTGGATTGGAAGTGGAGCAGCCAGGACTTGAACTAGTGCTCATATGGGATGCCAGCACGGCAGGCCAGGGAGTTAGCCCCTTGCGCCATAGCGCCAGCCCCAACCATGGCTGTTTTCTGCATCGTCTTGCCGCTCGACGTCACCTGTGCTGCACAGTCCACAGGCATCGCGTTGTTTGGCTCTGCATTCGCAGCTTCACTGTTGGCATTTTGAACGGATTAACCCAGGACGGCGGCACCCTCCGAATGGATTTCACTGATTGCTCTAATTCCTACATCAATATACCAGACTTTCTTTCACTTAGCGGTGGTTTAAATTCCTGGTGATACTTGCATAGAATGCAAAGGCCTGCATTTTGCACGTCATTGGATCTGTGTTGTTCTGGAAGAATCTGCAGCTGGCACGTCAGGGCTTTGTGCAGGGACGTCGGCTCTCTGCAGTCATTGTTAAGTTTCTGAGCACTGCCTTAGCCCAGGCCTTGTGGAGGGAAAACCCAAGGATCGGATGTGGGGGCTGAAGACTCTGGGCCCTAGGCAATCACTGGGCCCCTGGCCTTGCTCCATGGGCCCGACTTCTCTGCACCGCAGGGTCTGCCTGCTTAGGGGCTCTGGGTAGAAAGTGGACCACCCCCTCCCACCCCGGTTTCCACCCTCACAGCTACCTACTGGAGGCAAATACATTTTTCAGGCCAAGATAAGACATTTCTTCCAGAAGAAAGCTCAATGCGTCTTTGCATGGCCTCTGTCCAGTGAATAAGCTGCATCTTTTACTATTTTTTTCTAGAATGCCAACGAAGTCCTCTCCATCCTAAGCTTTCCCAAGGCCTCAGAGGTTCTGGCTGATGAGAGGGCAACGCATCCCAGCCACTCACATCCAAAAGGGGAAGCAGCGACTCGCCCTGCGTGTGTCACATGTGTGCGTGGGCGCCTTCTCTCGGCTCCACTTCACTTCCCCAGACAACCCGCTCCTCTGCAGAGTGGCACCGGGAGCCCGTGTTCTCTTCAGAACAGCCTTGGATGGAAGCCGGCCGCCGGCTGCGTTTGGACCCAGCCCAGGGACGGCGGCTGGGTCTCGCGGCTTCCTGGTGGGCGGTCTCTTGGGTTTCCAGTGCTTTTCTCATTGATCCGAGGCACCGTGCCCTGTGCGGTTCCGAGGGGCTGGCAGACAGAGGTCTGAATCTTCTGGCTGGATGTGGGCTCCGGGATTTCTGCTTGGCCCCGTTCCAGGAAGGCCATTTTTTCTTTCCAGAGTGATGCCACCAGCTGTGGGTGCTTTATGGACAAGAGGTGGAGGGCTCCCCTGGCTGGGGGTGGGAGTGGGGCTCTCCCTAGGGACGCCTGGCTCAAGGATCCCACAGAGGAGAGCGCAATTCCTGGAGGAACCCTCGACTCCATGGTAGGATCCGGGCTGAATCCAGCGCTGTGCTGGCCAACAGGCTTTCTAGAAAAACCAAAGTCACGGTTTGTGGCATTTGCCGATTTCTGCAGTATAAAAATCCCCACCAGGGCTCTTTTCAAACTATCAGCTGCTGATCCACTCTCAGAATTCCCAATATCTACCAACCGGCTGCCACGGGCGGGCTGAGCTCCCTGCAGCATTCCCCTGGACCAGATCACGTTGCTTAGCCTTGTGTCCTCGGCATCCCTCAAGCTTGGGACAACCCACGTGCGTCCTGGTCAGGGAAACACGCAGTTGCAATGTGTTGGGCTTGGTGCTTCTTGGGATGTGTGCTGGGGAGGTTGGAGGCACTCCGCGTCCCCTCTGCATTCTTCAAGATCCGCTCTGAGCCAGCCCAGCCTGCAGTCTCCCTCCGACACGGCTGGAGGCAGTCGCCAGCCTGCGCCTTGCGCACTCAGCTCCGCCGGTGGCTCTGGGTGCACACCCACTCCCTGTTCCCCTCCCTCTGCCTCACCCAAGTGAGGGGAGCTGTGACTCAGTCAACCAGCAGGGAACAAAAACGAGAGTGACATATTATCCAAATAGAGGAAGATTCTCTGACACAAATGGGAGGTTAGTTTAGGCTCTGTTGCTACACTCAGAAGGTAGCATGAGAGGGAAGCTTTTAAATAGGATGGGGGAATCAGAAATGGGGCCAGCCCCAGGCTGGGAGCACCTGCAGACTGCCCGCGCTGCCTTGCCCTCACCCGCTGTTCTCTCTCCAGCCTTGAACACAGAATCATTGCACATCTGAGTGTGGGGCTGGCCCTCAGGGTGGCCGGAGCCTCAGGCCTCAGCACCCCAGGCTTGGGAGGTTTCCGTACTTAGACCCGCCCCCAGCCTTCCTCCCTGGAACTTCCCGCTGGGGTGAATGCTGAGTCAGCAATGAATCGGCCAGGGCGGCGTTCAGACCGCACGCCCCCACCACTCAGGGGCTCACGGCAAGCCCCCTGCTCACGCAGAGTGATGCCTGCAGACTGTGGGGAGCAAGGGTCATCAGAGACCCACAGCTGGGGACAGAAGGCACAGGGACGCCTAGTCTGAGTGAAGCTGTGGCTAGAGCTGCTGGTGCTGGAGCTGGACAGAACTGTTAGGGGAAAACCAAACACAGTTCCACGTCCCCGAAGGGCGCGGGGTCTTCTCCACGGGATGGTACCTGGCTGCCGTGGTCTGAAAGTGTCGCAAGCTTAATCCCCATGCAGCAGTGCTGGGAGGAGGGGCCTTGCTGGAGGCGGTCAGGTGGATCCCACAGGACTGCCCGCCTGTGGTCTCTCCCTCCTCGCCCCTTCCCCTCTTCCACCACGTGAGGACCCAGCGTCCCCCCCTCGGGAGGATGAACCTGCAAGGGGCCATCTTGGAAGCAGACCACAGACCCTGGCCGGACACAATGTGCCAGCAGCTTGCTGTTGGGCTCCCTGCCTCCAGGGCTGTGGGAAGCAAGCACCTGTTCTTCATAAGTCACCCAGGCTCGGGGGTTTTGCTAAAGCCGCAAGAAGGATGGAGGTAGCCAGTGGCAACCGGGAAGCTAGACGCGGCCCCATTTCTAACCAGGACACTGTTGCGGGGGCCTTCCAGGACCTGCTAGGGATGGAGGCTTCTCTGCTCCTGGCTCTTACTGTCTCCCCGGGCGGTTTTTGGAGCTTGAGTGAACTTGGGGGAGTCTAGGCTGCAGTGGAACACACAGGTGGAGATATGCACGCCTAAGGCTTTATGAGCAGGCTTGGTGCCCGGTCGCTACCACTGTGGTCCTGTGGCTTCTGCTGGCTGCACAGGAGGCTGAGCACTCCCAGGCCCTGGGCACACAAAGACTAGTGAAGCTCACATCTCTGCCAGAGGCACTCAGAGTTCCCCTGTGGCAGGAGACGGCCTGAGGTCTGTGGAGACCCTTTTTGGATTAAGGAAGGTGTTCTTCGAAAAGTTGCCTGGGAATGGGGTGTGGCTGCTCCAGGGCCGGGGCTTCCTTCTGGGGTGCTGCTTGATACAGGTGGGGCTTGTACAACACGGGCACTGCACTGAAAGCCACTGGAATCACCCTTTAACAGGGCTCATGCTTTGCACGGTAAACCTCCCCAAGTCCAATGTCTGTAAGATCCTGCTTCTTCATCCGCCTGAACTGCAGAGCCGGGCAGCAGGAGAGAAAGCACTTTGGGACAGCTGCCCAGGGCCACTGCCTCCCCTCCCGGGGGAGATGCAGGGAGGTGGGGTGTGGGTCAAGGGGACGGCCCCACGAGGCTGGGGAGGCCTGTGCCGGCCTTGACAAAGCAGCGCTCACCTCCCCAGGCTGTGGTGCCAACAGCCACCCTGGGAGCCAGCTTAGCCCATCTGGCAAGTTCTGCTCAGCTGTGACAGTGAGCATCAATCAGCGTCGCCTGACCAGAGAGAGGTGACCTTTATACTACTGCATTTTAAGTATTCAATCACACATATCTATACTCATTGTGTGAATTTTCATCTTTATATTAATTTTAATTTACAGACTTATATACACGTAGCTAATAAATTGAAAGATTATAAATAATCACACGATCTATACTACATAACAATTAATGGACATAATTATACAATATAAAATATCTTCATATATAATTATATAAATATAATATATATTCATGTTATAAATTCTAATGTGCTATATTGCATATATGTTTAATCATATTCTCATGCAAACTTGGGAGTTGCCACCCAGGGCTGCTGCAGTTGGCTGGTGGCACAGCCTCCTGGTCGGTGACTATGGGGCTTCTGCTGCTGCCCTTTTGCAGGGCGGGGCTTTCTCCTTGCTCCATGTGCCCCTCCTGCTGCGCTGCTCGGCCATGGGGGCCACAGCAGAGCTTCCTTGGAAAGCAGGGCTTGTCCTTTGCCTATGCGTCAGCACCTGGTGCCCAGCCAAGACCTGGGTCACTCCCCCTCCCTCTCGGCACGTGTGCAGGGGGAGCCAGTCTCACGTGGGGCCAGACTGTCCCCAAGGAAGCCGGATTCGTGCCTGTCGTTCATCTGCTCCTGGAGGGGAGTCCCGCTTCGTGGGCAATGCGAGGTGAATTTGCATCGCACCCTGGAAACCTCTGGGTTTCCCTTCTTCTCTCGGTGTAGGCAGCAGCGACTGGCTGGCAACATTCCGTGCTGGCTGGCAGAATTCTGGGCGTTTGTAAAGTGGAGCGGAAGGAAAGTTCAGAGGGCAGGTTCTGTGCAGCTGTTTGCAGTGCGCGTCTGTTACATTTTGTTTTGTTTCAGGCCCATCTTGCTAAGAGGGAGAAACAACCTTGCAACAACCTTGCATGTGTAGCACCTTGAGGCAGCTCTGATCACAATGGTTCTTACACAGAGTCTTCTGTCCTGGAAGAGACCCGGTTTGGAGAAGGGGCTTGGTTTCCATTTAGGAGGGTGAAGTGGGAAGTTCTGAGCTTGCTGCAAAGGCTCTGGGCTGGCTCTCTGTCCACCAAGCTACACGCCCTGACTCGCCACTCCTCCTGCCTAACGACCCCGAGTAGCCCTGCAGTGGCCCCATCTGGCGCCCCAAAGCCACTCTGTTTCTGGGTCTGCCAAGTCTACATGTTAGGCTGACGGTGCGTGAACTTGGGCCAGGATGGAGGGATCGGCCGCGTTTCTCAGGGCAGCTGCCTGAGTGGGAAAACAAGACAGTCCTCAGCGTCAGTGCAGAGAGCTTCTTCCTGGGGGGTCGTGCTGTGCACCTGCTGGGAGCCAGGCTGGACACATGGCTCAGGACAGCGGCTTCCAGAGCTCTCTAGAGCTTGTGCAGAGCTGACACGGCGCTCTTTTTGTCAACAGCTAGACCGCCAGTCTTCCTGAGTCTGCTCACATGGATGACTGGCACGCACAGCGGAGCCGGGCAGCCCACGGGGGACCTCTGCTGTCCCATTTGGCGCTGTGCGTCTCCGGGGGCTGACTTATTAATAGGCCGTAGACGACAAAGTCTTGTGCTTCCGTGCCCTGTGGCCTGTCTGCCGCAATGCTGTTTGGCTTTCATGCACTTGGGACACAGCCCTTTTAAAATTCCATTTTCTCCTCCCCTGGGGCCCCCAGGCATCGCAGCTCCCCACTGCATCCGTCTTGCCATTTGGATCCGCAGCAGAGGCTTATCTGATTTCTCTTAAGCCCCTTGAATGAATTTTCAACGCAAGCGCACACACTGAAGTCATTACGTCAGCTTCTTTTCAAGGAAAACCAGAAATCTGGGCTCTGTGCTCGGCTTCGCCTCGCCCCTGGAACTCCACGTTTGCAAGTGATGCGTCCTTGAAAAGTCAGGTCTCATCCAGTTCTGTAAACTTTCCAGCTGCTTCCAACGTTCCCATTTACGCCCTGGTCCTTGAGCCTTTGTCAAACACATTCCCAGCTGGACTGGGAGGGATCCTGGGTGTTTGTTTTTAGGGGACCCTGCGTCAACTTAGGCTGAAAACACAGCAGGATGGAGTCTGTGTTGGCAAATTCTTGTGCAGGCACCGGTATTCTCTAATAAGTTCTTGATAAGCACAAAACCACAACCAAACACCGTTTAACCAGCGACTTTATCCTTGCATGAGACGAAGGGCGCGTTTATCAGGAAAAATACAACTTCTTCCTGGAGAGGATGTGGTGTCAGCCACCAGAGGAGGTAGCGGCGGCCGCCTCTGCACACCCGCGCTGTGGAACACGGCCGCCACCAGCCATGGGTGCTCCCGAGCACTTGAAATGAGCCTGGTTTGAACCAATGCATGAAGCATGCATTGCAGATGGGATTTTTTTTTTTTTTTTTTTGACAGGCAGAGTGGACAGTGAGAGAGAGAGACAGAGAGAAAGGTTTTCCTTTGCCGTTGGTTCACCCTCCAATGGCCGCTGCGGCCGGCGCACCGCGCTGATCCGATGGCAGGAGCCAGGAGCCAGGAGCTTTTCCTGGTCTCCCATGGGGTGCCGGGCCCAAGCACTTGGGCCATCCTCCACTGCACTCCCTGGCCACAGCAGAGAGCTGGCCTGGAAGAGGGGCAACCGGGACAGAATCCGGCGCCCCGACCGGGACTAGAACCCGGTGTGCCGGCGCCGCAAGGCGGAGGATTAGCCTAGTGAGCCGTGGCGCCGGCCGCAGACGGGACTTTAAGAGGTTGTGTAAAACATGCCATTTCTGCTTCTCCTATGGAAGAGACGTTGGCATGAGGATATTTGGATGGATCAGGTTGAGTGAAACTTATATGATGTCAATTGCACCCATTTGTTTTACACTCTCAAGTGTGCATATCAGAGAGTCTAACATATGTATGTGGCTGGCATTTCGCTTCCATTGGCAAGGCTGCTACAGCACATCCAGTTCTCGGCAGTGTGCACTCACTCTGCCCATACTGGAGAGGCGATTGATGCAAAAGGGCAGCCAATGCGTTGACGTCATCGGGATAGACGGCCCAGCTAGGAGGAGTTCCCTCTGACACAGGACAGGCTGAGGGCTCTATAATTGGGAAAATTTAATAGGACTGGCATGGAGCACAAGAAATCGGAAGGGGTGGGGACCACACACACATATGTGTTCATGTTTTCCTTCCGCGTTTCGACGCTGTGACCATTGCAGCCAGCTGGTGTGTGTTCCCAAGCGCCAAGTGAGCCCGTGCCAGCTTTCCACATGCCACCAGTCACCCAGCTGGTGCCCAACGCGGGCAGCCACACATTAACAGTGTCTTGCATGGGCGCCGTGCACAAGGGGAGTGGGCCCGAGAGGGGAGAGCAGCTCCGGGCAAATGGACCCCCGCCAATGGAAACAGTGACCTAAGAGAACAAAGCGCGCCTTTGGCTCAAGTAAGTCAAAGCTTTATCTATTAATTTTTTAAAATGCTTTTGCGGCCGGTGCCGTGGCTCAATAGGCTAATCCTCCGCCTGTGGCACCAGCACCCCAGGTTCTAGTCCCGGTCGGGGCACCGGATTCTGTCCCGGTTGCCCCTCTTCCAGGCCAGCTCTCTGCTATGGCCCAGGAATGCAGTGGAGGATGGCCCAAGTCCTTGGGCCCTGCACCCCATGGGAGACCAGGAGAAGCACCTGGCTCCTGCCTTCGGATCAGCACGGTGTGCCGGCTGCAGCAGCCATTGGAGGGTGAACCAATGGCAAAGGAAGACCTTTCTCTCTGTCTCTCTCTCTCACTGTCCACTCTGCCTGTCAAAAAAACAAATGCTTTTGCATGACAAGAATTCCTCAGGTTGGAAAAGGTGTCAGGACTAGCGGTGGGGACCCGGGGTGTGCGTGAGTCATGGTTGTCAGCTCGGCGCATCGCAGGTTCAGGGCTGTCACCCTGTACTTTCCTGCCAAGGCAATTACTCAAGTGGCTCGTCAGTCTGCCTACTGGCACTGCTTGAGAAGTGAGCAGCACTGTTGCAGAGCAGGGAGTCTCCCCCCAAGCACTAACCCTCCGGGACCACAAGCCCGAGTTACTAAGATTTGAGTCTCACATCTTGGTTTAGATCTCTGCCTAATCTGGACCTCGCAGCTCCAAAGAACGACAGCAAATCAGATCAACGTTTGGGCTTGGGCCTCTGCAGACTGCCCTGCCTTCCTGACTCATCTGCCCCCTGGATGTTGGGGTCCCCAGGGTTGGTCCTTGGCCTAAGTCTCTTCTCATCCCTCACCCTTTCTTGGGGGGGCACCTGGGGATGGAATCTCCTCCTACTTAGGTGACTCCCGCATCTCGCTGAGGCTCAGACTCTGCCGTGAGTTCTACCTGGCATCTTGCATGTGAGACACCTCCCTCCAGGTCTCCCGCGGGAACCTCAGCGTGAACACCTTCAAGATGGGTTCATCAAGTCCATGGGGGCTGGGCAGGGCGTTCCCCCTCTGCCCATGCAGTGCCTTCCACGCCCTTTGGCACACTCTCTGCACTGTTGGGGAGTGTACGCTTCCCCTGGGACTTGGGTCGAGTCCAGTTTCTCTTCCTGCACCCGTGGTCTCGTCCAGTGGCCGTCTCTTCTGGTTTCTCTGTCTGGTTCTTTCAGGGTCAAGGCCATGGTGGCTCCAGCTCTCGCCAACCTTAGGATGCCCTTCTGCCCTGTTGGCTCCCCCTGGTCTTGCTTGCACCTCCTGGGGTCCCTTTCCTGTCCTCTATTTCCCCCAACCGGAGTGCCTTCTGTGCTTGCAGGACTCCACTCAGCCCCTTCCATAGGTCTCCTCCCCCCGCGGGCAGCACCAGCACCAGCTGAGAACCCCAAGCCAGAACCAGAGGCATCCTCACTTCTCTAGCTTTGACCTCGCAGCCAGTCAACAGCAAGTCCCCTTGTCCTAAAAGCTTTTCACCCAGACCTGCTCCACATCCCCATGGTACCAGAGCAGCTTGGGCTATGGAAATGAACGGAAACCAACTGTCTTAGACTGATTTCCTGTTACTATGATGATGTCACTCTGCGGCCGGGCGTGTTATAGAGAAGGGATGCTCGTTCCTCTCCAGGGGTGGAGGTTCACGGGCATGGTGCTGGCATTGGCGCAGTAGGTCGTATCAAGGAATAAGCACATGTGAGAGGGAGAAATTGCCCAGCAAGGCAGGACAAAGGCCCTACCTCCCGATGCCATAATGTTGGGGTTTGGGGCTGCGGCGTTTGAGTTGGGGGGCAGACAGTTCATCCACAGCATATGGGAATGGGAGGATCACAGACACATTGTCTGGAGAGAGCTGAAAGTGGTTAAGAAGGCAGGAGTAGGAGTTCTTGGGTGGAGAATCAGAGGTCCAGGGCAGTGTGCAACAAATCGTGGATTGCGAGACAGCCAACCCCTTCATTCTTTCCAGCTTCCTCCCACCTCGGGGGAGCTGCTCTGCCCTTGGAGATGGTGGGGAGCTGGGGATGGGGAGACGTTTACTGAATGCGGTCTGTGTGTAACTCCTTCCCCAAACACTGTGAGCTGACGTCATTCGTCACTCCCACTCGGAGGGGAGACATTCCTGAGAAGTCCCCTGACGCATGTACCCAGCGCCCCACCTCCGCCACCTGCGCCCTCCACGGTGTTCCACTTCCTCCGACCAAACAGGGAGAAAGCAAGAGCAAGCATGACCCTGAACCCAGTGCTCAAAAGGGTGCCGAGTGCATAACAGGAGCGCAAGAAGCAGTTCTTGAAGCAACGGGTAAGTGATTCCTTTCCATCAACACTCAGCGTCTGGAACGGCCCAGACCCCAGACGCCCCGAGCTGTTTCAGTATCCTCTTTGCTTGACTATGGTGTAAAAAATCCTAGCACACGGCCACGCAGACGCCAGCAGAAGTGGTGAATGTTCCAGATGCCTGTGACAGGTGTGGTCGGAAGGTGGGATTGGGGGCGAAGCCCTATGCCCTTCTGTAGTTTTCCTAACTCTTGCAGCCTTGTTCAGATAAAGCCAGCATTTCCAGCACGATTTGTGTTTTTGTGAGAAGTGAAATCAGTGGAACATCCGACCGTGTAAGCCCCAGTGGAAGTTTCTAGAAGTACGGGCTGGGGTCTCAAACCCACACGAGGAGGAGGATGGGTGCGGAGGAAGAGGCTCAGGGTTGGTGACCTCAGGGAAGACGACTAGGAGGTGGACTGCCCTTTTTCTCTGAAAAGAGCAGTCTTTGTCCCCCTGCAGAGGGCCACAAGGAATTCGAGTCTTGCTTTAGAGGGAGTTTTCAAGGGTCGTTTGTTTTCCAAAGTCCTGGCTGTGAAGGAACCGTGTTGTTCTAAAGGGGTGAGGCTTGGGCTTTGATGGGGGAAAGCTGCCAAAGGCTCTCCCTGGGGACCCGTGGCGGGCAGTGCAGGGCCCTGAGCTTCTTCCCACTGCACAGGCAAGTGGCAGGGTCTGCAGCGAGGGAGGCGGGACCACCCCCCAGATGCCCACGGCCCGCTCCCTGGAAGCCAATCACACACTGTGCTGTGCCAAGGGGCCCACGCTGGCTCATCCGACACGGGATCTGGGTTACCCAGACTTCACAGTGACGTCACCAGAGTCCTCTGAGGGGCCGTGGACAGGGAAGGGGGCGGGGGTGTGGAAGAAGTGCCGAGGCCGTGCAGTCCTGCTTAACACCTGGGTTCAGCCCGGGGAGGCCAGTTAGACTGCTACAGAATCCTCAGGCAGCAGCAGGAAGAAGCTAACACAGGTGGACGTGTGCTGACTGCTTGGGAGACACAGCGGGAGCCTCAGTGGCTTCCCGGATGGACAGGAATGAATGTTGTGCACCCACAGCCTTGTGCCTTCAAATGAGTTTTGCAGACTTAGTGAAGAAGGAAGACTCACTGTGCCCAATGCGTGCCTTGAATTTCTAATTTTTGGGTTGGGGCATGGGATGGAGGGCATGGCACTTCCAGGTGAGGGGAGGGGCGGTGCTGGGGAACCCAGGCAGCAGGCATGAAGACTTCTTTTGCCCTGGGGATGAGAGAGGAGGGAGCAGACACCGGCATCATATGGACAGAGCTTGGTTAGCCCACACTGCAGAGCCAGGAGCAACGTAGCTTGGGCAGCAGGTGAGCAGAGAAGAAGCACGGGTGGGGATGACTGGGCCAGCCCAGCAGGGCTGAGAGGACAGCACCAGGCCCGGCTCTGCAGGAACCGCTTAGTGAAGACCCACGGGGTGCACCTGTCACAGGCACCTGTGCCTGGAACCTGACCGTGCTGCGAGGACAAGGTGCGGGCCTGGGGGCTGTCCCGGCTACTTTCCAAGAGAACCAGGCTCTAGCGCAAAGGGAGCTCATGTCTAAGTTCATTGTCCAGTTGGGGCTAGGAAGGAGAGTGAGGGGCCAGGAAAACAATGTTTGGAGGTCAGGAACCTCAGCAGCTCTTGCTCTGTATCAGCTCAGGGATGTTGGGAAACAGTTTCAAACGTGAAAGTTGCCAGAACCTAAGTGGAGTCACTTATGTCGAATCCTAACCAATAAATAAATACATAAATACATAAATAAATAAATAAATAAATAAAACAAACCAGGAAGTCCTGAGTGAGGGTATCTGCGCCTCTGTACCTGTAACAAAACGCATCACAAGAGACCACCACCAGAATCAGAAAGGCCAATGCAATCTCGCCCAAAAAATGCTCCCGCCCGGACGTCTGTCCGCTAACTGCCTGCTAGTTCTTGGCCCGACACCACCCTCATTCACGGGCTGTGCAGCCCAGGGTTACTGTTTCTAAGCAGCTTACACAGTTCTCCCCACCTTGCCTTGAGTAACTCCCCCGGCCTCACTCCCTTGAATTTGCACGTAGCTTACTGTGGCACGCACACTCCCGGGACCACGTCCACCCCTGAATCAATCCACTGTCTCTGGAGGCTCTCTGGCTGTTTGTGATTTCAGTGGGCTCAGGCGAGGCCACAACTAACAGCTGTAAAGGTGGCCTCACTGGAGGCAGCAGGGGATGGAGGGCCAGCCGCTGTCCCCGGAGCCTGTGTGCACGACGTGTCTTACTGGGCACTGATCTTGTGCCGACGGCCTCTAGCCTTTGCCAAGAGACCCCCGCCCTTCCTCTCTGCCCCTGCCTGCAGACTTAAGACAGTAACACTGTACCCTCAGAGAGGCAGGAGTCCACAGCTCACAGCATCTATCTGTGGGAGAAAACATTAGATTCATGTATTTAAAAAATGCTGGAGGGGCTGGTGCTGTGGTGTAGCAGGTAAAGCTGCTGCCGGCCATGCCGGCATCCCATATAGGGGCCGATTCAAGTCCCAGCTGCTCCACTTCTCATCCAGCTCCCTGCTAACGAGCCTAGGAAAGCAGTAGAAGATGGTCCAAGTGCTTGGGCTCCTGCACCCCCATGAGAGACCCAGAAGAAGCTCCTGGCTCCTGGCTTTGGATCGGCTCAGCCCTGGCTGTTGCAGCCATTTGGGGAGCGAATGAGTGGATGGAAGACCTCTCTCTCTCTCTCTCTCTCTCTGCCACTGAGCAGTGGAAGAGAGAAGAACTTTAAGGATTCTGAAGCAACAATCTTTTGGGTAGGGGCAAGCCCAAGAAAAAGAGAGAGAGAGAGAGAGAGAGAGAGAGAGAGAGAGAGAGAGAGAGAGAGAGAGAGAAAGAAAGCGAGAGCGCCATACCCATGAACAGAGAAGGCAATGCCACTGCCATCAATCTCAAGACGGGTTTGCTGACTGTCCAGTCTCTCGCTGGGGTTCTGTACGCCTGCAACACCTGGCCCTGGAGCTGTGCTGGGCGCTGTCCTGCACCGCTGGGCGTGGTGCTCTGGAGCCAAGACGGCGCTGCCTGCTGAGTTATGAAGGAGCTGCAGCTACGTGGGGCCGGCGGAGGGCGGACAGGGGGTGTTTTGCTGATGTGTAAGGGCGTCCAGTGAGCAGAGTGCAAGGCTGGGTCGGGGCTGGGGGCTGCTCTCGCTGAGTGCACTGAGAGCCCTGAGAAGCTTCCTTGCAGCGGCCTGGGAGTGCTGGGGTTTCTGCTCCCTCCACCCACGCTGCTTACAGGGCCCCAGGGTGCTCCTGACTAAAGGCGATGCAGGGTAAAAATGCGACAGTGGCACCTGCACAAACACTTCCCCCAGATCCTCCCGGAACGAGGTGGGAAAGCACAGGGCACCGCACACAGACGCTCCACGAGCTCTGTCCCTCTCACAAGCGACTGGGCTTTCTCATCTCCTTAGCCCCCGGCTTGGTGTGTTTCAACCCTCAGTGCGTGCTTGGTTAGCGAATGAATGCACGCAGGAAGGAAGACGTCCTCCTGGGGGGAGGGGAAAGCCTGCCATCCAAACAGCGCATCGGGAACAGCGAAAGGGGGACCTCAGGGCCAGCAGCCCACGGGGACAGCCGGCTCGCTCCTCTGCAGGTTCCAAGTCAGCCTCCCTGACTCCTGTGAGCTGTGCCACACCAATAGGGCCCTTCAGGGCTGATCTCCAGGACCTGTCACAGCTCCCCCAGGGGGAAGGCTGAGCTGTGTCCTCCTGGGACCTCGGGCACCAGTGCCAGCCATGCCCATGGACCCTTTGGAGGAATCTTCCAGAGCAACGTGTCCTGACCCACCCCAGGCAGCCCTGCTACTCTGCTCACTGGTGGTCGGAGCAGAGACCGCCGGCACCCGACCCCAAAGGCGGCTGCACCCTAGGAAGTGGCCAGGAGGAGATTCTGTACCACGTCTCTCCCCGGGAGTCTGAATGTGAGCTTAATGGAGAAGTTGGAGTCACAGCAAAAGGCAGGAGGACTGCAGCGAGAAGGCAAGGAAGCAGCAGAAAACTTGAAGGGAGAGGAGGGGAGGAGAGCACAAGGAGCAAATGACGGGACGCTGGGTGTGGCCGACACGTTGCTGCGTGTCCTGGTAGCAACTGTGGTTCCAGTGTCCAGGAAACCTGGCTACAGGGTCACTGGGATTTATGAACGCAGACAGCCCCCGAGGCTTCCTGCAGCCCCCAGGGGCCAGGCGGGCCTCAGGGAAGCAGAGTTGCATGACTGTCACGTTCTATGCTGCAGGGAAGGGTGGGGGGTGACAGGGAGTTCAGGTTGGGGAGGCAACGGTTGACGACGTGTCAGCTTGCAGAAGTGAGAGCCAGTGGACTGCTGCAGGAGCAGGAGCCAGGAGCAGAAGGCGGGGGGCAGACCCCAAGGAGGAGCCTCTGTGCTGGGCCAGTGCCCAGCGAGGGAGGGGGCCGTGTGCAAAGCCCTCTGCAAACAGGCACCGCCCTGCGTGCAGCCAGGGCGAGGGAGGCAGACAGGGTCTCTGCAAACCCGCCCTGAGGCCCACGCGTGACCAGGGAGGGGGCAGCAGGATGCTGAACTTTTCAAGCCCCCGGAGGGAGCGCTGGGGAGGGCCCCAGATGGCGGTTCCCGGCTTGGGGACAGCTGTGATGTCAGCTGCTCCCTTGTGCTGTGTGCTGGGAACACTGGAGGCACAGCTGGGTCTCTTCCTGGGGACCGTGGCACCCTGAGGCACAGACGGCATCGTGAGAAACTCCAGCCAGGCGTAAATTGCCAAGGGCGACATGGGGCTCCGTTGGCACAGAAGGAAGAGTCCCAGGCTTGTAAACAAACAGAAAGGGGCTGGCACCTCCGTGTTCTCAGCCAGGCCCGCCCTGGCGCTCAGAGGGCCGTCGAGAGAGGAGGCAGGTCAAGGCCTCCTTGCAGGAGCCAAGGTCAATGAAGGGCCCCCTCTTTCCTTCCTGCTTTTCATCACGGGCAGCACCTGCTCCCTGCGGAGCAAGGCAACGCTGCCACCATGCCACGTTTGGTAGGGGACCCCTCGCACGGCAACAGACCTGCTCTGAGGGTCACTGGGGCCCTCCTGGCTGTCAGAGCTGGAGCCGGTTCCAGTCCTGACTCCACTGGCCTCTGACACCTTCACCCTCATGCCAATGGGGTGCTCCCATCTTGCTTGGCTGGACTTTATTGCACTGGGAACGAGGCTGGGCCCTGGGGCCTGTGCTGGGTGATATAAAAGTGTGCAGCAAAGGGACCGAAGGGGCCGCTCGGTGCTGTGGCACAGCAGGTTAAGCCACTGTCTGCAAGGCCAGCAACCCAGAAGTGCGCCTGTTGGAGTCCCGGCTGCTCCACATCCGATCCAGCTCCCTGCTAATGCACCCAGGCAAGCAGCAGAGGGTGGCCCAAGTACTCAGGCCCCTGCCACCTACATGGGAGACCCATATGGAGTTCCAGGCTCCTGGCTTCAGCCTGGCCCAGTCCTGGCTATTGTGGTCATGTGGGGAGTGAACCAGCAGATGGAAGCTCTCTCTCCATCCTTCCATCCCTCCCTTCCTCTCTGTAACTCTGCCTTCCAAATAAATAAATACAGGCTGCTCTACTTCTGATCCAGCTCCGTGCTAGCGGCCTGGGAAAAGCAGTGAAAGATGGCCCCCAGGTGTTTGGGCCCCTGCCACCCAGGTGGGAGACCCAGAAGAAGCTCCCGGTTCCTGGCTTTGACCTGGCCAAGTCCTGGCCATAGTGGCCATCTGGGGGAGTGAACCAGCGGATGGAAGATCTTTCTCTTTCTGCCTCTCCCTCTATAAGTCTGACTCTGAAATAAATAAATCTTAATTTTTTTTAAAAAAGAAGAGGGAATGAAAAGTTTATTCTGATGCAAAAAGATTTGGGAATCCACGTGTAACAGGCATTTCCCGTGCACTGGTTGAAGACCCCACAGCATGCGTGAATTTCAAACATTTCTGCACCACGTATCGGTTCACTCCGTTTCCCCGGAACTTCCTAAGGAGCCCTCACAGCGTTCACCTACGTTTGGGAGCCTCGGGGGCTCGGGAAATGCGTCAGGCACGGTAGCCAGCTGAGCACTGGTACGAAAGTCACCCGCAAGCTCCATCTCCAGGCTTTGCAGAGGGAGCCGGCAGGTGGAGGGGGAAGGAAGGCCCTGGCGGCAGCCTCTGAGGCTGTGCCCTGGGTTCTGCAGAATAGCAGGGGCTTCCCCAGAAGGCAGGGCTGCCGGGACCCCCGGGAGACCAAGCGCTCCGTCAGGTACTGCTGGCTGGAGCCAAGCCACACGGGTTCTCGGCCAGGTCTGCTCCCGGTGCTCAGAGGGAGAGAGAAGGTGGGTCAGGTCCTCCTGCAATGGACAAGGTTAGTGCGGAGAGGCCTGGGAGGGATCTCTTCCGCCTTTGAAGTAGAGGCCGGTGCAGCACGGCAGGCATCGCCTGTGATGCCAGCATCCCACGTGGGCGTTGGTTCGAGTCCTGACTGCTCCACTTCCCATCCAGCTCCCTGCTAATAGCCTGGGAAAAGCAATGGAAGATGGCCAAGTGCTTGGGCCCCAGCCACCTATGTGGGAGACCCAGAAGAATCTCCTGGCCCCTGGTTTCAGCCGGGCCCAACTCTGGTCATTGCAGCCATCTGGGCAGTATAAACCAACGGGTAGAAGACCTCTCTCCCCCACCCTCCACCCCCATCTTTCCCTCTCTCTCTCTGTAACTCCGCCTTTCGAATAAATAAATAAATCTTTAAAAATATTTCTGAAGCAGACAAAGGTCTTTAATCAGGATCTTCCAGCTCCATGGTTTGTTAGCAGAAGCCAGAATGGGTTGAGAGCTTGGTGAGTGTGGTACAGAGCAACGTGTTTTGCAGGCTTGGCACTAGGTAGGCATCCCACTAATGTCACTTTGTTACATCCATACATGAAAGAAGAAACACTAGATCCTTGTCCCCCGCAGCTCTGGTTTGCCTGTTTTAAGATTGTGTTGTAGTACACCTGACTACGAGCCCCGGTTTACTTCTCATAAAATGGGCACGTGAGATTCCAGCAGTAATGTGTGTGAGAGTCTTTGTGTGCAGGAATCACAGCACAGATAGGACGTGAGGTGTAGCTGGGGGCTGAGGGATCCTGGCTGGGTTTGCTCTACCCCTCTTTTTGGGGCCACTCTTGCCGAAGATGTTTGTGATGATGGAGGAAAGGTGTGGATTCAGGACTGGAAGTGGCTGGTTTCCTTTCTGTTCCTAGGTTTTGAGCCAGTGCCAGGCTTCAGGGCTGATCACGCATCAGTGGTGCGGGTGGTGTGGCACCCTGGGGCTTCTAAAGGTTCACAAAGGGTGGCGGCTTCTCAGTGGGCAACGAGATGTCAGAGTTTAGCCAGCTCCACACGACACATTCAATGATGAAACACGCATCTTGGGAGCTGGCCGAGACAGAAGCTGTAACCCCCCCCAGGGCGCGAAAGAAACCCACTGCTAAAGCTAAGAAAAGTTTGCAGCTGTCTCCGTTGATTGAAAGTCAAGATAAAAGGAATTTCCTAATGCCACAGAAGGAGCAGGAATCAGAATAAAGGAGGAATCGGATCAGAAGGAACGCGGCTGACGGTAGTCGCCGGTTCTCTATTTCTGGAACATCTGTGTTCAGGGGCAGGCGGAACAACAAAGCCGCCAAACACACGTGCGCAGGCTCAGGGAAAGCCGCGCTCCAGGGGTAGCAGGCTCTTTCCGGAGACCTGCTTCTTTGTTATCTTAACTCCTGCCAATCTTCAAATGCTACCCGGCTGCTTTTCATCTGGAGTTGAAAGGCTTAAAAAAAAAGAAAAGAAAAAGGAAGCAAAAATCAAAAAAAAAGCAAGGGGGGAGATGCCAGGTTTTCTTGAAGAGAGACGGGGCTTGGGGGAGCAGGCCTGGGTGCACTTTTCCAGGCAAGGGTCTGGGAGGCGCCGTGGTTGGCACGGAGAAGCCCCCTTCTGTCGGCCTGGACTGGAGACGCAGCACAGCGGCTGTGTGGCCTTGAGCTGAGGGCCACAGCATCGCCGGGGGGGAGGTGGCTGCTCCAAGGGGCCAGCTGCTGCTGGGGACACGGTGCAGGCTGTGGGGACACTGTGTGGCTGAGTGGCACTGCCCTGCGTGTGTCCCCCTGTGCCTTTGACCCTCGGCGACGCCATCCATCAATTTGTGGAGACTGGGTGAGCAAAACTCCTTGCTCAATCTGCTCAAAAAAGGTTTGTTTCATTTATTTGAAGGAAGAGAGAGACAGAGAGAGAGAGTGAGCGAGCAAGCAAGATCTTCCATCTGCTGGTTCACTCCCCAACTGGCTACCAATAGCCAGGGCTGGGCCTGAGAGCTTGATGAGTGTGGTACAGAGTGATGTGTTTTTCAGGCTGGGCTCTGGGTAGGAGCCTGGAACTCCATCCGGGTCTCCCACATGGGCGAAAGGGGCCCACGGGCTCTGGCCATCTTCTGCTGCCTGCCCAGGCGTATTATCAGGGAGCTGGATTGGAAGCAGACAGCTGAGACTTGAACTGGTGCTCAGATCCGGGTGCTGGTGCACAAGTGATGACTTAACCGATTGTGCCACATGCCAGCCTTCCCCCCACCCCGCCTCCGGAGTCTTTGCTCAGTGGCTATGCACCGTCCCTTGGGAGGGCGAGGAAGCACCGAGGGGTTAGCTTCCTGGATGCCTCTGGAGCCAGGTCTCTGGGGGGACGGAGGCCGTCACAGCCCCCTGGTTGGCGATCAGGGCTGTGGCACCTTCTGGAAGCTTGTGGGAGGGTTTTGCACACTGGCTTGTCAGACACCTGGCCCCCAACTCAGTGTCCGCAGCTTCCTCTAGGTCACAGGGATGGGGGATGTCCCTGCCCAGGCAACCACAGGCAGACTGGAAATCCCACCCATCTACAGCAGGCTCATTTATTTTATTTTATTTTATTTTTTTATTTTTTTTTTAACAGGCAGAGTGGACAGTGAGAGAGAGAGACAGAGAGAAAGGTCTTCCTTTTGCCGTTGGGTCACCCTCCAATGACCGCCACGGCTGGCGTGCTGCGGCTGGCGCACCGTGCTGATCTGAAGGCAGGAGCCAGGTGCTTCTCCTGGTCTCCCATGGGGTGCAGGGCCCAAGCACTTGGGCCATCCTCCACTGCACTCCTGGGCCACAGCAGAGAGCTGGCCTGGAAGAGGGGCAACCGGGACAGAATCCGGCACCCCAACTGGGACTAGAACCTGGTGTGCCGGCGCCGCAAGGCGGAGGATTAGCCTAGTGAGCCGCGGCGCCGGCCTAGCAGGCTCATTTTTAAGCTGATTTTCGAATGGCCTGAGAACAATGCTACAAAAATCTAAAGGACCCTTGGCAGGGGAAAGGCCCCCCACTCCTGCTTCTTAGGACCAGAGTGGAAACTTCATCAGAAATGAAGAGGTAAAGTAGAAAAGGCCGACTCTGGCAACATGACCGATACAGCCATGATTACTCCTGTGTTAGGAACAGGAGTCTGGGCGCTGCTGGGTAATAAACCCGAGGAATGACGTGTGGGCCTCGGACCTCGCTCTCGCAGACCCCGTGGCGGGCATGGGGCTGGCTGGGGGATGCGGGGAGAAGACAGCCAAGGAGCAGGGCCTGGCCCTGGGGTGCACGGCTTCACTGCCCCGCCTTCTCCTCCACTGCCTACTGGTGTCAGCGGCTCCCGCCCTGCCTGTGGCTGGGGCCAGGCCGAGCACCCCTGGAGGGGCCAGAGTGGGCACTCAGTGGCAGGCTGGGGATCTCCCTTATTGACCAGACAACGAAGCCCCCGAGTGTCAAATCCTAAGTCGGACCAGGCTTTGATCACATACCCGTGACTTTGCTGACCCCCATGGGAAGGCGCCCTGCCACCTGGCTGGCACCGGGTCCCAGCTCCCAGGGTGTCCCAGGGGGCAGGGGGCAGGAGTCGGGCCTGGTGTGGGGGCTGCTCCACCCAGCAGTGAGGGAGCAGTTTTGGGGGGGCACTGCCTACAGCACTTTTGTTCTCAAGGCTAACAGACGAACGGCGTGAGAGCCACGCAGCCGTCCCCACAGCCGTGGTGTGTGCCAATGTCCACGAGACTGGTGCTGGGAGGGCCCTCTGAGGCCCTGCAGCTGTGTCTTCGCTTGACTCCACAGGTGTTCTGAGAGCTTGCTGTTTGCCCTGGCGCCAGTGTGTGTAGAATGACAGCAGCTGTCTGGGGTGCGGCGCCGTGTGCCAGGTGCTGTGTCACCCCCTCCTCCAGGTCTGGAGACAAGCGTGCCGGCAGCAGGCGGCTCCGCCGCCTCCCCACAATCAAAGACTCCCCTGATCGGCAGGGTCTGCAGATTCCCCCCGCCCCAGAGCCCCGCCATGGAGGAGTTCACCTTTGCAAATACTCCTCAACTTACCATGGGGGTGTGTGTGTCCTGATGGACCCTTTATACATGGGCGATTTTGTAAGTTGCAAAGGCATTTGCTACACACTTCCACCAGACACACCCTGCACCCCTCCCTGACGGGGGTGGGGTGGGCGGACCATGATGGGCAGCTGAGGCTGGCGCCAGGGTTGTTTGCCTATTGCGGGCCCAGGACAAGATCTACATGCAACACCACCACCCTAGGTCTGTATGTAGCAGCCAGTCCCGCGAGCCGGTAAGGGAGACATTGGCAGACATAGCAGGTGCGTGTCAGAGTTTTCCCAGGTGAGGACCCCGAAATCCAGGGCTCCCTCACGCTCGTGTGCTCTGGTGCAGACTGCCCCTGTGTGACCCCATGGCCCTTGCTTTGCAGAGCCTCTGGACGCCCAGGAGTTCAAGGCTGGGGGAGAGGATTTCTCGGGTCGGCAAGGTCAGGTGGGACAGCCGGGGCAGCCGGACGCCGTGCAGTGCAGCAGGGAGGCCCTGGTCGGGAGGCACCGAAGCCTCCTGCCCACGGCTAGCACCAGCTTGCCAGCCACAAGCATGCCTGCGCCGTGTCAGAAACAGACCCTGCGGCCCGGGCAATGCCCTGGCCAGCATCCGACGGAGCCCAGAGAAAAGGCCTGGGCCCGACCTGCCCAGCCAGACGGGCCCGAGTTCCTGACCCACAGAAACGGCTGGAACAAAGCTTCCTGCTACTTCAAGCCTCTGTGTTTTAGGTCTTTGTTACCCAGCAACAGAGAGTTAATACACACGTGAAAGGGCTGTGGTTGACCTCATTTTATGGGTTGGGAATGGAGGCACAGAGAGGTTAAAGTGCTCCCCTAAGGTCACACAGCATCAGCGTTGGGACAGATTCCCCAGCCCATGCCCCTGAGCACTATGCGATACTGCCTCCCTCCAAACAAGCCCCCGCCCTCAAAGCCTTCTCCCCTGCGGACAGCGTTTCCCCTCTAGGGCACTGCAGAGGTGGTGCGGGGGCGGCATGGGGCCCTCCCCTCCCCCGTCAGATACAAGTCCAGGCCCTGCCCACGGGGTGGTGCTTCTGATCGGGTCTGGTGAGCCACACCAGGGCAGGGGCTTGGAGTCCTGTCTGGTGACCTCCAGCCACCTTGCTGTCCCTGCGGGGGCCCAGCTCCCTGACCGACACAAGCTTCAGGCCAGCGCCTCGCCACTGAGAGCCTGCCTGCCGCACACGGCGCACCATCCGGGATACAGGCGCTGCTCCCGGCCGGGTGAGGTCAGGCTTGGCCACTGCCCAGACGAGAGAGCTCTGTGTCCTCCTCCCGCCCCCGGCACGCATCACTGCAGGTGGTGCAGGGCCCGTCTTAGGGCTGGGTCAACAGGAACACCAGGGGTCTTGGGCTGAGTGCTGGGCTCCATGGGGCACCCCGGCTCAGCCAGAGCCAGGCAGGTCAGGCAAGACCCAGAAGACAGAGAGCCGCACCCTGGGGTGCCTAGGGTGTGGCCTCTTGAAAGTGGGCAAAGGTTTGTGGCTGTGTACCTCCTAGAGCCAGGGCAAGCAATGGGCGTGTGTATGTGCTGCATGCGTGTTGTGTTGTGTGTGGTTCTGTGTGTTGCACAGGCGTGTGGCACAGGTATGTGGTGTGTGGTGAATGTGTATGGCACATGTGTGAGATGTGTGTTGTGTGTTGTATGTGTGTGGTGAATGTGTTATATGTTTTGCGTGTGTGTTGTGTTGTGTGATTTTCTGTGTTGTGCATGTGTTTCGTGCATTGTATGTGTGTGGTGCATGCAGGTTGCATTAAATATCACACATACATGGTGTGGCACATGCATGTTGTATGTGTGTGCTGTGCTGGGTGTGCACGCGTGTTGCACACATGTCACACACATGTGGTGCATTGTATTGTGTGTGGGGTGTGTGTGTGTTACACTTGCACACATGCTGCCCCAGCGCCTGGAGAAGTGCAGAGAGGAGGACGTGCGGCCCCAGAGCTGTGGCAGAGTGGAAGCCGAGCAGCCCAGCCGGATGAGGAGCTGAGGGCCCTCCACACCCTGAGGCCCGGGCGCCAGTGCTGTGCTGGTCCTAACGTGTGTGTGTGTGTGTGTGGGGGCGTTCAACCCATCACCTGCCACGCATGACGCTGAGGTCCTTGCCAGGTAAGAGCCTCCCATCTCCGTGTGTGTATGTGTGTGATGTAGCTGTCTTCACATGTGTGAATATGTGTGTGGTCTACCTGTTCACGTGCATGCGTGTGCGTGTGTGTGTGTGTGTGTGTGAAGTGCTCATGTGGTGAGAGGATGATTCCCTGACCAGCTGGGGCAACGTTGGCACCTCCCCCCACATCCCCCCCACCAGTCTCAGAGAGGATACGGTGCCCATCCCCCTACACCCTAGTTCTCAGAGAGGATACAGTGCCCATCCCCCTACACCCTAGTTCTCAGAGAGGATACGGTGCCCCCCAGTCTCAGAGAGCATATGGTGCCCCCCAGTCTCAGAGAGGATACGGTCACCCCCACACCCTAGTTCTCAGGATACGGTGCCACCCCCAGTCTCAGAGAGGATACGGTGCCCATCCCCCATCCCCACCCCGCCTCAGCGAGGATACGGTGCCCCCCACTCCTGCTTGCTCTGTACCTGGACAATGGCAGCAGGCAAGGGGCTCTGTGTGTCAGGAGGTCCTTGCAGGCCCACTTCTCGGATATCCACTGCCCCAGGTAGAGGAAAGATCAAAGGGACCCCCTGCCACTCACGTCCCCATACTCTGCTCCCAGTGGGAGATGGTGGAGCCCCAGAGATGGGCACCCCCTAGACTAAGGCCTAGTCCTCCTGGGACACTCTGCAGCGTATGTGCAGATAGAACGGTGCCTGGGCAGAGGGGCCGGGCACCTCAACCACCCTGGGCATCCCCTGGCTGGGAGCCACCACCCCTCTGTCTCAGGAGCTCTCCCCCTTCTTCTCATTTCCTGTCTCCGAGGCCGAATTCCTCAGGTGGGGTCACCATCTGACCCCAGGATGACCCTGGCACAGCAAGGGGCAGACACCCATGTGGCAGCAGCTGGCTGAGTCTCAGGGCTCCTGACCGACAGGGAGGGGATCCACAGGGCCCCCTGGCCCGGTGGCCACAGACTAACCTCATCTCCGCGGGTCCTCCATCCTGGGGGACTTTCATGGTCGAAAAAGGTGGGCCCGTTCTTGGGCCCCCTCCTGGCCTGCCCAGGCACACTGTCTGCACGGCTCAGCAGGTACCTACACACTGGACAGGAGCAACCAGACCCCTCCGAGGAGCCCTGCCCAACACTGCTGCCTTGAATTGGTCATACTTCCCATCATCCTTTGTGATGGTGAGTGAGGTTCCTAAACACCTGTGGAAAGGTCACACTCCACTCACTCCATTTTCCCACAGACCCCTGTATCTGAGGGGTCCTCTGGGTGGACCCCGGCCCTCCCAGCACTGGCAGAGGGACCGAGATGGTGGTTCACAACCGTATTTCCAGTATTGAGCTGATGTGTTTATCAGTGACGGGTCTTTGCCTATCTAAAATCTTCATGTCACCCTGGACTCATGCCATATACTGTCATCCCTTGATAGCCACAGGGTTTGGTTCCAGAACCTTCTTGAAACCAAAATCCTCAACTTCCTTATATTAAATAGGCACAGAATTTGCATAGAACCTACACACATCCCCCACATTTAAATCACCCCTAGGATCACTTACAATTCCTGAAACAATCTAAATGATACCTAAATAGCTGTTACACTGGATGGCTTAAGGACAAATGACAAGATAAAATAATCCATACACGTTCAGGACAGACAGATTCTGGGCGGTTAATTCCGATCTGTGTTGGGTTGAATCTGCAGGTGTGGGGTCCACCTGCGTCTACACACTCAGCGACGGTGTTTGTGGGGAGTGGAACCAAGCCCCTGACCAGCAAGGTGACTGCTATAACACGCCTGTATTTAGCATGGGGACGAGTCACGGATCAAATGCCACCTGTGGGAGCCGACAGTCACCGCAGCTCCTTTTGTGGACCCTGGTGGGTGGGTGGGTGAGGCTGACGGCCTGGAAGTGTTAAGCCCTGGAAGTGGGTTTGAAAGGACTTCCTCCTTCCCAAGTGGGAGCAGATGTTGGGCAGTGCCACAACAGTGGGAGCAGCCACCAGGCCAACTTCAGCCTGGACGATAACTCACCCCCACCCCAGATGACTTTCCGGGCATCTGCATTCGGCCGCATCTTTCAAGGCAACATGGTGCTTGGCCATCCTGTGACCTGACAGTGCTTGGACAGCGGTTCCAGGACATGCCTAGCCGGGGGCCAGAGGGAGTGGGAGGACAGGGGGAGAAGCAGGTCGCACAAGCGGCTGGATGCTCTGCTGTGAAAATGTCATTCGGGCGCCAACCCTTCTCAAGTGGTAGAAGCAGGGGTGCGCTGCAGAGCTAACTTCAGGAGCTGGCTGTTGAACGCCGTCATTGTGAAAGACTAAGTTACGTAAATGTAACTATTGTATCAAGAATACTAAAAGCAAAGGCGCTCAATACTCAGAATTGATCCTCGTCCATACATTTTCTGGATCTATGATCTTGAGGTTATTTCTACTCATGAATGTACCTGGTGGAAATGCTGAAGAGTTTCATGCTAGCCCCAATTCTGTTTGTGACAAGACTTTGATAGCTGAAAATTGGCCGTGGTGCCAGGACGAATCCTAGGGAGATGGTCAAATATGGCCGATCGAGGTTGGCTTTTTTGTTCTGCTGATGGTCACCGCCAGTTCTGAACTGTGAGGATCCTGTCCCTGGGGGACAGTCTCTGGAGACACCTTTGATGGTCACCGACAGAGGGGATGGAGCTGTTACTGGTGTCTCAGGCGTATGGGCTGGGGATGCTGTCGGACATCCTACAAAGCCCATAGCAACGGCCTCCGCCCTTCCTACCCAAAGTATCTAATTTTCGTGTCCAAAATATGCAGAGTGCCAAAAGGGAGAAATCCTGGATTAAAACCTAGATTGAAGACGGTGACAGGTCATGCTCAATAATATAGAATAAACTTAGGAGCGTGTCACGTGGCCTCTTATGCCGTGAATAACACGGGGACAACTCGAGGAAGTATCCCTTAAGAGTTTCAAGACCCTTATCTGATTCAGCAACAAGTCGCTTGGGGCACTGATGTTATCTGAGGAAATGAAGGTGTCAACCAACACTCACGTGGGAACAGTACTCATTCGTCAACTGAAGAAACCAGACCCAACAGAAGCCTTCAACTGGCCCACGTGGCATCGCAAGGAAGGCACGCACGCGGTTGGCTGTAAATGCTGCCACACGCAGCCTTTAGATTGGTACAATCTGTGCACCTGCTTCCCCGAGCGCTGCGGAGAAACACTTACCAGCGCACCACCGGAAGCAGCTGCAGTTATCTGATGTTGAACAGATACCTTCGTTTTGGGTTCTACAGAGTGTGTTTGTGAATTTCAGAGAAAGCCCTGAGCAGTTCTGGGCTCACCAGTTTCGGGGAGGGACTGGGATTAGAACAAGGAGAGGGTAGCCAGCGCCGCGGCTCACTAGGCTAATCCTCCGCCTTGTGGCGCCGGCACACCGGGTTCTAGCCCCGGTTGGGGCGCCGGATTCTGTCCCGGTTGCCCCTCTACCAGGCCAGCTCTCTGCGTGGCCCGGGAGTGCAGTGGAGGATGGCCCGAGTACTTGGGCCCTGCACCCCATGGGAGACCAGGAGAAGCACCTGGCTCCTGCCATCGGATCAGCGCGGTGCGCCAGCCACAGCGCACCAGCCGTGGCGGCCATTGGAGGGTGCACCAACGGCAAAAGGAAGACCTTTCTCTCTGTCTCTCTCTCTCACTGTCCACTCCGCCTGTCCAAAAAAAAAAGAACAAGGAGAGGGGTGGATGAGAGTGTGTGCATAGGGTGGCTCTGTGGGTGGGGGCGGCTAGAGGCTCCGCCCACAGTGTGATGTAGCTGAAAGGCGTTTCCCACACCCTGATAGCCGTCCCCGGTGACAGGATGGTGATCACTCAGCTAGAGAGGGATGGGTGCAGGGACAAAGGAAAGGGGGTGGGTACAGAGTAACTGCCCAGAATTTTGGCACGATTTGGATGATGCGCTTAATGCATTAGATCCCACAACAGTCCATCTAGTGTGGAAGCCAGAGGCAATGGCCCACAGGCCAGTCAACGCTGATAGCAAGCATGGGACGGGGGATCTCCGGGTGCGGTAAGTCCAGGTGTGACACGGATGGGACCCAGGACAGTGGAAGCCACCAAAAGTGCATGTGACACCAAGAGGGAACTGGCCAAGAGCTCCCAAGGGAAGGAAAGACAGCAGCGGTCCCTGGTGTTCAGTTGCACCAACGGGAATGAAGAGGGAATCTAGGACACAGGATGCAAGTTAAGAAGGCAGCTTTGATGTTCCGAGCGTCTCGTCTCCCCCTGTGACTCACCACGTCTGAGCACTGGATCCTCTGCAGGTGGGGTTAGGGCCACTTGGAGACTGGCGCCTGAAAGCTCGGGAGTGGGGGAACACACATCCTTGTCCAGGGGAGGAAGAGGGAGGCAGTCAAGACACTCAGCTCGCACCCCCCTGAGGAATCTTACCCACCAGTCATCATTTGTGTTCACTGATTGGCTTTCAGATCCACCAATAACAGCACAGGATGGGGTAGGACGGTCACACAGACAGTACAATCAGGGTACAATGGATAAGGGGTCTCGGGCGTCGGCTCAGATCCCACCCTCACAAAGGAGGAAACAACCTGAGCAGGAAGTGGCCTGTTTTAGGGACGAGGCCGGGCTGCCCCTGGCGGCTGCAGTAGTGCACCTGGGTCCTCACCACCTCCCCGCCTCGCGGAGGACGGTGAGGGAGAAGCCGGGGAAGTCAGAGACCCAGGAGAAGAGGTCATAAGTCTGTTCATTCCCTCCCTCCAACAAGCCTGCAGTCAGTCGCCTTCTTAAAAATCCCGACATGAGAATTTAAATTAAATTTTCATGTTTCCACTAGGAGCGGCTTGATTAGATTCCAGCTTAAACCGGTGTTTGTATTTTATACAGCAAAGCTTGGAAAATGATCCTCACTGTGAGGGAGACACAGAAGGCTGGGATCTGGGAAATCACACGTGAGAACTGAAAACCTTTTTAGACACGGGGGCCTGCGTGCAAATGGGACTTGCAAAGGACCTGGGTGAAATTTTGAAGCTGAGATACCGTAGGTGGCTGTGTATGGATTCTCGCTACTTTCGAGCCTGAGTCATCTTACGTCGTCTCCTTTTCTCTTCTTGCCATATGTCAGCCCGGGGGTCCTGCCTGAGCTGCTCGGTTACTGGGGCTGATTCTCTGAGGTCACCCCACGTGGGTCACTGTGACATGGCCGTCAGGCCGCTGACCATGTGAAGTGGCCATCACGGACACCCGGGGCATCTGAGGAGCCCTCCAAGGGAGCAGGTGCTTTTAATTTGGCTTCTGCATTTTCACACCAAAGCAGTAAAACAGAGCAGCATCCGAGCTGGTTCAGGAGCTACTGCCTGTACATCTGTCAAATTTCTGTCATCCCTTCTTCTTCCTAAACAAGCCAGCCAGAGGAGAAAGTGGGGCCGAAGGAAGATGCACAACTGGGCAAAGTAAAACTGCAGAATTTACAAGGTGGTCGGTGGCTTGGGTCAGTGTAACGCACACGTTCACAAAGCCTCTCCATGTTTCTTGGTGTGCTGCAAAAGGCGGGAACAGACCTCTGCCGTGTGCCAGGGGCGCTGAGCTATGAGGTCATCACACCTGATTTCCTTAATACGGCCCCAACACTTCCAGGTAGGCTGTGCCCTTGCCAGGGAGCACAGAGAGGTGGCAGCAGAGAGGGAAGCCATTCCTGGGGTTCTAGCAAGAAGCTGGCTTGGAATTCGCATGCCGGGATCTCCTCTGTGGCTTCTCACTCAATAGAAGACGGAGCAACACGAGGAAGTGGGCAACTCAGTGGACCACATGGGGTCACTCATCTTTTGAGTTAGTGTGGGAATATGATTTGGGGGAGCTTGCCTACGCAAACGTGAGTCCAGAGCTCAGCCAGAAGTTTACCTGTATGCAGGCGGAGTGTCCAGGAGGGAACAGCAACTTTGGGGAGTCAACTGGAAGAACCCCCACCTAGGAAGTGGTCATAGACCTTGCAGACACCTGGCCACTGACTCCTCCTTTTTCCGGTCAGAGGTACCACTGTGCCTTTCACTTCCCACCCAGACACCAATGTCCACGGCACAGGTAACACAGGCACCTGCTCTGTGGGAACCTGGAGTCCTCAGGCCACGACAGCATGCACCATGGCTGGGTGGTTCCAAGGTCAGAGCAGTGCTGACCAACAGATGGGTGGCAAGGTCCCCAAGGACATGGAGGGGGTGTGGGGTGGGGCCAGCACACTGGGCGGTGGTTCAGTGTACGTCAGTGTGGACAGGTCATTTCCCCTACGAGCTCGTGTGGTGTGAGAGATGAAGAAGAACTCCCTGCTCCTCCTGTAGAGGGAAGACCATGCATAATATGGTGGACGTGTTTAAGCCAGGCTACGACCATCCGTGCAGCCATGCACGGCTACACGGCTTTCCAGCTGCACGTCGCTGTAGACTTTCCCTGTGGAGCAAGACTTAACCTCTGATCTGATCCTGTAGCTTTCTTTTTTTTTGCTTTTTTGAATAAAAGAAATTTTTTCAAATACAACTTTATATAGCAACTCAACGTATGCCACAGATAAAAGCCCAACCGTGCGGGATGACAAGGGAGCCTGGGGCCCCGAGTGCAGTAGCTCACCTCTCCCTTCTCCCGGGAGATACCTCTGAGAAATCCCAGCGTTCCAGAGAACAGAGCTGGAAAATTGTTGCACATCAGGGAATTGACTGGGGAGGAGGGAAACCTTGAAAAGTGGAATGGGGACGGCTATCGCTGGAATGCGTTCTCTCCAGGATTCAAGTGTTGAGACCTCATGGCCAAGGTGGAAGATATTAGAGGCGGGACCTCAAAGGTGAGGCCCTTCCCAAAGAGGCTCTGGCAGTGCTAAACCTCGTTGCCCTCGCTGGGTGCTCCAGCGCTCAGAAAGGTGACTGCAGTCAAGGACTATATAGTGTATATTCCCAAACAGCTAGAAGACAGGATTTTGCATGTTTCACCACAAAGAAATGATAACTATTTGACGTGATATATGTGCTTATTCTCCAGATTTGATCATCATGAACAATTTATAGGTATCAAAACATTGCATTGCATGCCATGCATTTATATACTTGTTAGGTCTCCATTAAAAATAGAATAAAACAAAGAAAGAAGGAAGGAAGCAAAAAGCACAAAGCTTTGGGGCTGCCGCTGGGCGTTTGCAGAGACTGAGTGCCGGGTGATAGCCACCCCGTTACCTGCAGGTTCAGCTGCCCACTGAGCACTGAGCACTGATTCCGCAATATGGCACCATTCCATAAGAGTGACCAGGAGCTCCACGGGACCACAGCCAGGACTGAGACCCGGAAACCATGGGCTTGAAGTGAGAATGGCTCCCTAGACAAACGTACTGCTTCCCACCCGCTCAGCCACAGGATCTGCTTGTCTAGAGATCCTCGTCCCAAAAGAATGCGGCTTCCACGGGAGACACACAACGATTCCACTGCACGGGAAGCTGCTCCTGTCACCCGGCCACGGTGACCTCATGCCTCTGACTCCGGAGGCACAGATGGGGGCGGGTGTGCTGGTTGAGGTGACTGATCCTGGCTATGGGGGGGAAGGGGACCACCACTCTGCAGCGGCTGTCATGAAGAGAGTGTTGGAGTACAGGAGATCCCTGGGGAGTTTCTTAGTGCCACTGTGTCCTGCGATTAAAACCAATGGGAAATGAAAAACCCGCTTCCTGTGGGACGGTTAAAGTCCCTGACTCTTCGAGAACTAGGGCTTGGGTCGCTCCACTCAGCAAAGAACCTGAGCACTACGGAGCTTGCCGAGGGCAAAGGAAGCGTGAAGTGGGCAGTGGGAAAAGGCGGTTCAAATGCCCACTGGATCACGGGACCTGCTCCAGAAAAGAGGACTTTAAGAGCTGTGAGTGCTTTTTCCTATTTTGGGGGAATACATTTGTATATTTATTAACCAAATATTTACATTTTCTTCCATTTCTTGCTTCCTTATCACTTAATGTTCATCTATCATGTCTATGAGATCATCTTTTAATATATTTATTCATAATATGTGTCGACAACAGTTAACTTCTCTTTTTTTCACTTTTATTTAATAAATATAAATTTCCAAAGTACAGCTTATGGATTAAAATGGCTTTTTCCACCCCATCACTTCCCTCCCACCCACAACCCTTCCATCTCCCGTTCCCTCTCCCATTCCATTCACATCAAGATTCATTTTCAATTCTCTTTATATACAGAAGACCAATTTAGTATATCTTAAGTAAATAGTTCATCAGTTTGCACCCACACAGAACATAAAGTGTAAAATATTGAGTACTAGTTATAGCATTAATTCACATTGAACACCACATTAAGAACAGAGATCCTACATGAGAAGTAAGTGCACAGTGACTCCTGTTGTTGACTTAACAAATTGACACTCTTGTTTATGGTGTCAGAAATCTCCCTAGGCTCTTGTCATGAGTTGCCAAGGCTATGGAAGCCTTTTGAGTACACCGACTCTGATCATATTTAGACAAGGTCATAGTCAAAGTGGAAGTTCTCTCCTCCCTTCAGATAAAGGTACCTCCTTCTTTGATGGCCCCTTCTTCCCACTGGGATCTCACTCACAGAGATCTTTCATTTAGGTCTTTTTTTTTTTTTTTCACCGGAGTGTCTTGGCTTTCCATGCCTAAAATACTTTCAGCCAGATCCGTGTGCCTTAAGGGCTGATTCTGAGTCCAGAGTGCTATTTAGGACATCTGCCATTCTATGAGTCTGCTGTGTGTCCTACTTCCCATGTTGGATCGTTCTCTCCCTTTTTAATTCTATCAGTTAGTATTAGCAGACACTAGTCTTGTTTGTGTGATCCCTTTGACTCTTAGACCTATCAGTGTGATCAATTGTGAACTGAAGTTGATCACTTGGACTAGTGAGATGGCATTGGTACATGCACCTTGATGGGATTGAATTGGAATCCCCAGGCACATTTCTAACTCCACCATTTTGGTATCTCAGCATCTAAAACACCACCCAAGGACTTTGCGTCCTTTTTTGGGATAAAGGGTAGTGTGTTCTGGCTGTACACGGGATATTGTAGTCTCCTAAGGCAGAACTGTGACTTTGCTGTTGTCTAGACTGGAGGTTAGGTATGCTCTAAGGGGAAATGCATGGTTGCTAAGTTGACAAGAAGTGGACGGAGATGGTCTTTTATACACATCAGCATGGCTTAGCTGTGTTCGCCATATACTCATGCGGACTGTGGTCTACACATTGCTGTGGTATTGTGCAGATGTGATTAAAGCCCATGGCCACCTGACTTTGGGTATGGGTGACTGTTCTAGACAATCCAGGGAGGCTGAGTCCTTGGAAGCAGGCATGAAGCTTCCCTGGAGAAGTTGTGCTTGTGCCTGCTCTCACTGTTGGCCGCCCTCCACGTTTCCCACTTCCCCGGGGGCCGCCACCATAACACAAACCAATTCCTTGCAAGAACTTTGTCACCGGGTGTCTCCCACTGGGTGCACTGCTCTGGCCAGCCTTGACTGATGCACTTGACCTTGTAGGAGTGTGTGGATGCTGCACCTGCTCATCAATCTTTGGTCCTTCAGAGACCGGGCTGGTGGTCTCAGAAGAGAGGCCGCTGGGCCAGTACCATGGTGCAGCCACGTGGGTGCTGGTTCATGTCCCGGCTGCTCCACTTCTGGTCCAGCTCCCTGCTCACAGCCTGGGAAAGCAGTGGAAGATGTAACTGTAGGAGCATCATCTTGAAGTTTCCCAAATACACTGTGGCAGGAGGAGGTGGAAGGTGGCAGGGGCTTCTGTGGTCAAACAGGCTTGAGAACTGATGTGGAAAGGAATTTCAGGGTTTTCATGGCTTTTGTAATGCCACCAGGCACGAGCAGTCCAGAAGGGAGCGGAACGGGTGGTGTCTGCCCAGCTGACCTGAATAGGCAGCAGGTTCCCTCCTTCTGGCTATGGGGACACTAGAATTGCATGAGAGATGTTTTAGGGAAGCATTCATCCACACGTTGGTGGTCCGTAGATAAAATTATCTTAGCTACATCTCATCTCATTAACTTCACCCCTGGTAAATTATAATCAGACCATGGCTCCACCTTTTAAGATGTCTTATAATAGATACAAAGAGCCAAAAATGAAAGAGGAATAATAGGTGAAGGAAGACCTTTCATATCCTACTCTCATAAGAATTCCCAGCAGAAAGAGAGCCTGCTGAGAGAATTTATCAGGAGTTGCACACAGAATTCTGTTCATTCCTGGGTGGTGAAGTGGAAATCTTCTCGTGTTCACATTTAGGGTTCCCTGTAGAAATTAAACCAGTTTTCAGGTTATGAGATGGAAGTTTTTTAATTGTGGGCACTTTTTTTTGAATTATCATGTTCTTAAATTCTACTCTGATATTTCCATCAGTGAAAAAGAGGCCAAAGCAATGCTACGGCATTAAACGTTCTAAATGGGTTTAATTTTAAAGAAGTCATCAAGCTCAAGAGGCTTGGTGGAGGGTCTCGTGGTTCCGCTGCTGCTGCGGCATTTTTTGATTTTTCTGTGTACAGGTGCACACCTCCTTGGTTCTTGCCTCTCTCTCTTCCAGCCCAAACTCTGACTTTCTTATCACCTTCACTTTCATATGTAGACATTTTTCTTCTTCATGAAATATGAGAAAGCACACTTGAAGTAACGGAAGTATGCGACTGGCGTGTGTCAGCTGTATCAAGGCAGGTGCCACCTCTTCTTCAGTCTGTACTCATGGGGCCACGTAAAGCCTCAGCCCCACAAGGATGCTGCGAACGATGGATCCCTTCAGGAGCCATGAGGAGTTCACTGGAAAGACCTTTTACCCATAATACATCAGGGAATGATGTACAAAATTAGTGAGAAAGTCAATCTTTTCCGACTGCTCTAAAAAGATAGCCATTGTAGGGCAATTTCAAAGCTTTATGGGTTTCTGTGTTCTGGGGTCCTGTTTTATAGCAGACTGTATACAGCAGGTGCTCAATAATGGTGGCTGATGACTCCCGTCTGCTGTTTTTTTTCTAGCTCATGTTGCGTGACTGGCTTGCCTTCCTGGAATGGGTGTGAAGGCAGGGAGGTAGCAGGCAGCTCAGGGGATTGCTGGCTCAGAGGTTGGTCTGCCCATCTCCCTGGCATGGGGGCTGTAGCCTCGGCTCTGTCCTGAGCGAGCCACCTTCTTGCCTTCCTCTTCAAGGGCAGGCGCCATGCCCTACTTAGCTTCATCTCCTTCGCACTGAGCTAGTTCCTGGTAAGGAGGATGTGGATGCTATTTTCTCTTCCTGCGGTTAGGGAGCAGAGGGAGGTGAGGAGGCGCTAAACAAGGCTCCGAGCATCCCACCTCGTGCACAGATCTGTGCACCCTTGTGGAACTGGGCTCCCAGGAGAGGAGGATGGAGAGGAGCTGCCATGGTTGTTTTCTTGGAAACAGGACTTCAGGATATTGCAGGGAAATGTCTCATCTCTCTTTCTCCCCAGCTGCTCCGAAGTGGGCACCATGTGCATTACCCTGCCCAGCACCTGGACTCGGCTCCCAGCACTGGGGACGACTGCCCGTCTGTGGTCCTAGGGTGCTGCTCCTCACTTCCCACACTGTCCAGCCTCATCCACCACTCCCGAAGGCCCCTTCTGCAGCTCTCATTTGAAGCTTCCCCTCTGAGTGCACACCTTCCCCCTCGGTCAGGTGCTCCTGATTTCACACTTGGGCTCTGCACATACCTGGATCCCATCTGGGTCACCCTGGGCGAATGATTCTCCCAGACAGTGCTTTGGTCCCATGGTTCCCCAAAGCCCCTGAAACGGATCTCCACTGCCGTCACGCCACACCCTACCTCTGGTCCTGATGCTGAAGATCTGGACCGGTATCCTCACCCTGCCTTCCCACGCGTTACTCAGGTCTCATCATACCTCGAGGCGCGATGCAAGGGTGCTGGCGACCGACTCTGCCCCTGGCTAACCGCGTGTCCTCAGGAAAGGATCTGAATTTCCCTGAGCCTCGGCTTGCAGCCTGGCCACAAAGCATGGCCCTTATGGGATTCTGTAAGGTGTGCAGTCATTATTTGCAGTGGGAATTTTAGGTTTTGTGATATTTATGAATTTCAGGCAGGTTCACCCTTGTGCTAGTCACAGCTTAGCTACCACATTCCTTTCAAGCAAAGCTCCTTGTTGGCTACCCTCTTCCCCACATCTGTTCTGTCCAGTCTGTGCTATCCTTTCTCCAATGGGCAACGCCACTGCCTTGGCCCCACCCACCCCCTTTCTCCCACAGTCGTGGCTTTTTGCTCTTGAGGACCTGCGCCTGGCCTGAATTACTTGGTCTTTCGTTGTTATATTTGCTGCTTGCATTTTGTTTACTCTTAGATGCTGTGCCGTGTTTTCTAGCACATGGGATAGAGCTGAGGTCGTGGTTGGTATTTTTACGACGAATCAGTAAGTACTAAGAGTTATACCCAGCTGATTGAAACCAGAGAGTTGACATTGTTTTTTGTGCAACTGCATTGCATTTTTTTAAGATTTATATAAAGTGGGGTTAATGGCCACTGTCTCTGCTATCACTCTGGGGAGTCACACGACACAAATCTCGCCTTTTTGCTCGAAGGAAATGAAACATCTGGCCACCTTCTGCTTCTGGCTCTGTCCCCAGCACCCTTCCCCGTGAACAGGAAGAGAGCTCAGGGGGCACTTGGATCAGAGCCTCACCGTTGCAGGAACTGGGCACCTGGGAGCAGGACACCACCCTCAGCTGTGGCCCAGCACACCTGGAGCCCAGTGTATCAGCAGCCAGCATCTTCTCGTGTCTGTGGGTCAGCCCAAGCCTTCAAGCTGCCCAAAGACCTCAGACAAGAAGGGAAAACATGACCCAAAGTAGTGGGGCCTTTCTACTTTTTGCCATGACATGTGTGGTCCACAGCAGAAGCCTTATTGGAGCTGGAGCTTTATGGGGGAATCTATCGACACTGGATGCTGATTGGGGTATGATTTTGTCCTCAGACGCTGCTTGCCACAATGCAAGGATTCTCAGTGTGAGTGCCTATTCCTCCAACCTACTGCTACGTGGCATTGTCAAAGTCAGGTCTCCCTCTGAGTCCTCCTGCTTTTTTTTTTGGACAGGGAGAATGGACAATGAGAGAGAGAGAGAGAGAGAAAGGTCTTCCTTTTCTGTTGGTTCACCCCCTAAGGCCGCTGCAGCTGGCGCACTGCACTGATCTGAAGCCAGGAGCCAGGTGCTTCTCCTGGTCTCCCACATGGGTGCAGGGCCCAAGCACTTGGGTCATCCTCCACTGCCCTCCTGGGCCACAGCAGAGAGCTGGCCTGGAAGAGGGGCAACCGGGACAGAATCCGGCGCCCCGACTGGGACTAGAACCCGGTGTGCTGGCGTCACAGGCGGAGGATTAGCCTACTGAGCCATGGCGCCAGCCAGTCCTCCTGCTTTTAAGCTTGTGGCACTGGCCCTCCAAATACAACCAGGGTGAGTTTCTCTGCAGAGTCACAGAGAGAGACGCATGCAACAGGACTGGAGGGAGTTCAGATTGGTTGCCTCCCAGGAGCGTCTGCTCCAAGCAGGAAGAGCTCCCCAAGGTGAGGCTCCTGTCTTCCGCGTGCTGTGACTTTTGAGGGCCTGCCTATCGTCTTTATCCACTTCTAGTGCTCTAACAAAACACCCGAGGCTGGGTGCTTTATAGGGAAAAGAGGTCTATTTAGCTCACCACTTTGGAGGATCAGGTTGTCTGATCAGCTCAGATTCTGGTGAGGGCTCCTTTGTCTGCATAACAAAGGGCAGAGAATGGGCCAGGCCGTACACTGAAGGGATCTCAGGGCAAGAAGGAAGCAAGAGAGACGCAGGGACCAGGCTCGCCCTTTGTAATAACCTGCTTTTGTGGGTTCTAACTGCGGTCCTGTGATAACTACGCTAGTCTCTTCTGTAGTCAGTACCCGAATGACCTAATCACTTCCCATTGGGTCCCACCTCCTACAGGTTACAGGAACTCAACTCTGCCATACCGGGGCCAGCGTCCAACCCATGAACCACAGACGGACACACCCAAACCCTACGTGAACCACAACACTCACACACTCATGTGGCACTGAAATGAACTTGGCAAGTCACAGATGAAATCACTGTTTAAACCTACTTTTTTTTTTTTGACTGGCAGAGTGGACAGTGAGAGAGAGAGAGACAAAGGTCTTCCTTTTGCCATTGGTTCACCCCCCAATGGCCGCCGCAGCCGGCGCATTGCACTGATCCGAAGGCAGGAGCCAGGTGCTTCTCCTGGTCTCCCATGGGGTGCAGTGCCCAAGCACTTGGGCCATCCTCCACTGCACTCCTGGGCCACAGCAGAGAGCTGGCCTGGAAGGGGGCAACCGGGACAGAATCCGGCACCCTGACCGGGACTAGAACCCGGTGTGCTGGTGCCACAAGGTGGAGGATTAGCCTATTGAGCCACGGCGCCGGCCTAAACCTACTCTTGACATTAAAGTGTAACAGTGTACACCTCGGAGCCTGGATCACCGTGGTTGAGTGTGGCTCAGGTGGGCTCATAGCTGGATTCTCATCTCCCACACATCGTGGGGATGTCCAGTGTTCTCTCATTACACAAATGGGTGTGGAAGCAATGAGGCTGTGATGCGAGTCTCTGTCCACTGCTCCTTTGCTGGTCATTCTGCCTATCTGAGACTTGGAGACAGAGCATGGATCAGAACGCTTATCTTGATGGCATAAATTAAAGAATATGAGAATTATTTGGCAATAAAAAGACCTTAGTTTTTAAGGCACAAAAAGACCTGGTTGAGCCCTAGATGCACATTGCTCAGTGAAAGAGGCCAGCCAATTGGAAAAGGCTTCAGGTGTCTGATTCCAACTCTAACATCCTGGAAAGAGCAAAACTATGGACCAGGGATCCATAACTAGGGATCAGGGGCTTGAGGGATGCAGGGAAAGAGGAACAGGTGCAACACAGAGGCTTTCCAAGGCAGCTAGACTGTTCTGTACTGTACTGTGATTGTGGCCACAGAACATTATGCACCTGTCAAAACCCGCGGAGCTGCAGAACTCAGAGGGAACCTTGCACTGTGGCCTCCAGCTGATAATAAGGCAGCATTGGCTCATCGGTATTGTTACAGTTGTATCAAATGCCCAACACCGATGCCAGGTGCTAATAAAAGGTTGAAACTGTTGAGTATAAGGAGCAGGGAGTCTGGCAGAATTCTCTTTTCTTTTCATTCATTTTTCCCATGAACCTAGAGTTGAGGTTGAAAAAACAGTCTATGAAGTACATCAATAAATAAAGGGGGGAGGGAGAGAGAGAGAGAGATGGGGGGAAGGAAAAAGGAAGGGAGGGAGAAGGGAGGAAGGGAGGGCGAACAGTGAACAAAGGTGACCCATTAGTCTCATCTCCCAACAAAGACATGAGCTCCAGGGACTGCAGGCAACAGAAACAAAAGTCGGGTCGAATCCAACACCCAGCATGCCCTGTCTGCTCCCCCGGCCAGGCTCAGAGCGGTGGAATCCCCTTCTCCAACTCACCACGCAACCCGCAGTTAGTCAACTGGTGCCCTCCACCACGTGGGTCGTGACGGAAGCTTCTTGATACAGCGAGTGCTCCCCCAGGGACACTGAGTCAGATCCCTCTGCTCTGCAGAGCCAACGAGGTGCCTCGGTGTGGGGACAAACCTTGGTAGAGGTAGGGGTGAGGACGCAGCGGCAGAGGAAGGGGTGAGGATGCAGCGGCAGAGGTAGGGGTGAGGATGCAGCAGCAGAGGTGGGGTGAGGATGCAGCGGCAGAGGTGGGGTGAGGATGCAGCGGCAGAGGTAGGGGTGAGGATGCAGTGTCAGAGGTAGGGGTGAGGACACTATGAGAAATGGTGACTTGATCAGCATAGCCCTGACTGCTAATGGACAACTTAATACATTATCCCTCATAGTATTTTTTTTTTGTCTGTTCTACTTAATATGACTGGTTTAATTCTGTAATTATCACACAGTTATTCTTAAGTGTTGAAAATTAACTGAAATGTGATCCCTGTTAAACATAAAAGTGGGAATAAGAGAGGGAAGAGATGTATAATTTGGGGCATGCTCGGGCTGACTTGCCCCAATTGGTAGAGTTGGAAACATACTAGGGGATTCCAATTCAATCCCATCAAGGTGGCATGTGCCAATGCCATCTCACTATTCCAAGTGATCAATTTCAGTTCACAATTGATCATAATGAAAGGACTAAGAGTCAAAGGGAGCACATAAACAAGTCTAGTATCTGCTAACACTAACCGATAGAATAAATAAAGGGGAGAGTGATCCAACATGGGAAGTGAGATACTCAGCAGACTCATAGAATGGCAGATGTCCTAAATAGCACTCTGGCCTCAGAATCAGCCCTAAAGGCACTCGGATCTGGCTGAAAAGCCCATGAGAGTATTTCAGGCATGGAAAGCCAAGACACTCTGGCAAAAAGATCTCTGTGAGTGAGATCCCAGTGGAAAGAACAGGTCTTCAAAGAGGGAGGTGCCTTTCTCTGAAGGGAGGAGAGAACCTCCACTTTGACTATGACCTTGTCTAAACAAGATAAGAGTCAGAGAACTCAAGGGGCTTCCATAGCCTTGGAAACTCATGACTGGTGCATAGGGAGATTACTGATGCCATAAACAGGAGTGTCAATTTGTAAAGTCAACAACAGGAGTCACTGTGCACTTACTCCTCATGTAGGATCTCTGTCCTTAATGTGCTGTACACTGAGGCTTAATGCTATAACGAGTACTCAAACAGTATATTTCACTTTGTGTTTCTATGGGGGTGCAAACTGTTGAAATCTTTACTTAATGTACACTAAACTGATCTTCTGTTAAAAAAAAAAAAAAGAAAAGAAACTATCAATTCCCAACTTGACTCTCACTGGGATTAAACATGACAATAGGTCTGATCTGATTTCATCATCATTTAAAAAAAAATCATCTATTATTTTTCACTTTATGTTTCTGTGTGGGAACAAACTGTTGAAATCCTTACTTAAGGTATACTAAGCTGATCTTCTGTATACTAAGATAATCGAAAATGAATCTTGATGTGAATGGAAGGGGAGAGGGAGTGGGAAAGGGGAGGGTGGTGGGTGGTGGGTGGGAGGGACGGTATGGGGGGGAAAGCCATTGTAACCCATGAGACGTACTTTGGAAATTTATATTCATTAAATAAAAGATAAAAAAAAAAAAAAAAAAAAAAAAAAGAGGTAGGGGTGAGGACGCAGCGGCAGAGGAAGGGGTGAGGATGCAGCGGCAGAGGAAGGGGTGAGGATGCAGCGGCAGAGGTAGGGGTGAGGATGCAGCGGCAGAGGTAGGGGTGAGGACGCAGCGGCAGAGGAAGGGGTGAGGATGCAGTGTCAGAGGTAGGGGTGAGGACGCAGCGGCAGAGGAAGGGGTGAGGATGCAGCGGCAGAGGAAGGGGTGAGGATGCAGCGGCAGAGGTAGGGGTGAGGACGCAGCGGCAGAGGAAGGGGTGAGGATGCAGCGGCAGAGGAAGGGGTGAGGATGCAGCGGCAGAGGAAGGGGTGAGGATGCAGCGGCAGAGGTGGGGTGAGGACGCAGTGTCAGAGGTAGGGGTGAGGATGCAGCGTTTTCTCAGAGTCTGGCGGTGGAGGATTTAGACAGCAGGGAAGTGTTTTACATCCTTGACCCAGGAGCCCTGGAAGGTGGCCTCTCTGCCTTAGTCAGGGCTGGAGTTCCCTGCTGAGGATGGACAGGTAAAGGTGCCTGCAAAGTAGCAGAACCAAGGACAATAAGGACGAAAATTACGGTGGTGAGGAACACAAGACAGCGAGATCCCGCGACTGGTTCCTGCCAGCCAGCCACCGGTCTAAGCACTTTATGAATATCAACTTTTTAATCACTGCCCCAGATGTGGGGTCTACAGATGAGAAAACTGATATCAGAAAGATTAAGGACCTTGGAGAAGATGGCACAGTCGTTGAGAAGCAGAACAAAACCGGGACCCAGGCTGAAGGTTCCATGGTACCCAGCCTCTGCCCACGCAAGGGCCATGGGTCTCAGCTTCCAGCCTGCACTGCCCCAGCCCCAGCCCCAGCTGTAACTGGAAACACCCATACACACAACACGAAGGCAGCTCACGAAGTCTGTGGGAAATGCAACGAAGAGCTAAGCTGATTTTGGTGCAAAAGCTTTTGAAATCCCTGGGTGAGTTTCCATCATATACATTCTCCACGAGCCTTGGCAAGACTGCTCATAATACAGATGAGGGGACTTCAAAAATTCATGGAAAAAGAAATAAAAAAGTAATGTGCATGTTCATGAACTATTTATGTACTTAGGTAATTATTTATTTAAAAGCAGAATGCCCAATGCCAGAGAGGGAGGAAGTGAGAGAGGGAGGGAGAGAGAGAGAGAGAGATCAGTCTTCCAGCTGCTGGTTCACTCCCCAGATGCCGGCAACACCAGGGCTGGGCCAGGCCAAGGTAAAGAGCCAGGAGCTCCCTCCCAGGGTCCCAGGTGGGGGCAGGGCCCCAATTACTTGAGCCATCAGCTGCTGCCTTCCAGGGTGCATGACAGCAGAGAGCTGTGTGAGAATGGATCCAGGACTCGGTCCCAGGCACTCTGATATAGAATACAAGAGTTCTAAATGATGACTTAACCCACTGCACCCTACAGCCCACCCCGACCATGTTTTATTCCACACGCGTCTTTTAGGACAGGCACCTTGCTCAGGTTAGCACGAGGCCACGCGAGCTCTTGACACCTGGGGAGCTGGCAGACTCCCACGTGGCACAGGGTTGCAGCGGCTGCCCCCGCTGCTCCTCCTCACCCTCACCCACTTGCTGCCCAGTGGCCCGGTGGCCCGGGCTGTGTTTTGCAGCACCAGGTGCCCATGGGGCTCTGGGGATGTGCGAATTGCTGGCAGAGCTGGGTATTAAAATTCCCCAGCAGCACCCCGGCTTCTCCACCTGCTTGTTGTGACTTGCCTCTGAGAAATGCTCTAGAGATGAGGCGGTGCTGCGAGGAGGACTGGGTATTTTCCTCCAGAAAGGCACTGTGTGTTTCTGACTTCTGAACAGCTGCCAGTCCGAGGACACGGCTGCAAAGCCGTTGCCCAGAGCCGCCTCCTAAGAGCCCCGAGGCTCATCGCTGCTTGCTTTGGAGAGCAGATTCTCAAGCTGCCTTGGAGGGGTGGGGGAGGCTTTCAGGGGACCTGAGAGCCCCAAGGGAGGCACAGGTGCACACAGCACCAGATCCCATTGGGGAGCGTTGTCATGGGAGAAGTCCTGTCTACTGCAAGCGTGTGGGACCTCAGTGGGGGCTGAAGTCCTGCAGGGACTCATGGGGGGCACCAGCAGACTCCATGTTCGTGGTGCGTGTGACCCAAACTGCACCTGGAAGAAGAGGGGACCAGGAAACCGTCCTGACTAGCGAGTTCTGAGCCGGACAGGAAATGCTCCAAACTCATTTAAAAAAGATTTTTGGATGAGCACCGTAGAAGCCAAGCCAAACCACTTGCTCATAATAAAGTAGAGAGGCCTCTTGTAACCCTTACGCGATGCACAGCCACCCGGGTCTTAGCTTCCGCGACTGACGGTACTGGGAAACCGCATGGCCTCGGCGTGCTGGGTCTTCACCACCGTTCCCGGTGACGTACATGGCGTTAACACAGGGTGACAAGTGCATCAGTCAGGGTGCCCTGCTGGCACATACCAACGCCCATCGCCTGCTGAGGGCGCCCTGAGATGCCTCTAACCTCCAGAACAAGGAGGAAGACTTCTCAAGCTCCTAAGTGGAACAACCGGGCAGTGGTTGTGCACAGCCGGTACAGCTGCTGCCCGCGACCCTGCATCCCATGTTCAGGTCCTGGCTGCTTCACTTCCAATCCAGCCCCTGCTAGTGGCCTAGGAAAGGCATCGGAAGATGGCCCGAGTGTTTGGGTCTCTGCCACCTATGTGGGAGACTGGACGAAGCGCCTGACTCTGGGCTTTGGCCTGGCCCAGCAGCCCAGCCCTGGCCACTGTGGCCATTTGGGGGAGTGAGCCAGCAGATGGATGATCTCTCTCTTTCTCTCTCTGTAACTCTGCCATTCAAATATCTCAAAAAATATATATTTTAAAGATTTATTTATTTGAAAGTCAGAGTTACACAGACAGAGAAGGAGAGGCACAGAGAGAGAGTCTTCCATCCACTGGTTCATTCTCCAATTTGCCACAATGGCTGGAGCTGTGCCAATCCGAAGCCAGGGGCCAGGAGCTTCTTCCAGGTCTCCCACATGGGTGCAGGGGCCCAAGGACTTGGGCCATCTTCCACTGCTTTCCCAGGCCACAGCAGAGAGCTGGATCAGAAGTGGAGCAGCCAGGACTTGAACTGGCACCCAAGTGGGATGCTGGCACTGCAGGTGGCCACTGTACCCACAATGCCACAGTGCTGACTGCATAAGTAAATCCTAAAGAGAAATAAGTGCAGTGGTCTGCATGTCTGCGCCTTCCCAAGGTTCACCTGTTGACACCTAATCACTAACCAGGAGGAAGGGACTGGCAGGTGTGGCCTTTCTGCAGATCGGGCCGCGTGGGTGGAGCCTGCACAACTGGGATGAGCTTACAGACCCGAGAGAGCTTGCTGGCCCCTCCCGCCAGGTGAGACTGTGGTGAAAAGACACCGCTTCCGAGCCAGGGAGCTGGCCGAATCTGTCTTGACCTTGGCCTTCCTAGCGTCCTTAGGGGTGAGAAGTAAACTTCTGTTGTTAGCAGTCTCCCAGCCCAAGGTGTTTGGTTTTGACAGCCTGGTTGACCATGATCATGCGGTCAGGCAGTCACGGGGACGTGAACACAGGCTGGGTGCCCACTCCCCTGGGGGCTTAGTAGCCAGATGGAGCGCCTGGGAGGACTCCCCCTCCCCCTGTGCAGGGCAGACGCTGCTGACTGACGCTTTCTTACTGCTCCCTGCTGTGGTCCAGGGCCCTTGCTCAGCCCCGCCCTCCACACAGAGGGAAAGAATCAGACCGAGTCCGGGTGCTTGTGGAGGGGGAAGTCTGCTCCCTGAGGATGGCTGCTTCTCCCCTAGATGGCCCGGCGCAGCCCACTGGCTACTTAAACCACAAGTGTGCGCTTGTGTCCACCGGGAGCAAGACGTAGGGCAGGGAATATTCTCGAAATGTGCCCAGCTGTCTGTCGGACCAAGCCAGAGACTTGAGACGTGGGCCCCTCACCGCATCCCTCCTGTGGGGCACCCTCCTGAGGCGTCGGACTCTGGTCACTGTTGGTGGCCCTGAAACGCGGCTGAATGGGAGGCCAAGAGTTAAGGCGCAGTTGTCCTGCCTGCCTGGTGGCCTGCAGCACAGCCTGGTTCCCCGTTTCCGTTCTCATTGCCACCTGCTGTTCTAGCCAAGAAGAACGAGACCAGGCAGAGAGCGGCCCTTGCACCTGCTGCCTACTGGGGCTGTGGTCCCTGAAGTCTTCTCTGATTCTCTGAGTCATGGTCTCTTCACTTCAAGATGAGGCTGTTGGACGGATCAGATATGAGAATAGGAAAGTTCTTAACCCAGACCTTGGCAGAACACAAGGTTTCAGTAAATGAGGGGTGGAGGTTTCAGCTCTGGTCGACAGCCACTATCTCTGTCTCTAGATCTGATTTCTCCAAGGAGACAGTGAACACCTCAAAAGCAGGGTGCCCCTCCGAGCATCTTAGAGCGACTGCTCTGCACGTAGCGGGTCCTAGCGGCGCATCTCTGAATCCTGGTGGGAGACACTAATCTCTGATTCTGAATTGCATCCTGTCTTCTCTCTTGGATGCAGGCCAGCGTCTCAGAACACACTTCAGAACACAACACATGAACCGGGTGTCGGAACTGCAAAACCTCCCATCAGCGGTGCGTGGGACCAACAGTCCAGAGTTGTCTGAACGCGGGCTCGGGAGCCTCCCTCGGCAGGGTGAGCCTGGCAGGAACATGGGGTGGAGGGCGGCCGAGGAGCACAGTGCTTCTCTTCCGCTGCAGCGCTGGGTCCCTGGCAGAGCGATTCCTGTGGGACCGCTGTGGAAGGCAGGGGCACAGCTGCCCTTTGTCTCTCGGGGACTCCCTAAAGCAGAGGGACACTGAAGACGGTCAGGAAACTGCATGTCTCCTGGAAGCAGGAGGCGGCCTCTGACACCGGGAATTCTCAGGTGGTAAACCCGAGAGGGCAGCTCTGCAGACCTGTCCCAGGCTCCCCAGCACCCCAATGTTTTTGTTTGGAAACTTGCAGTGAATTTTAATGGACAGAGTCAGGCTAGGGGGAAAAATACAGGAAAGTAGTGCCCATGGGAATCTAGCACTGATTATTTTGGAAAGCATAAGGGATTTAGCTTACAAAAATCAGCTTACAAGTCTGAAATGGAGTTACAAAGAACTGTTACTTAAGGTTGCCCATTGGAGCCTCATTACACACTGGTCAGGAATGTCTTCCTTTAGGTCATGGCTCCATCAGCAGCCTTGGATGGAGAAAGTGGGTGTGGAGAACGTTTCCGGTCCCCCCCCCCCGGCCCCCCGGCGTCTCTGCCATCCCAGGTGGGCAGGCGTCTCCTTTAAGCTGCAGGGCACAAGGTGAGTTCTTAGGACCCGGCTCTCGCTAGTCTCAGGGACCAATTGCAACTCCTGGAGGTTGAGAAGGAAGCCCTGTGACTGCCTTGGATTTGGCCATGGCTGCCCAACATTTGAAGAGGTGTTTGTTGACGGGAGATTTTCTTCTCGCTTGTCTTCCTTTCTCACGGTCTCCAGTGTGGCAGGCAAATAAAAAAATCTGCCTAGCAGGGGTGTGCTCCCGCGGTTTTAATATCAGGCAGTGACTACTGATCCCTCCGTCAGCTGTTCATGGCTTTTCAGTGTTCCTCCATGGTGTGCAATGATTTCATGTAAATAGCATCCATCACAGGGCTTGCCATTCTTGCTTTGATGAGAGGTGGATAAAAGGAGATTTAACAGCGTTGGCTCCATTGCAGTGGCTAGCCACAGCACACAGAGCTTCTTTTTGATCTTTTTAACACCATAGAGAGGACTCATTTTAATTGCTCTGAGAGTGGCTATGAATACATTGAACTTAATAAAATGCTGCATCTGAACGTCCTAATTCTTTCCTCTGCTTTTGTTCAACATAATTCTTAGAACGTGACCAACATGAGGGTCGTAGATTGTAAACGTGGCCCTAACCCTCCTACGCCTCCTTATACTCATGACCTTACAAAACAGCTTTCCAGATTTGTTTAACTAGAGGCGACTTTGCTTCTTCATCCGTTGAATCTGGGCTGCCACTGTGATTTGCTTTGGCCAAGGCTGTGGCAGAAGGGAAGGTGTTCTGGTTGTCCTGCTCGCTCAGAAATCTGCCCATGTGCCCCGTGAGTAAGCCCAGGCTATAGCCTACTGGGGATGAGAGACCATGTGGAGCAGAAACAGCCCAGCCAGCCCCAGACTGCCCTAGAGGCCTGTGTGAGCCTTGCCAAGACCAGAAGGAGCCCTGCCTACATCGCTGACCACTGAACTCACTTTTGGGAGGATGGTTTGTTATGCAGTAAAAGGAAGCTAAGCACTCCAGAGCCCAAGAGTTCTTCCACGAAACCACCAAGAACCCCTTTAAGAACACAAAACGGCCCTTTGTTGTGGAGACAGCCACACAGCAATTGAAGGTGCTTCTGGGAGCTGACGATTTCACTGTTCTCAAGGGAAGCAGGAAGCGACCACAGACACCAATCTGTCTGCTCTGCAGGCAGCCAGTCCCAACCTCTTCCTGCCCGGTGTCCTCCCTCACCCTTCACGTCTCCCTTGCAGCCACGGATGGCCATGGGACACAGTGGGAGCTGGCTGAGGACGTCTTCCCGAAAGGGCTCCGTTCTTGCATTCCTGTTCTTCTTCCTATCATAGATGCAAAGCTGGGACCACGGCCGCCACCTTTACCCCCTGCTATGGAGTGAACTGTGTCCCTTCCAGACTCATCTGTTGACACCCTAAGCCTCAACGTGACTGTATGTGGAGACAGGGTATTTTTGGACATAAGTTAAATGAAGTCGTAAGGATAGGACTGCTGGTCTTGTACGAAGAGGAGGAGCTATGATTCTCTCTCTCTTCCCCCTGTGCCACACTGAGGAAAGGCCATGAGAGCACACGGCAAGACGGCAGCCGCCTGCAAGCCAGAGAGAGAGCCCTCATCAGGACCCGGCCACGCCGGCCCTCGGAGGGTGGACTTCCAGCTTCTGGAATTGTGCGGAGCTAAAGCCCTACTGTGTCAACCACCCAGGTTACAAGAGTTTGTTAAAAAAGCTCCAGTAGGTTAAGGTCCCCTGCAGATGACCAGCTTGAGGTTGAACAGCGAACCTGCTAAGACTGGAACAGCACAGTGTCTGGGTGGCATCTTTGGGGCAGTCTCACGCCATGAGGAATGCACACTCTCCTTCCTGTGGTTTGGTCCAGTCCATCAGCACCTATGTTACTTGCAACCGAAAGCCTTCCCGAGCGTTGCAGGCAGCTGTAACTGTCATCTGGGCGCCGACTTCAGGTGTCGCAGGCCCCTTTGGGCACACGGGCACTGGGTCATGCTCTGAGGGGGACCTTCGTAGCTCTCAGCACTTGTATAGAACTTGTGGACCCAGAGGCTACTACCTTCCCAGGTACACAAGCGATGGGGCAGACAGGGACCGGACGCGTATGCTGGGCGGCGGAGCGCCATCCTGAACTTCTGGAGAGGACGTGAGGAGTTGTGGTCCAGCCTCTCCACCTCCAATGGGTCAGCCTACAGAGGTCCAGGGAACTGCTGCCTCCAAGGCTCAACATGTTCCCCCCAGACTTGAAAGCTCTACTGTTTTGGAAATCAGCACCCCTATTTGTGCTTCTTGGGGAACAGGGGTGCACACCTGGACTGTGACCAGGAGGGATGACTTCTTCAGCTTTGCACTGGGGGAGGAAGTTCCGCAGAACAGAGGGTGGAGGCAGGAAGGAGACAGGAGAGCTTGTCTCCCTTTTAACGCCATGCAAAGCTCAGAAACAAGAACTCTTACGGTTGCCCTCCCTTTGCGGGGCAGAATTAAGGAACAGCTCACACGCGGCAGCCTCCCTGGTTCTCCGAGTAACGCTCTGCACTGTTAGTATCCCCGTTTCCTGGATGAGAGATCCAGCCCTTCCCAAGGCCGTGTGGACCTCTCAGGAGGCGGACTCAGGCTTAAGATGCTACATGCCTTTGTGTGACAAGACCCCGGTGTTCGCATCTCTGCACCATGCCAGAGCAAAATGTTGTTCCCCACCTGTGATTATTCACCCCGTTGGGAGCGACCTTTGTCAACGGATTGAAACAGGAAAACTAATCAAATGGAAATCACCCCCTCTCCCCCCACCGAGGCTCCCTGGCATTTGCTAATGTGACTCCTTCCTATTCGAAGTTTAATACCTCAGCCAAGCACCCCACAATTACACTTCCATTACTTCCCGCTGTTGATCGCAGTTGGATTGCAAAAGCCAATTTATGCTGTGATCTCTCCTGTGCTAGATCTTTGCTGGCTGTTTTTAAATTTGGCTCATCCTGAAGTGTTGGCTCCATGGTGCTGTCAGAAGGCTGGCACCGGGGGGAGACCTCGTCCTTGAGCTGCCATGGGTCCCCTGGACCAAGCATGATGTCACAGGACGACCTCTGCCCTTGAACACAGCACATATTTCTCCTCTAGGGTAATTTCTGTTTAACCTTACAGTTGCAGGCATCTAAAAACCAGACTTCTTCGTGTTTTTTAAAATATTTATTTATTTGAGATTATATTTATTTATTTGAGAGGCAGAGTTACATAGAGAGAGAGGGCGAGCAGAGGGAAAGGTCTTCCATCCGCTGGTTCACTCCTCAAATGGCCGCAACAGCCGGAGCTGCGATGATCCAAAGCCAGGAGCCGGGAGCCTCCTCTGTGTCTCCCACGCAGGGGCAGGGGCCCAAGCACGTGGGCCATCTTCCACTGCTTTCCCAGGCCATAGGCAGAGAGCTGGATGGGGAGAGGAGCAGCCAGGACTAGAACTGGCGCCCTTATGGGATGCCGGTGACACCGGCGGAGGCGTAGCCTACTGGGCCCCTTCCTCGTGTTTCGATAGCGTCACTCCTCTGTGCCTCTGGTCTGGGGGTTGTGAACCCAGCTTTATCCGAGGAAAGATGAGCACTTTAGTCAGCTGCCCGTCTGCCCTTGCACTGCTGGGAGCCACGCGGGGGGACGGTGCGTTGAGCTGGAGGCCAGGTTTGCCAGGGCTCTGGGGGAGACAAGCACCTCGTCTTTGATGAGCGAAAAAACAGGTTTCAAGAATTCCATCAGAGATGGGCTGGCGTCTGGGTCAACAAGATTTTTATTGATGTAATCTGGCTTCTCATAAAAGAAGAGACCAGGCTACATAAAAAAAAAAAAATGCAACTCTAGATTGGATTTGGCCATGGCTACCCGACATTTGAAGAGGTGTTTGTTGACAGGAGATTTTCTCGCTTGTCTTCCTTTCTCACGGTCTCCAGTGTGGCAGGCAAATAAAAATCTGCCTATCAGCATTGCTGTCCCAAGCTGTCAGCCAAGATCGAGTTTTTTTTTTTTTTTCTGGTGTGCTTAAAAAATGTTCGTTTTTTTTTTGTTTGTTTGAATCAATTTGAACAGGAGCTTTTAACTGATATCAGAGTGACTTTATCCATCAGCGATGAGGCCTGTTTGTTTGCCAGTGAACACACACAGAGGAGCGTGGTTTCCTAGAGCAGTATGTTCACCGGGTGACAACCTAAGAGAAAGCAGGGGGGACACCCTCCTGTCCCCAGGCTGCAAATGCTCGGGCGTCACCTGCGTCCATTTGTGTCACCTGGATCACAGGGAGTCTTCAGCAAGCCCTGTCCACGTCTAGGTGGTGACCGATTCCCGCGGTCTCCGCCCAAGGCTGACCCAGCCCCCAGCCACCCGGATCCGCCCGCAGTTAATCACTTTTGTTTCCTTTGAGCTGAGTCTCCCGCTCTGCATTGATCCCTGTGGCCCCACTGTGAGAAGCACAGCAACACCTCTCTGCCTGTCCCTTTGGAGAGCCGACTGTGGCGAGTGTGTGAGGTGGGCCTTTGGCTTCGCAGTTAAGACACTTCCTGGGGACTCACGCCCCCTGTTGGGAGCGCTTGGATCAGTCCTGGCCTCTCTGCTTCCCCACAGCTTCCTGCTGAGAGCACCCCGGGAGGTGGCAGATGATGGCTGCAGTACCTGGCTCCTTGCTACCCACAAGCAAGACCCAGACGGGGCTCTCAGCTTCTGGCTTTGACCTGACCCAGCCCTGGAAGTTGCAAGCATTTGGGGAGGGCATCAGCAGATGGAAGATCAACCTTTGTCTGTCTCTCTGCCTTTCAAATAATTATGAAAAGAAAGAAAGAATTTGAAACAGTAAAATGTACAAACAGCAAAACAAACCTTGAAGTAGCATGGTGGGAAGGGCTGGGATTCTGGGATACAGTAGGGGAGGGAGGGAGCCCGAGGGGACCTCAGACACCTGCTACAGGCTCTTGTCTCATTAGCTCCTCTACTCACAGTAGGATTCCTTTTTAGGTGCTTCCTAGGCATTGGGTACCTGAGTCCAGGGCGGGGGTGGGGTAAGGCATTTCCCCAAGGTCAAGCACATGGAGACGAGCGGAGTCGGGCACCCAAAGCCCCCACTCTGGTTCCTGTGCCTCAGCTTCCCGGCTCTGACAACACCCAATTCACTTAGGGCGTTGTCAGCACAGGCTATAGGAGGAATGCACACGGGAACTCAGCTGTGGACTCGCAAGCTCTCGACAAAAGCCTCCCACGGGGAATGCTCTCGGTGCGTGGAGATCCAGCCACTTTCACAAGGCCCTGCGATACATGAGGCTTTGCCCACAAGGCTAGGCCTGCTGGCTGCGAGGTGCAGGTGCCCTGCGTGTCCCTGTTAGCGTCACGGGGGCTGTGCTATGTGAGGAGAAGGCAAGTCTACAGTGACTCCCCTCCCCCACCCCCTGCCATTAGAACTTGGAAGAAGTCATTCTTTCCACAGACCAGGATGGGGTGGCTGAATCCTCGTGAAGCTGCAAGGGATGCAGCATCAGGAAATCTTCATGGTTTAAGTGTCACTTCTAGAATATTCTTTATCCATTAAGGAGAGGCTGATTTTTTTTCATGGCCTGTCCAACCAAGCAGGTTCATTTACACGTGAGGCGATGGTGCAAATTGGGAATGGGTGTTAATGCAACCAGCGCCGCCACCCTGTGAAGAAGACCAGATCTGTGACACCGTGAGTCACTTCTCTCCCCCGGGGAATGGAGGGTGGGACATCCTCGCACAGTGAGAGTGAAAGCTTGTCCGGCCATTAAAAGCAAAGGCCATGTCGTTTAGAGCGCTGATTTTCAAACTGTTTTGACAACACCTCAAAATGAGAAGTACATTTTTCACCGTAAGTCAGCAGACATACCTAAACCAGATCTATGTGTGCATGTGTAGACCCAAACTAGATCTGTGTGTGTGTGCGTGTATGTGTGCATGTAGACCCAAACCAGATCTGTGTGTGCGTGTGTGCATGTGTGGACCCAAACCAGATCTATGTGTGCGTGCATGTGTGTGTAGATCCAGATCTGTGTGTGTGTGTGTGTGCGCGTGTGTAGACCCAAACCAGATCTGTGTGTGTGTGTGTGTGTGTGTAGACCCAAACCAGACTCTCGTGGACCAGGTCTTTTTCACTGTGTTTTTCTTCAGTGTCCTCAGTCATTGAAAACGTGTTGGTTACACTTACGGTCATCAGATGTATCCCGCTCCACCCCACTCCACACCACGCCACGCCACGCCACGCCACGCCACACCACGCCACGCTACGCCACTCCACGCCACCCAACCCCACCTCACTCCACTCCACTCCCCTCCATTCCATCACAGATGCTGACCAGGGAGCCATGTCCCTGGGCCAGCCTGTCTGAGCTGGGAGCATGGATCTTCTACCTCTTGGCTGCCCAAACTGAGGAACAAGGGGCCAAGGAATTTTCTCTGGGTGCAGCCTGAGACATTAGCCTCTCTGGGTTTTGTTCGGGTTTGTAGGGAATAGGACAAGTCCCATTTCACCACTTGCATTTAAGAGGTAGAAAAAGAACAGGCTTTAGGGGGCTCCAAGGAGAGAAACGCGCTCTCAGGATAAGCCAGGAAGACCTGGGAGCGGCTGGGACCCGGCCGCGCTGCAGCTGGCATCTCTGTGCTTTGGGGAGTGGGGCTTATGCTCATCACCCGACGCTGCATCTGGCGCCTTATCATGATTTTTCTTAATAGCCCTGCTTGCAGGCAAGAGGGTCCGATTGCTGTCGCGGCGAACGAGCTGGTCTGAAGTCACTTACCCTCAGCTGGGCCCAGGCCTTTGCTCTGCTTTCCCTCAGCAGCTCAGTGTGTTGGACATTCAAGAGATGATTGCATGAGGTCCGGAGCCTGGCTGCTTTCAGAGGCGTAAAGGCCCTGGCTGTTTTGGAAGCTCCGGCGCCGGGGTCCAGGCCACGGGCAGGCTCAGGCTGCCTCTCTCTAGGAAGGGCTCGGGTCTACTCCCTTTGCATCCTCAGCCTTGTCCAGTACACCCAAGCACCCTGTGTCCCCTCCTGATTCTCGTGCTGATGGTCAAGGTGGCCAGAGTGGGACCCTCCCTCTACCCAGCCACCGCTGTGTCTCCTTGGAGACCCCTCTGCAGTGTGGCTTTCATCCCCAGCCCCGTGAGTCCTGCTGTTGTCTGTGTGCACAGCTGCCCTTGGCCTCTGTGGGTTCTCCCCTGTTTCCAATCATGAGACTTTGAGTGTGTGCAATCAACAGTGCAGCAGAACTGACCCCTCTGTGGGCCCACTGTCCTCAGGAGATGGATGACAGCACTATGTTTAAGGGTCTACAACTTAGAATTCCATGACAGTATTGTAACAACACGGAAACACGATGGCGACACCACGGACTTGCTACCAACAGACGTGTTCCCACCCAATTGTTTCCCTACTGATCACCTCTGCCTCACATCTTCTGTCTCCCCGACAGCTCAGAATTGGCCATGTTTTCTAGTCCTGAGAGGAAAGCCAGCAATTAAGTGGGTAGAGGCAAAATTAGAAAGGGGAATTTTTTTGCTCTGTCTGGAACTGATGGAGGCATGATATGATGTGTGTGGCTGTGGTAGCCTTCTTACACCCATGAGGAAAAGGCCAAGAGAAGAAACAATGGGAAATGGATCCATTACAGCCCCAAAAATCTAGAGCTGCTACACTGGATGAATCACCTCGGGGCTTTGGCAGGTGAGATTCATTCATAATTCCTTGATATTCAAGTCAATTTAGTTGGACAATCTCTCAGCTACAGTTTAGTGCTTCCTAATTAATAACTTCCTATAGGAAACTTATTAAGTATGTGCTTTCTACTAGGTGTCATGCTAAGAGCTCCCTATTATAATAAAGAAATAGAAGAAGAGACAAAAAGATGGAAAAATCTTCCATGTTTGTGGATTAGAAGAATTAATATCATGAAAATGTCCACACTATCAAAAGCAGTTTGCAGGTTCAATGAGATTCCCATGAAAATACCAATGACATTCTTCCCAGATCTAGAAAAAACGATGCTAAAATTCATATGAAAACAGAGACTCCAAATAGCTAAAGCAATCTTAAAAAACAATAACAAATAGCCAGAGGCATCACAATACCAGATTTTAAGACATTCTATGGGACAGTTATAATCAAAACATCCTGGTACTGGCACAAAAATAAACATGCAGATCAACAGAACAGAGCTGGAACCCCAGAAATCAATTCATACATCTACGACCAACTAATCTTTGACAAAGGTGCTAAAATCAATCCCTGGAGCAAGGATGGTCTCTTCAACAAAGGGTGGGGTGGGCAGCGCTGTGGCTCACTTGGTTAATCCTCCGCCTGCAGTGCTGGCATCCCATATGGGCACCAGGTTCTAGTCCCGGTTGCTCCTCTTCCAGTCCAGCTCTCTGCTGTGGCCCAGGAGGGCAGGGGAGGATGGACCAAGTGTTTGGGCCTCATGGGAGACCAGGAGGAAGCACCTGGCTCCTGGCTTTGGATTGGTGCAGCGCCGGCCGTGGCGGCCAATTAGAGAGTGAACCAACGGAAAGAAGACCTTTCTCTCTGTCTCTCTCTCTCTCACTGTCTATAACTCTACCTGTCAAATAAACAAACAAACAACAAAGGGTGGTGGGAAAATTGGATCTCTGTCAGCAGAAGCATGAAACAAGACCCCTACCTTACATCTTATATAAAAATCAACTCAAAATGGATCAATGATCTAAATCCATGATCTGATACCATCAAATTACTAGAGGAGAACATTGGGGAAACTCTGCAAGACATTGGCACAGGCAAAGACTTGTTGGAAAAGACCCCAGAAGCACAGGCAATGAAAACCAAAACTGACAAATGGGATTACGTCAAGCTGAGAAGCTTCTGCACTGCAAAGGAAACACTCGGCAAAGTGAAGAGGCAGCCGACAGAATGGGAGAAAATACTTGCAAACTATGCAACTGATACAGGATTAATCTATGAAGAGTTTAAGAAACCCAAAAACAACAAAACAAACAACCCACTTAAGAGATGGGCAAAGGACTTGAATAGACATTTTTCAAAAGAGGAAATCCAAATGGCCAAATGAAAAAATGCTCAGGGTCACTAGCCATCAGAGAAATGCAAATCAAAACCACAATGAAGTTTTACCTCACCCCAGCTAGAATGACTTTCATACAGAAATCAACAAACAACAAATGCTGGCGAGGATGTGGGGAAAAGGTACCCTAATCCACCTTGGTGGGAATGTAAACTGGTTCAGCCACTGTGGAAGACAGTGTGGAGACCTCAGAAATCTGAATATGGACCTACCACATGGCCCAGTCACCCCAGTCCTGGGAAAATACCCAAGGGAAATGAAATCAGCATATGAAAGAGTGATCTGTACCCCCATGTTTAGTGCAGCTCAGTTTACAATAGCTGAGACGTGGAACCAACACAGAAGTCCATCAACTGATGACTGGATAAAGCCATAACAAAAGAATGAAATTCTGTCTTTTGCAACAAAATGGATGCAATTGGAAACCATTACCAGTCCCAAAAAAGACAAATACCATATGTTTTCCCTGATCTGGGGTAACTAATAGAATACATAAAATGTAATGTATAGGAGTGAAATTGACATTCTGAGTTTCTATGATTGTTTACAGCCTTGGTCTCTACTGTTGACGGACAGTGTTATTTTCTGTTTACTATTTGTTGAATTCTTTACTTACTGTAGGGCTACTCTTATGCATATAAAATAAACTGAAAGTAACATGTAAAATTAAAAGAAAGAATAAGACAGGATGGAGGAGGGAGGCTGGCAGCATGGGCAGGAGGGAGGGTGGGGTGGGAAGTATCATTATGCTCATACATCTGCATATATGACATATATGAAATTTGTTCACCTTAAAAACTAAATTAATTAATTAATTAAAAAATCTAATAATGCAACAATCCCAGGAAGGCCCCCTGTCACTGGTCCTGTCTTAAAAGATGAAGATACTGAAACTTAGAGCCAGGAAGTGAACGGGCCTCTGGACCCGAGGTGGCAAGCGGTGCAGGATTGGAGTCTGTGCCTTCCCACTCCTCGCTCTGTGTCTGTGGTGCAGCTGGAGTGGGCGCTATCCCTGGGGGCTCTGAGAGGCCCCTGAAAGGCTCTGGGTCCACCTATCACTGTGCTCACACCCATGAGCCTCACTCACCTCTTGTATCTCTGGAGGAGCCTCTGGGACTCTGTGCCATCAGGAGTGGTTAAATCCCAGGGCTGCACCGAGAGTGGTAAAACCTGCCCACAGGGAGACCCATGTGTCCCCGGCCGCACTGCTCACAGCGCCAAGAGGTGGAGACAACGCAAATGCATACAATCAAGAAATGACTACATAAATACGATGTGGTTCAGCCACGGCAGGTATTGTCCAGCCATAAAGGAACAAAGTACTGCCAGACACTGCTGTGCAGCTGAGCCTGGGGAATGACCCGATGCGGGAGGCAGACACCAGAGAGCATCAGTCATGCAAAACCTTTCAGAAAGAGAAATCTCTTGAGCCAGAGGTTGATTGGTGGTTGTTCCAGGCGGGGGCTGGGGTTGAGTGGGGAGTGATAGCGGCAGAGTACGGGGTTGCTCCTTAAGGTGACAAAAATGCTCTAACGTGGGTTTTGGTGATGAGTGCAGCTGTCGGTGAATACAGTAAAAGCCACTGAATCAGACACATTATGTGGGTAAATTGTATGACTGTGGCATTGAATTTTATCACAATAGGGATGTGTGAAAAGCTCATTCTAGCTAGGAAAGCACCTTAGCCTGTCACCCACACAGGAGGGCAGAGTCTGCGGCTGCTCTGAGCGGGAAGAAGAGACAGTGGGGACGCTGGGAGCAGCAGGGAGCAGGTGAGCCGTTGGCTCTGCGTGGTGTGGGAGGCGAGGGAGAGCGGGTGCAGAGGGGACGGGTCCTCTGCTCTCACTCCCGGAGCAAGGCACTTGTGCACGGGGTAATTGTGGGCCAACAGGCAGAGTGTGACCTGCTCAGCGTGGAGGAAGTCACGCTTGGGAAAAACAGCATTCTAGATCTCAAAACCCTGTGGGAAGCAATCGGTTATTCCCATCTCGTAGGAGAGAAACACCCAGAATATAGCTCCTCAAATACTGGCCTCAAGTTTTCCCCCAAATCACTTGTCTGATCTTTCTGGAACATCTGCCGCACCTCTCAGATGGCAGTCGGAGGCGAGATGGATGACCCCTGACTTTCAAGGTAGGGTTTGGTCTGAGCACCTTCTCAGAAGGCCTGACTTCACGGGTGAATCTCTACACAGAGTTGTACACAGAGTTGCCTCCTTCGTGTTTTTTTTTTTTTTTTTTTTTTTTTTTTTTTTTTTTAAAGAGAACCATTTTATGCTTTTTGTTTTTCAAAGATTCCCATGAAAAGATGGTGTTTAGCCACAGAGGCGTCAATGTCTTCATCTGCTCAGTGTTGAACTCCTCACGCCTAAGTCGGCACCAGCAACCACGGCAAATCTAGCCTAGGCGTCTGGGAGAAGCGGCCCCTTCCCTAGCTTAAGAATCAGCTCACGTCCTCCAGGTTGCAAGCGGAGCATTTGCCACAGCAAAAGGAGTGCTTTGCTGGGGCAAAAGCTGCCCAATTTCGCTGGAACGGCGACTTCCGTAGCTGGGCAGAGCGCGAGCCGGCTGTGTGCCACGGCTCCCACGGACCCCGCTCCAGGTCGTGGGCAGGGAGGACGGAGTCGGGGAGCCCTCCCCATGCTGGAGAAAGCCCACGGGGAATCCACGTGGACACGATGGGCACAGGAACTTCATGCCGGACAGTGAGCGAGAAAAAAAAAAGATAAAGTTGTTGGGGCCTCATCCTGAAAATAAGCTTTTACCATTTTCTATTGAGGATGATGTTGGTTATGGTTACAACTAAGCTCTAGTTCTTAGGAAAATAGCAGGAAGTACGTGCTGGTCATTTTTCATCTGGGTGGTTTCCTGGCAAAAATGCTGTGGGTGCAGTATGACAGTCTTCAGTTTACACTGTAGATTTGTGCAAAGTCATCAGGAGAGCTAGTTCCTCAAAAATACACAAAATGCGTGACCTTGTTTTTTAATTTACTTGTTTGAAAGGCAGAGTTAGGGGGAGGGAGGGAGAGATGTCTCGGTCGAATGATCCTTTCCGTATGACATGCCCGCCCAGATGGGAAGAAGCCCCAGCACCACCATGGGTGGCCTTTCGCAGATCCTGCATCACCTCTCATTTGCAACCTACTGGATGACGGCGTCGTCGACAGGGAGAGATGGCCTCTGGGAAACTTGGTGAGGGACAGGGGAGGAGAGATGGCGGTGACGGGGGCGGGGGCTGTGTTAAAGGGGAAGCTAGCTGTCGAGTGGCGAGTTCTCGGGAGGTTCTTGTTCATAACAACCTTTACTTCCTCGCTCAATCTTCTACGTTCTCAGCTGCAGACAACCAGGATTACTCGTACAGCCCGCCCCCTCCATAGCCAAGGGTCTCGCACGTGTGGGTTCAACCAAGCTCCGTGGAAACCACTTGGAAAGGAGACTCTGTCTCGACTGGATGTGTACAGATGTTTTTCTCATCTTTGCTAAGCAGCACAGCATGACTCTTACTTACACTAGCGCTTGTCTTGGATTGGGTATTGCAAGTCACGTAGATGACGTGAGGTACACGGGAGGAGGGAGGAGGCATGTGAACCACACGCAGATGCTACATCACTTTACATAAGGAACTTGAACACTGGGGGTTTTGGTATCTGTAGGAGGGAGAGGGTGCTGGGACCCGTCCTCCGTAGACACTAGGGACAACCATGTATTATCTGGCTATTGGAACTTTTTGGTCTCAGTCTCCTGGGTATTTTGGCTCAAAAGATAACCTCATTTTGCCCAAGTAATTTTACAAAGAGTCACAGTTTTCTGCTGTACTTAGTGCCAAAGAACGTGCTGGGGGTACCGTCTGTGGACAAAACTCTAAGGAGACAGGAAAGACTGCCCACCACCGGTGTCACGGCCCTGTCTGGAGACAGCTGACTCCGAGGCAAAGCGTCGTCCTGCAAAGCCCGGCTCCGTCTTCCCTGCGGCCCCGGCTCTTGCACAGGACTCACTTGCCCCCTCCAGCCGCTGTTCTTTGCGTGCGAATCGCCCTGCACCTTCCCATCCAAGGCCACTGGGACACAGGCTCCCCAGCCTCCTGGTCTCTTCCACGCTTCTGCCCCTCTCACCGCTGACTTCAGCGGAGGCTCCACCTTCCACCCAGTGAGGGTGCCTGGGGCAGGCAGCAAAGGAGACGGCGGCTAGCAACTCGTTCCAGCGTGGGTAGGACCTGTCTCCCCAAAGCTAACGCAGCTGCTTCATCTCGGATGTGTTCACGCTCATGGTGGATGGATTCAGGGTGGACGCTTGGTCTGACGGTGGTGCCAGGAGGTTCGGGTCAGTGGGAGGTCTTTGGGGCACTGGGGTGTGACCCCCCCGAGGTGGTTCTTGGGAGCAGGTTGGTTACTTTGCCTTTGGCCTAGGTTCTCTCTTTCTGCATCCTGGATCACCGTGTGCTTTTGCCTCTGTAGCCACCATGAGCAACCTTCACAGACCCCAGACCATGGAGCCCCCGACCCTGAAGCATACTCCCCCCCGCCCAAGCTATAGCTGAAATAACGCTCATCTTTCCCCCCTGGGAAACTCCTCTCGGGTATTTTGCTTAATGGAATGAAATGTCTTCCGGAGGCGGAGGGTTCCAAGTAGTCAACTCCCCCAGCTGTCACAGCTCGGGGCAGAGGGTGCTAAGCCATGACGATGACAGGCGACCCTTGGTATCCACAGGGGACTGGTTCCAGGGTCCCCCACCCTACAGATACCAAAACCTGCTGCAGCTGAAGTCCCTTCTGGAACATGGTATAGTATTTGCGTAAAACCTGCATACCTCCTCCAGTGCACTTCAGATCAACCCCAGCTTACGCAGTGTAAACGCAATGTGAAAAGTTGTTAGGGTGCATGTGCGAGGGACAGCGATCAGAAAAGAAGTCGGACATGGTTCGTGCAGATGTAATTTTTCCCCCCAAATTTTTGACCCGTGGTTGTCTGGATCCACGAAGGCAGAACCTGTGTATACAAGGTGCCGATTGCAAGTTGAGCATTGATCTTTTCTCTCCAGGGCCAGCTGGGAGGGTGGGGGTGTGACCCCCACTAGTGACTGTCCTCCTGCCCTGGTGGCCATGGAGCAGCGGATGAGACTGTGCAGTTTGCTTTCCCCTTGCGGTGTCTTCTTGCGGGAGACGGTCGAGGCTGGGAGTCCGTGACCTGCAATCTAATCTTTCCATAACACAGCGGCTGAATGACTGGGAAATGAACTTCGGAGAACGAGACGTGGCCTCCCCAGGGGAACAAGTCTGTGAGGATGCTGCGGTAGAGCGGGGAGCGATTCACGGGCTGGAGCCAGTCTGCCAGGACCGTAACAGCAGCATTTGTCATCGTCTTTGCCACTCTAATTGGCTTCAAAGGCTCTTCTCAGGACAATGCTGGATGGTGTTTCACGGTGAGAATTTGCTTTTCCGGGTGATTCCACAGCACAGATCACCACTGTGGCTGATGCTCTTTCCTCAGATTGGCAGGGAAGTGCCCCGCCCACCTCCTGTGCTGTCCCGTGCTGGGGACAGACCAGGAGCCCAAGCCACGAGGAATGGGAGCCTGTTGGCCTCACATTAAACTGAACAGAGGACACCCACTTTCCCGTTGATGGAGTCACGGGTGTCTCCCTACTCTGGTACCTGCATGGGGGGCTCGCCCGGGAGCTGTGTCTCTCAGCCCGAACCCCTGCTGTCACCGTGACCACAGGGTGGGGATGAGGACCCTGTGGGTGGAAGACTCTTGCTGACGCTGCCTGCCTTTTGTTTCTTTTGAGGTCTCCCTTTATGAATTTTTTTTTTCCTGGGCTCAAAATCTATGTGAACAAAAATTCTCAGCACCCAATTACAATGCGGGCAAAGGGTTAGGACAGCCATTTCACCCCAGAAGATAGGAAAACCTCCTGTAAGACTACAAAGGTTCTCAACAGAGTCATCTGTAGGGAAACGCAAATCACACCCACTAGCCGTAGTCAAAAAGACCGAGGGGCAAGTGTTTGGCAGGGTGTTTAAAACTCCACTTTGGGCCGCTGCTATGGCTTACTAGGCTAATCCTCCACCTTGCGGCACCAGTACACCGGGTTCTAGTCCCGGTCAGGGCACTGGATTCTGTCCCGGTTGCCCCTCTTCCAGGCCAGCTCTCTGCTGTGGCCTGGGAGTGCAGTGGAGGATGGCCCAAGTGCTTGGGCCCTGCACCCCATGGGAGACCAGGAAAAGCACCTGGCTCCTGCCATCGGATCAGCATGGTGCACAGGCCACAGCGCGCCGGCCGCAGCGGCCATTGGAGGGTGAACCAATGGCAAAAAAAAAGACCTTTCTCTCTGTCTCTTTCTCTCACTGTCCACTCTGCCTGTCAACAAACAAACAAAAAACTCTTCTTTGGGCCCTCTGATCTTATACCAGTGAGCCCGCGTTCAAGTCCAGCTCTGCTCCTGAACCCAGCTTCCTGCTAACGTGCACCCTGGGAGGCCCCGCCACCCACACAGACCTGGGCTGAGTTCCTGGCTTCTGGCTTTAGTCGCTGCTGGCATTTGGGGGAACACAGGAAGTCCTCTCTCCTGGTCCCCCGTCACTTCCCAAGCATCTGAAGCAAGGGGCTCTTGTTCCTCTTTGTGCCCTGAACTTGAACATGAGCCTGTCTCGCCGGCAAGCCCCCCACTCCCTCCCCCCAAGGGCCTCAGTCCTGCTGCATTCACCTCTTGTAAGGGCTTGGATCTTGTCCTCCAAAAAGCTATGCTCAAGCCCGAACCCCAGCGCCTGTGGATGCGCCTTTATTTGGAAATGAGGTCTTTGCAGAAAGAATCAGATTCAGATGAGGTCATACTGCACTAGGGCGGGTCCTAACCAACCCAGTGATTGGCATACTCGTGAGAGGTGACGCGTGCAACGGGAGGATGACACCGAGGGAGAAGGCTGCGGGATGGTGGAGGTGCACACTGCAGAGACGCGTATCCAAGCCAAGAAATCCTACCCTCCACCAGGATGGGGGGAGGCCAGAAGGGTCCTCCCCAAGAGCCTGTAGAGAGGACACGGACCTGCCGACACTTTGGTGACCGACAGACAGTGAGCTGCTATTGCCCCAGGCAATCCACTTTGGTATGCACTACATGACCACAGGATCTGCACACAGAGGCCCAAGCGCAGGGATCTGCTGCCAAAGGTGTCTTCTGTTTGCACGCCAGCTGTCACAGCTGAGATGGAAGGAAGTGTCGGCAGTGGTGGTGACAAAGCCATCACTGGTTTTACAAGTGGGCATCCAGAGAGGGACGAGGAGGGGACCCAGCATGGATGTCTGCTGTCTCAGCTCCTAGCGAATGCATGAAGATGGAAAAGAGAAGCCAGGCCCAGCAGGTGTGCGTCCCTGGCCCGGCGCACTGCTCCCAGGGGTGTGTTCCTTGGCCCAGCACACTGTTCTCATGTGTGCATCCTTGGGCCGGCGCACCACTCCCGCATGTGCGTCCCTGGCCCTGCGCACTGCTCTCAGGTGTGCATCCCAGGGTTGGTGCACTGCTCCCGGGGGCGTGTCCCTGGGCCGGCGCACCGCTCCCCCATGTGCGTCCCTGGCCCGGCGCGCTGTTCTCAGTTGTGCGTCCCCGGGGCCGGGCGCACCACTCCCGGAGGTGCATCCTTTGTGGCGCACAACGCTCTCAGTGCAGGTGTGACGGGCATTCCTACCCCATTTCTGGCCTTCAGCCTATTGACATGAAGACAGAGACCAGGTCACCTGTCCTCAACACCAGGGAAACGCAAAGCCAGAACCTCTCCCAGGCTTTCATGATTTCAAGGCTTGCTTTCCCCAATTGTGCCAAGGAGGTCTACTGACCAGCCGCGGTCAAACTTCACGAGGGCCATCTCACTCTCTTTCTCAAATAATTAGTGTCTATTTATCTTGAAAACTTGAGTCATGCAGGAGAACTCCAATATCTCCATTTTCTAGCCACTGACTATAATGATTTTGACCTACATGCACAAATACAAAAATTTTCTGTGATCCATAGCACAAGGATAATAATTTTGGCAGTGTGCTTTTGCCTTGAGAGAAATAAATAGCTGGGCTCGGTAATGTAACCAGTCAATGGAGCACGAATAGGGAAACCTCAAAACTCGACTAAGATCATCAGATTTCTCAGAAGACACGGCCGAGAAGCTTCCGAAAACACAAATGTATAGGTCAAGGGCTGCGGGTGACTCAGTGGGCATTGCATTTAAGAATACACCCATGTGCCGGCAGGCATTGGTGCCGCAGGCCCAGCACCTCTTGGGAAAGCTGACTACGCCCCGGTGCCTCCCCTCTGGCTGACAAGCGGGTGACGTGGCAGCTCCGGTCGCCCAGGCCCTCAGCAGCTGGGGCCTCCCAGGTTGGCAGAATCTGTGGACCCACCAGGTGGACAGGGTTTGAACCAGGAGCGAGGTGCAGGGAAGTCGGCAGAGGCCACAGAAGCTGTCAGTCACTGATGGCCAATTTGTGACTTTCTCTTCTGGAAGGCTCTTTCCTCGGAAACATCCAAGGTGGCCACACGTCTGCTAGATGACAAGATCAACACCAAGTGCGCGAATTCTTCCATGAATGAGAGAAGGGGCACCTTGCTAGTAAGATGACCTTCGAATGCCACAGAGCGTCTCCCGAAACAAATGCACTTCATTTTATGAAAGGGGCTGGGGGGCTGGCGCTATGGCGTAGCGGGTAAGGCCGCCACCTGCAGTGCCTGCATCCCATACGGGTGCTGGCTGCTCCACTTCCAAAGCAGCTCCCTGGTGATGGCCTGGGAAAGCAGTAGAAGATGGCCCAAGTCCCTGGGCCCCTGCACCCACGTGGGAGACCCAGAAGAAGCTCCTGGCTCTTGGCTTTGGATCGGTGCAGCTCTGGCCGTTGTAGCCATCTGGGGAGTGAACTAGCAGATGGAAGACCTCTCTCTCTCTCTCTCCCATTCTCCCTCTGTGTAACTCTGCCTTTCAAGTAAATACATTAATCTTAAAAAAAAAAAAAGACAAGACGGGGCCGGTGCTGTGGCGTAGCAGGTAAAGCCTCTGCCTGCAGTGCCGGCATCCCATATAGGCACCGGTTTGTGTCCTGGCTGCTCTACTTCCGACCCAGTTCTCTGCTATGGCCTGGAAAGCAGTAGAAGATGGCCCAAGTCTTTGGGCCTCTGCACCCACGAGGGAGACCTAGAAAAAAGCTCCTGGCTCTTGACTTTGGATTGGTGCAGCTCTGGCTGTTGCGGCCACCTGGGCAGTGAACCAGCAGATGGAAGACCTCTATCTCTCTATCTCTCTCTGCCTCTCCTTCTTTCTCTGTGTAACTCTGACTTTCAAGTAAATAAATAAATCTTAAAAAAAAAGACAAGAAAGGGCCTGGGAACAAGCTGGGAGCGTGTCATTGCTGTGAGTGGCCTCCAATGGGCCGAATGTTCTGCTCTGGGCTGCACAGGCAGCTCTGCGGGATGATTCTGAAGACAGAGCGAAAGGACCCCAATGTGCCTTCAACCAAAGTCACGAGCAGGAGCCATCAGAGGGGAGGCGGACGTTAAAACCTGAAGGGGAGCTCGGGGAGCACCCCACCATCACATCGCACCCCAGAATCCTTCATGGGCTGAGTTCACCCCGGCCTTGAGTACTGCCCTAGACGTCTCCTTGTGTTAATATGGCCCTGCTTTGTGATGCAGGGAGCTAAGGTGTCAGAACAGGAAGACTCGTGTTCAGGGGCTCAGATCACGGCATGCCCCAAATCTTGCTGACTGACTTGGAAGCTGTGAGTCCTTGCACGGAGAAGACGCCGACCCCTGGGCCGGGAGAGCCAGAGGCACTGCTGGGCACCTCTTGCTGAGAGATGCTATCCTTTCACTCCTCCTCTTTTTTTTTTTTTTTTTTTTTTTTTGATTGATTTATTTGAAAGGCAGCGTGACAGAGAGAGAAACAGATTTTCCATCTGCTGGATCACTCCCCAAATGGACGCAATAGCCAGGGCTGGGCCAGGCCAAAGCAGGAACCTGGAACTCTATCCAGGTCTCCCACGTGAGCGGCAGGGGTCCGAGCCTGGGGCCATCGTCTGCTGCTTTCCCGGGAGCATCAGCAGCGAGCTGGACAGGGAGCGGAGCAGCCAGGACTTGAATCAGTGCTCAGGCTTGGGATGCCAGCGCCAATGGTGGTGCCTAACCCCCTGAGCCACAACGCCACCCCCCGACACAGTCGCCTTAACAAGGAAATCTGCTGCAGCTTTTTCTGATTATAAAGAAAATGCAAGCTCATTAGAGAAACTTCAGCAATACAGAAAAAAAAAAAACCATAGAAAGTGAAGTCTCGGTGCAGTTGGGTTCTGCACAGTCATTCAGTCTCACGTCCTCTCTCGCGGGGCACAGCCACTGACACCGCCCCCTCCCTCCCTCGTGTGCAGAGCTGCCTGTGCTGCCTCCAGGCTGACTCATCAGCACCTTCTCTGTGGCTCCGCACCGTCTCTCTGTTGCCATCAGACAGGAATGAGGTGGTCCCCTAAGGTGACCTTAGAGATGGCAAAGCTCACAATGCTGGAAGCCTGACTGCCCGGCCCCTGCCCCCATCAGCCGCCCCTACCGTCGGACTTCACCTACCCCAGAAACAAGCTTCTGTTGTAGCCGATCATGACAAGCCCAGGTCTATTTCTTAAAGCAACATTGCCGGTGCTACCTGACCAGTGCGTTATCTTCCCACAAGAAGTAACTGTGACGTTGTATGGAATGCAATTCCAGGTACCTCTATGAATAACACCTAGTCCCCCCCCCCCCAGCACAATCCTTTTCTAAGTAGGATCCTGGTGTACTTGATACCTGATTTATTTTTATTTATTTGAAAGACAGAGTTACAGATAGAGGTGGAGCCAGAGAGAGAGAGAGGGAGAGGGAGAGAGAGAGAGAAAGAGGTCTTCCATCCTCTGGTTCACTCCCCAAATGGCTGCAATGGTCAGAACTGGGCTCATCCAAAGCCAGGAGCCAGGAGCTTCTTCTGGGTCTCCCATATGGGTGCAGGGGCCCAAGGACTTGGGCCATCTTCTACTGCTTTCCCAGGCCATAGCAGAGAGCTGCATTGCAAGTGGAGCAGCTGGGACTTGAACCGGTGCCCATATGGGATGCTGGCACTGCAGGCCAGGGCTCTAACCCAATGCACCACAGCGCCAGCCCCTACTTGATACCTTTTTCACTCAACTATATCTGATACAGATCTTTCCAACATCCTTATAAAGGGCTTCATGCTATTCTATTGTGATTCCAATTAAGTAATTTAATCTTTCACTATTTCAAATTTGTTTCCAGTTAACAACCTTGGGATGAATATTGTATCCATCTCTCTGTGCATTTGTCAATAGCCTTAGGATAAAGAGCCAGAGAGGAATTGCAAGGTCAGGCTTGATCCAAATTGCCACAGTGTTCTCCAAATGGATTATGGTAATCCAATGGTTAGCAGGAAGTCAATGAAAAGTCCCTGCCTTTGCCACCTTCATCCAGGCTTTGGAATTTTGGTCTGTTTAATCACTGTTGAAAGTATTCTGGCTGGTGCCGTGGCTCACTGGGCTAATCCTCCGCCTGTGGCGCCGGCACACCGGGTTCTAGTCCTGGTCGGGGCGCCGGTTTCTGTCCCGGTTGCTCCTCTTCCTGTCCAGCTCTCTGCTGTGGCCCGGGGAAGGCAGTGGAGGATGGCCCGTGCTTGGTCCCTGCACCCACATGGGAGACCAGGAGAAGCACCTGGCTCCTGGCTTCAGATGGGCGCAGTGCGCCGGCAGTGGCGGCCATTTGGGGGGTGAACCAACGGAAGGAAAACCTTTCTCTCTATCTCTCTCTCTCACTGTCTAACTCTGCCTGTCCAAAAAAAAAAAAAAAAAAAAATCGAAGGTATTCTTCTAATACTTTAGATATTGGCTTCCCTTTCACAGGTCTACTGACTGTTGGCCATTTATGCTTCCTCCTTTTTTTCCAATGCTTATTTTCATTGCTTTTTTTTTTTTAAAGGAAGACACACACACACATACACACACAGAGTGAGAGTGAGAGTGAGGGAGAAAGAGAGAGAGGGAAAGAGAGAGAGAGGCAAGAGACAGGCAGAGAGTGATCTGCTGGTTTACTCCCCAAATGCCTGCAACAGCCAGGGCTGGGCCAGGTCAAAGCCTGGTGCCAGGAACTGAGAACTTGAGTCAGCACTTGCCACTTTCCAAGGCTGTGCATTTAGCTGGAAGCTGGATTGGAGTTAGTGCTGGGACTTGAACCAGGCACTCTGATACGCAATGTGGGCACCTTAATTGCTGTATCAAATGCCTGACCCATTTAATGCTTTTAAAACTTATTTTCATTTTTTTTGAAAGGCAGAGAGATGGAGAACATCTGTGTTTCTTTTTCAATGAGCTACTTCTATGAGGGGGCTTCAAAACATCATGGAATTAAAAAGTTAAGTGTAGGGGTTGGTGCTGTGGTGCAGTGCATTCAGCCACCATCTGAGACGCCAGCATCCCATACTGGCACTGGTTCAAGTCCCGGCTGCTCTACTTCTGATCTAGCTCCCTGCTAATGTGCCTGGGAAAGCAGTCGAAGATGGTACAAGTACCACTCACATAGGAGACCCTGATGGAGCTCCCGACTCCTGGGTGCAGCCTGGTCCAGCTACAGCTGTTGTGGTCATTTGGGGAGTGAGCCAGCAGATGGCAGGTCTTTCTCTCTCTCTCTCTCTCTCTATGTAACTCTGCCTTTCAAATTAATAAATAAATCCTCAAAAAAAGTAAGTGTATCTTGGTACTAAGTTGGAAACAACTGACAATACGCCTTTTCTATGACCCTTTGGAAGTCTGCTGTGTTTTTGCCAGTTTTTCCAGTGGGGAGCGTGGTGTATGATTGATGATAAGAAGCACAAGGTTGGTCTTTGTCTTTGGCTCCCCACATGGAGCTACCCTTGTAGTTTTCTGAGCAACAGGGTGTCGTGTGCACCTGTGGTCCTCATGTTGGTCTTCGAGTCCAGGAAACCCGAGTTCCTTGTCCGTGGGATTCCCTGGATGGCAGGAGGGCCTTTGTTTAAATGAAGGCAACTCATAGTGGGTTCCTGGGTGGCACCTGGTCGCCAGAGACACCAAGCCACAATCAGGAGCTTGCAACTTCTCACCCCACCCCACACGCCCTCCAGGAAGAGGAGTGGGGGCTGGGGGTTGAGTGAGTAAGCAGGAGTGCCTACCTGCTGAGGCCGCCATAAAAATATGTGAGCTACAGGGCTCGGGGAGTTTTCCGGTGGGTGAACGAGAACGCCTCCATGCGTGGGGATTGGGTGGCATCTCAGCTTCCTGGGGACAGGAGTCCCTTCTGTACCGTGCCTGTGTGTGTCTTTACTGGGCTGTGTTAGACAGGGAGGCAGAGCCCATGTGTGTGAGGATAAAGGATCAAGGCCTGGGAACACTGGAGGGAAGCTCCTGCACCTGGAATCTTCCAGTCTGAGAACATATGGGGGATGGGGGCCGCTATGCCTGGTGGCTTTCACATTCCAGAACGGGGAGCAAGGGAAGATCTGTGGGAAGATGATCACCCTGTCCGCACAACAAAAACCCAGGCTACACATAGACCGGACTCCCGGTTTTCTGCCGAGCTGCCCACCTGGCTTGGCAGGTGCATTCCTTCACGGAGCTTGGCTGCCTGCTTCCCACTGACCTCATCTCCTTTCTCATTCCTTCTATGGGGAGACAGGGACCCATCACTCCCCATCACTGTTCCAGCTTCACTGTACGCTCTCAGCAGCGTCTGCCTCGCAGGGAGAGACCGGGGGCTGTCCCAGCAGCTGTGTCTTGATCTTCCTGGGTGACACAGCCACCGCCACCTCTTTCTTCCCCTTCAAGGAAGAGGAGCAGATTTGGGAAGCCCAAACTTCAGCTTCCCAGCCGTCCTGGTGGCATCTGTCCATCTTACTCCTTTATACCATTCTCTGTAAGACACTGAAGATGGGTGGAGTGTCCACCGAGTCCTGCGGGCCATTCTAGCAAAAGCATCACACGGGGTAGGGGTCCGGACAAGCCGGACACACAGCCAGGCGCTCAGAAGTACAGAAGCTGGACAGACAATTGGGGTCTAGAGTGGCGGCAGTGTTGGCCATGGAGTCCTTAGCCTGTGGGAGCTGGTGCTAACTCCGGGTAGATAGTGCCAGAGTTGGGTTGACTTTGGGGACACCCGGCTGGTGTCAAAGAATTGGGGGCGGTGAAAACTCCCAACCGTGGGTCACCAGTGCTCTGAGTGAGAGCGTAAGAAACCGCGTCTGCAAAGGGAGTTGGGTTCACCTTCATCCGCGAGAGCGTGTCCTGCCTCCTTCCCGGGTGTGCTTGTTCGCCAGTGCACCATGCTGGTGAAACTGACCGACCCGCCGAATGACGGGACCGCAGGGGGCTCCAGGGGCTTCCTCTCAGCCTCACGTGCATGGGAAAGCAACCAAGTCCTTCACCGTTTCGTGGTTAACACAGCAGAGTGTGCCTGGGGCAGGCAGGCAGAGGGCTGATGGGCAAGCAAAGTGGACCTGGGGCGACTGGCGGGGGGACGGAGCCTTGGGCAGGCAGCTGGCGGGCACGAAGGTTGAGCTGAGGTCCCTGCCAGTCGGCAGCTTCATGAGCCGGCAGGGCCACTGAGACAGCTCAGGTGCAGAGAAGAAGGACTCCATCTCACGCACGGAAGAGCCCAAGACTGAAGGAGCACAGCCAAGCTGGGAGGGCAGCACCATTAAATTACCTTATGAATTAAAGATAAAAGTGCTTTGGCTGCACCAGGCTTTCTGCTGAAATGCCATCACAGCCTGCCACTCCAGCGTGCTCCAAGCAGTCCCTCAGGCCGGCCCAAGCTCAGTAGGGCGGGACAGTCACACCCGGGCGTTCCTCTCTGAGCTCAGAGGCCTGAGTGCAAGGCACTATTTGCTCCCAGAGAGCCCGACTTCTAGCAGATGCCAGCTGAAAGAGAAAGGAATCCGTCTACACTGGCGCTAGAGGCTGGAATTTAACCCAAGGGCCACCGCCCATCTTAACTCGGCCATTCAGCAGTGGGTGTGACCTTCCCAGGTTTATTTGCAGCATCACTCACAACAGCCAGGATATGGAACCCACCAATGCATCCGCTGATGGGCGAACGGATAGAGAAATCGTGGTGCGCGTACATACAACGGCCGGGAGTCGGCCTGCACAAGAGGGTAATCCCACCATGGGCAGCCCCCGGACTGAGCCTGGGTGACAGCATGGAGGTGAGATCCTCCAGGCCCAGGACGACAGGCACTGCACGCGTGGAAGCCGCAAAAGCTGACCTCCGAGAAGCCGGGACTAGAACAGTGGCCACCAGAGGCATGGAGCCTGGTAGCGGGCACAGAGACACCTAGAGAGGAGGAGTGAGTTCTAGGGTTCTGTAGCACACAAGAGAGACTATAGCCAGCGATAACTTAGCATACAGTTCCAAACAGCCAGAAGAAAAGACCTTGAATGTATCTGACACCCACAGTGAGCAGCATTCAAGGGGCTGGGGGTGCTAACTGCCTGGCTGCAGCATTGCACACTGCATGCATGTGTGCAAATGTCACACTGCACCCAATACATACGTGTAGTGGTGCTGTGTCGATGAAAACGAGAGAGAGACATGGGTGTGAGGTCGGAAGGGGTTGGCTCTGTGTAGCGCAGTCCCCAGGCCCACAGGGCTGAGTTTCCAGGATGGGCTTCGGGGGTCTCCATCCTCCAGGGGATGTCAGGCGGGCCCAGGCTCCAGGGAGATCGTCTACACTAATGCACGTTGCCTTAGGAATGTCTGTCTACACCAGCTCTGGTGGTGCCAGAAGCCCACTGACCCTGTGAGTGAGTGCTTGAAGGCCCGGAGTCTGGGCAAGAGGGCATCTCAAGAGCTTTCTGGAACTTTCGGGAAGCTGATGAAGCACTGAGCCCTGGGCTGTCACTATGAGCCCCTTATATAAGCGCATATGAGCACACACAATGCTTCAGGATAGTCTGGTTCTATAGAGGCCACAGCGTGGCCCCTATAGCCCCACGTACAGTGCAGGAGGTGGGGGCGAGACCTCAGCAAATGCTCCTACTGGGGCTTCCTCCCATTGCTCCTGGAGGGTGGTGGAGGATGGCCAGACTCCTTGGGCCCCTGCCACCTGCATGGGGGACCTGGATGGAGCTCCTGGTTCTGGGCTTCAGTCTGGTCCAGTCCTGGCTGAAGTGGCTCCTTGGGAAGTGAATCTGTAGATTGAAGACTTTTCTCTCTCGCTCGCTCTCTCCCCTTCTCTCACTGTTATTCTGGCTTTCAAATAAATAAATGCACCTTACAAAAAGAAGAATGAACTTTCCCGTACGTGGAAAGCATCTGCACTAAAGCTAGCTGGGCCGCTCTGAGCATTATTGTGAGGTGCAATGCAGAAGGAAAAGCAAGCGGCTTTGCAGACACGGGGTCTGGGCTCTGCTGCTTTCCAGCTGCCTGACTTGAGCCCATTTCTTTGCCTCTTGTCTGTCTCCTCACCCACAGCACAACGCTGACAACTGGACTCATTCCCGAGGATTGCTGTGAGGAATTAGTGGCAACACAGAATGGTTTGGAGCTCTGGTGTCTGCCGAGCGCTGGGCACCTATGCATCTATTAGCTTTGTTTTACACATGAAGAAACAGAGGGGCTAAGAAACCTCCCTGCAGTCACACAGCCCGGTGCTGGACCACGGGGAGACCAGAATTCTGGATAGAAGTGGAAACGCTCCCGCATTCCTTTATTTTCCTTGTAAGGAGCGGGAGAGGATGTCTCCACCACAGACCTGGGATTTCTGTGGGCTGTGCCTGGCTGGTTCCCAGCCCATGGCCAACAGAACCCTAGCCTGTGAGAAACAACCCGTGCGGGCCTCCCCTACTGTGGCTGCTGGGTCTGATGAGGACTTGCCCATGTCTGGGGACAGCCGCCCTGGGGTGACCACCTTGGCTTATGGCTCACGTGGGATGATTTTGGCTTTCTGACCCGCCCCCAGTAGGGGCCCTTCCTCTGTCAGAGAATCGCACAGGGTCCTCCCAGACAGAACTGTCTCTTTAGCAGGTCCCTGGGCCTTGGCTTGGAAAGCAAGGGGTGTGTGGCATTCTCCCTCCAGCCTGGCTGAGCACGGGAAACCACAGGTTACGGCTTCAGAGCAACCTGTCTCCAACTCGGTTCTTACTCCTCCAACCCTTGAAATCCCTTTCAACCATCTGATACCTCCTGCTCCATCCAGCTGGCTGGTTTAACTGCAACGCGTGTGTGTGGACTGTGTGCGCTGGGGCAGGGAAGTCACCAAGGCTGCACACCGTCTCCATGGAAACCAGCCTCTCCATCCATCAGGCTGCCAGTGCCGGTCCAGAATCCCAGAGGCCCGCGGGGGCTAACAAGGCAACTTCCCAGAACACAATGCCGCTCCTCTGCTTCCTAATTAGCGCGTGGCTTCCAGCGATGGCCCAAGCATTATTTCCACCCCACGCAAGCTTGCAGGAACTCAAGCTCTGCTTTGGGTGGTAAACCCTCCGAAGCCACACTAGCACATGTAGGTCTCTATGGCAACCAACAACACAGTCAATTTAAAGGGACCATTTTAAAGGATCATTTGAGACTCCTCTCCATCAACCTCAACCGTGTGATAACGTGTTTTCTCTCCAGTTCATTGAGAAAAAGGAAGTAATTCCAGGAGGCATATTCCTGATTTTCCCCCCACCTTTCTCCCACCCTCTTCTAACTGCTATTCAATTTCCACCAAAACTGACTTAAGGATTTGCTATAGGAGATCCCCAAGACTGGGTCTGCTGGCCCGGTGCCCTGTAAGCTGATCACCGACACCGGGGTGGTGAGAGAAAGGATGCATTTATCCCAAAGCACAGAGCCAGGAGCTGGGCAGCTTCCTTGTTAATTCCCGGGCTCCCCGAGGGGGTGTTAGGTGGGAAGGCAGACATTTGCCTGGGTGTGCGAAAGGGAAAAGGCAGGAAGTCCACGTGGGAAGGAAGTAGCAGCCTTGGCAGGAGCCCCGGAAGCAGCCCAGCATTCACACATCACAGTCCTTCTCGCCCATGTCCCTTGGTCCCATGTAGGTGGTCCCAGCATTCCCCACTCCCCACCCTGGACATCCTGGCCTGGCTTCACGGGGCTGTTGAGTAACAACACCGTGGGAGGAATTTCACACCCAGAAAGCCCTTTGTCCAGGAATATCTCTGAAGAAGAGGGAGGAGGAGGAAGGAGACACAGCAGGAAGAAGTGGACCCCAAACCCATTCAAGCCCCAGTCTGAATGTAGGCTGGGCACGCCCAGTACCCCCTGAGGATACAAATCCCGCCTGTCGGATGGATGCCCCACGCCACACACTTTGCTGCCTTGCGGACTGCTGCTCTCTGTCTCACGCTGGACAAGGACCTGCACTCCAGCCTCGTCGGGTACCAGGAGTAAGGGCAGTGAGTGTTTACATTCACAGGTGGGGAGGAGCAGTGCGTGATCGGCTCGCGTGTGGGCCTCTGGTCAGCCCACAGAGCGCGTGGCCTCCCTTTGGTGGGTCAGTGGTGGGAGGCTGGCGTGTCCTCTCGAAAGTGTTGTGACACAAGGTGGCCTTCAGCCACCTGGGGCCCCTGGGGGCTTACTGGAGATTACTGTTTTGGACAGGGCTTGTTGTCCTTGGAAAACGTCTCCAGTAAAATCTAGCAAGCGCTGTCAGCTACAAGGGTGATAAATGAATTTCAAAGCCTGCAACCCAGAGCCCGCCTGGGAGCTTTTGCAAAACTCCCCAGGACGGATGCCCGCGTTGAGGTGGTGACTCGCCAGCCCAGGGGCGGCTGTGTCCCTCTCTGAACTGGATGGGTTCATCTGCTGGGTAGGGGAGAGATTCTGGGGTGGATCTCCGCTTACAGAAGCATTCTCCATTAGTGGGGGTGGGGTGGGGGGACTAAAGCTCCAAGCCATATGAGAAGGTACTTTCAAAAATTCCTGGAAAATGGAAATAAAAGACCCATCTACTTTGCTGCAAACAAATTGGAAGTCCACGCATAGCTTTTTCATATTGTGCATTTTCTGTGAACCTTAAAAAAACCTCCCACATGCAGGAGTTAAAAACAATTTCTTGCTGCGAATGGTTAGGTATGAAATTCCAAAGTCTCAGGGACCTATAAATATGAACAGATGGGATAAAACAAAATGTATTTGGTGGGCTCAGAGGAAAGAGTCAAGGCCACAGGTATTTCCCACTGTTGTGTGACGTTATCCCTCTGATGTGGGCAGAAGGGGGTGAGGAAGAGGAGCTGAGGAAGGCAGCAGCTGCACAGCAGCCCCCAGATGGCCACGGCGCCGTGCGCTCCTTCCGGGACTGACTGCAGCTGCCCGGGTTTCTGCCTTTAAGAGCCAGTGCTGGCTAGAAATATCCGACATGGCTGCAGGCGGGGTTCCGGCCCTGACCTTAAGCGTGTTACCATGGCCGGCCACTCCCATCATGACACTTTCGAGAGCTCAGAAAGGGCATGGATGGGCGGTACTCAAGCCCCGCCCCAAACTCTGCCCTCATTTGAATATTCAATGAAGCACAGCCCCAGACACCAAGGCCTCTGCCTCCTAGGCCCCCAAGTGTTAAGGGCCCGCCCGTGGCCCTGAGTGTCCTTCCTCTTTGTCTTGTTTTCCTTCTCACCTCTATTCCTCCTTCAATTCTTTCTCACTTGGAGAAACGAACCTGGACCTACGCTAGCCAGGAGTCTCCCCACAGTGCCTCCACTAATACTAAAGCTTTGTAAGAATCATTATAGGGCTGGCACTGTAGTGGGGAAAGCCGCCGCCTGCAGTGCCGGCATTCCATATGGACGCCGGTTTGAGTCCTGGCTGCTCCACTTCCTATCCAGCTCTCTGCTATGGCCTGGGAAAACAGTAGAAGATGGCCCAAGTCTTTCTGGGGAGTGAACCAGCAGATGGAAAGATGGAAGACCCTTCCTTCCTTCCTTCCTTCCTTCCTTCCTTCTCTCTCTCTCTCTCTCTCTCTCTCTCTCTCTCTTTCGACAAGCAGAGTTAGACAGTGAGAGAGAGAGACAGAAAGAAAGGTCTTCCTTCCATTGGTTCACCCCACAAATGGCTGCTACGGCAGGTGCGCTGCACTGATCCAAAGCCAGGAGCCAGGTGCTTCCTCCTGGTCTCCCATGTGGGTGCAGGGCCCAAGCACTTGGGCCATCCTCCACTGCCTTCCCGGGCCACAGCAGAGAGCTGGACTGGAAGAGGAGCAACTGGGACAGAATCCAGCACCCCAACTGGGACTAGAACCTGGGCTGCCGGCGTCACAGGTGGAGGATTAACCAAGTGAGCTGTGGCACCGGCCCCATCTCTCTCCTTTCTGCCTCTGCCTCTCTGTAATTCTGCCTTTCAAATAAATAAATAAATCTTTAAAAAAATCATTAAAATTGTCTGGATATAGGAGCAGTTTTCCAATTACTTGGAATCACTCACACAGAACCAACTGGATAGTCTCCTTGGGTGGTCACTGTTTCATGCTGGTTTATTTATTTATCTGGGTATCTGCCTGGGTGGGCGCTGCTTTCCTGTTGGTCTCATTTCTTCTGCTGTAGTTCTGAACCCCTCTGGTGAAAGACAGTGACAGATTCTGTCTCTCTTTCAGTTTGAGTAAACCATTTTGCCTACAAACCTCTGGGGAACAAATGTAAGATCTGATCGGCTGAGAATGAATTGTGCTAAATTGCCTGTCATGGCTACAGATAAGGAGACGGTCAGGGATCAGGGGAACAGCCAGAGGAACCCCCAGAGTTGCCTCTGGGACTCCTTTCAATGCCAGGAATCTGAAATAGTTATTGTAGCAAAACTGCCACTCAGATCCAGAATGTCCAACACGGCTGCAGACTGTGTCCCTGTGCGACCTCTCATTGATTACACTCTCATCATAACGCAATGACCTTGGCTGACATGCCTCCTCCCACTATGCACCTGTGGGGTGAGTAGGAAGGGAGTTAGGTCGCAGTGAGCTGGCATTCTTGCAGCCCTGCAATGTAATCAGCTGTCAGCTTGATGCACCCACCTTCCCAAGATGCACCTGTATCTCACCCTGGACCTAAAGAGGAGCCACCATGATGACCTCATGGAATTTAAGTTCCACGTGGAGGAAAAGTCCCAGAAGTCTCCACGCATGCTGAGAACCCACCCTTTGGTTACCCAAGGAAGACACCACCCCCACTTTAAAAGCAGCAGAGAACAGGGGAGAGCTCTCTGTGCCATGTCCCATGCTTGTAGGTACCGCTCTCACCTGCTCTCTCGTGGGCGACACTGGCCCACTCACGACAGGTATTTCTCTCACTCACATGTGGATGTGTGCTTACTCTCTCATTTTTAAATAAACCCTGTTCTCACTCGGGCACGGCACCATGCATCCTCTTGGAATGCCACTTCTGTGGGAGGCAAGACCTCAATTAAAAAATTAAGACATAGGTGCTTATCAGTGCCACTTCACTCCTGAGATTGTCTAAAAAGACCAGAACACGGACAGTCTCCAAATTCCTGAAAATCTTCCCCTTTTCTTGAAAAATTGCACCCAAAGCACCAGCCTGGATGGCTCCAGGTCACCTAAGAGGATGCCTCCGCACCTGTGGGGTGCAGCTCACTCCAGGGCCTGCCTGCTCGCCTTCGAGAGGGTAAACTTCCACTTTGATACCAAATCTTACTCCTCGGCTAACCTTTGTCTGCATCTCGTCCTTGGAAACAAG